>NC_089318.1:3639848-3992348 GCF_036669915.1 Pocillopora verrucosa
CGATGCACGTCCAGGCAAGGACCGTGAGTATTACTAATGGCTGCTCCGCTTGTTCTCCTCTTCTACCAGGCTGTAATATTGCCATTACATCGTTCCCAAGATAGTTGTCACTTACAGGTGACAACCAGGTGCAGAAACCCTCTTATAATAGCTCACACATAACGCGAAGGCAGGTTTAATTGTGGTCTGTCCAAGCTTCTCCTACGGATCTCTGAGTTGAATAATGATTGCAATGTCATATAAAGCTGTTGCCCAGACGTCACATGGCAAATAATATACACTTTAAGGTAGCTTCCTGTCAAAAACGCTGCTTCCTACAAGAATTCGTACTTATCTAAGGATATGTTCAAAAATGATGCCCTTTCGAAAACGTTTGATCCTCTCGCCGAGTAATTCTCATCAACTGTCGACCAAATATTTCATAATGCATGCAAAAACTCGAGGTGTTTTACAGCAAGTTTTAAAGTGCGAATACATTTAACCGTTTGGGCCGACTGTGTTAGAGAAAATGAAATCACAGGTTTCGTTGGATCAATGAAACCAATCTTTGTCTTGGACCATTTCAAGAACAGAAAGTTTAATAACTGCCATTTTTTGGTTGCTTAACATCTACTTGACAGGAAGGACACAAGAAAAACGTATTCTTACCAATAAAATGACGTTTGGTACAATTTAATGTTACTCTCTGTCCTTTTGCGCCACCTGTTTGGAAAATAGAAACCGGAAAAAATGTTCAAGCGAAATTCTCTGAAGCAAAAAAGGGAATCATGAGAAACACCCATGCCTGATTAAAAAGAGAAAAAATTCTAGGAGAAATGCTTTCGGTCAGCGCACAAAGCTAAATCTATTTCCCACCACCGCTTTTAAATTCTGGAAAGCTTTTAGGAAGTTACGGAGCTTCTGCGATTTGTTTCGTTGAGTTTTTTTGTCAGTAAACTGAGGAACAAGACAGTTGATCCTGTGTTACCAAATTAGAATGATATTCGGTTTTTACAAGAGTTCTAACGATGGAGTTCTTAAGATTTTCTTACCTCCGTTAACTGATGGGCGCCTCTTCGCTCTGAAGTTTAAATTAAGTTTCCGAGACTTTTAAATCTCTCTTCATAATCGAGAAACTAATGATGTTTTTTCAGAGTTGTTTTCATATTGCATAGAGAGCCCCTAACCCAGTGGGAAAGATTGATATTTTTCCTGAGAGTGATGATTCCAACTGCTCGACATTTTCTTTGAAATGACTCCAAAAAGACTTTTCAATATGACATTCGTTAAATTGTTGCGAAAATGATGTCTAGAAGGATCTCGCCAAACTCTACAGCCGAGGAAAGTAAAATTTCTGATACTGAGGTTCGAATGAAGAAAAATGTCAGACAGCTGAGTAAACCTTTTTCTATTATCTAAACTTTAGGTTTACAGTTTCAAATTTGATTTGTGTTTTGTTTGTTTAAAATTATCTTGAATACTAAAACCCTAGGCTTTGTATCAACACCTTCAAATTACCCAAGGTTGCGTTTTTTCTTTTTTTTCGTAATTTGCCTAGATATAAATGAAGGTATAGAGGAGTGTTCATGACAGGGTAGGAGACGTCAACTAGCTCTTGCAATGTGAAAGTCGCCGAATTTATTTGCGAATTTTGGAGTAAATATTTCTGGAAGCAAACAAATCCGGGTTAAAAGAAACCTTTTCAGCAGAATTTCAGGTTTTTAATGGCTTTAATAATCTGGAGCGAAACAGATGTCTCACAATAAGTTCCTGTATGGAGAAAACAGGTTTAATCTACAAGAAATATTAAAGTTTAGGATTCAGGCGAAATTGTTTGATGAAAAAGTCACCGGTTATATTCAGAAATTCCTGAAGAAATATCTCATTTGAAGAGCTCCGTCACTGAGATAGAAAAATTCTAGAAGACGCAAATGAAACCGACCATAATTATGCTTCACAGTTCACAGAACATTTTCGGCTCCAGATAAAGCTTTTAATAGCTATTCATATACTTTCGACTTATTATGAAAAATTGATTGGTCGTGAGCATTCGTTCCACTATTTACAATAGCTTGTGAAGTTGGCATGATAACCCATACTGCATTAATCATGTTCGAGTTCTCAAATTTTTGCGAACTCAAACAGAAGTGTCTTCTTTTTCAGATTGTTTAAAAAGTTTGTAATAAAACGATTAATGAATTCGGCTTTCGCATTTTATCATGAATTATCAAAACTCTGTGTTATTTGCCTCAGCCTTCTGCTTCGGTTTTGCTAATATATGCTCAAACTCATCCAATAATTGCTTTTTTAGTGGCTGAAGCAAAAAAACACCTTTTCTTTGCACAAGATTGCTGAGAAGGTAATGTCAGATCTCAAAGTGAAAGGAAACTACGTAAAGCCACAAAGTGAAAAGACGCCCGCAGAGAGTAAACAAAATGGGATGAGAATTTCGCAAAAGTTACTTAACTGCGCCTCAACAATACACTTTATTGACTTGTGGTCATATAAAAATATCCTACACTCAAGAAAAGTCTGTCTTTCAAATTTCGTCATATTCAATTGCACATGTATGCATATAGTTTACAGAAGACGAAGAATGCAATTTCCTGGAGTCCTCTATTTGGAAAACAAAACAAACAAGCTATAATTTATAAGGACTAGGTCTATTTAGAATAACGAATATTCACTAACATTAGCCTATGGTTTTCTTCTCCAATCTTTTCCGTCAGAAAACCTAATATTTCGGTGAAAGCTGCTTCTTACAGTTTTATTTTTAAGTTTCTCTTTTGATTTCAAATAATACTTACATTCCCCCAACAATGTACAGTACGAAATTCGCGAGGGGTTTCTGTTGTTTGTGTTTGAGGAGGGAGGGAGGGGAAGTCTGAGGACGTTAACTCGTTATTATAATTATTTGTTTATCAAGTAAGCTCGAAGATATTAACATTTTGGTGCTGCTCTGTCCTAACACATACACAACAAACTCGTGTGAGTGCAGGGCCGGACGGCTTTTTCAGGACTTGCTCATGTCAACCCGTTCGGTCCTACACACATCAGCTTTCACTATTGTGTGCGCGAGGCCGTAAGGGTCATACGATAATATGTACTTACTTCAAACATACTGAGATTTACACATCAAAAAAACCCGCCTAAAATTCTTGCGAGACACACAACTAACCAAGCAATAAGAAAAGCGAGCGACTGTGAAAAATCATCGTTCGTCCAGTCAGAGACACAAACGATAGTACTTTACAGTGGTGAACAACGAGCACGTGACTTTCTGTCAAAAACAAAATGGAAGAAGTGCCAAAATTTGCTCGCCTTGAAATAGCAATAGATGACTTCATAGATGAGCAAGAAGACAAAAACAAGAGAGCAAAGACCGAAAGAGACATATGCCTGCTGAAAAACCTTTCTTCTCAGTATGTATGAAATAAAAAACATCATACCTTGGAAAGTGCTTGAACGATTTTTATTTACGAGTTAGGATATATCAAAAACTTATTCCTTCGCTGCCTTCACTGGTTCGATGGATCCGACTCCTGAGTAAAAATCGTCCGTGTGTAGTTTCCATGGGATAATCTGTAACTGTCATTTCATTTACCGGACATGGCGTAATCTGAAACAAAAAAATGAAAAATAATTAGGCCTCCTGCCTAAAAGCAATCGTTATTGATAAAATTTCACGAGGTCAAAGACTTATCCATAGGAGAAAAATAATTTTTTTTTTCTAGTTAAGAAATTTTTTTTCTGTAAAACAACGTTCTGAGGGATTGTAAATAGTGGATTCATCTATCTGTGAAGTCGATCTTCACCACAGATGCACTTACTTGCAGAATTTCGAAAAGAACATTTATGCGCAAAACGAACGCTCTAGCAAATAACTGTGAACGGTCACATCAGTTTAGCAGACGAAGCTATCACCAAAGAGTCCAAAATATATCTTTGTACGCGTGAAGTATAAATAAAAGTCAGTTTACGAGGAAATGATTGTTATTCAAATATTAAACTGATTTCTCTTCATTGCCCAGGTTGCAGGACAGGCGGGAAATTCAAGACTTGTTTTTGGCTTTATTTTGAAACCGATAAATAGAAAAACGCTAGACTCAAGGAATCAGCAATCATCTAAACCAGAGAGTATGTTTTATTGCATGTTTCATGTTATACATAGAATCAATTTTGAGGAGTGTTTCTACAAACGTAAATCTATCACGCCTTTCAGGTGTGTCCTTGATATTCTCACTCGGCAAAACGGTGTGGCTTCATAAGAAAAGCACGCTTTGGAATTTAAAAGAGATCTCAGAACCTTTTTTCATCACAAAACTACAGTAAGAGAAACCCTTCCCTCCATGAATTGTTCAATTTCAGCCGTGCCGTTAATGTGTTTCTAGCCTCAACGAAATCTTCTCTAAAAATGATCGGTAATCTATTTGTTAGGCTTTATTATTTAATCTTCATTTGAGGGGTCGCAAGTTATTGTTTACCGTAAGAGTACTGTTTACGTTTGACTGAAAATGTTTCTATTTTTGGAAAAACCTGAATTAAATGCTCAAACTTAAGGCTGGTTTCTTTCCAAGACTGAACTATTTGGCTATGTATCAACCAAATTTACCAAACTCTTATGGTATCCGTATTTAAAAAGAAAAAAAAATGCATAAACCTGATTTCATTAAAAAGAAAATTCTGTCTGTAGGGGTAGTTGATAAAAGCTAATCAACAATACTGTGTTGTCTAATAATTACTGGGATACTTGTGGTAGCCCAATCATAAAATGCCTTTGCTTTTTTTGTCGTCTTTTTTTTTCCTCCGCCACAAAGTGGAAAAATTGCGCAATAGTACCCATTGGTCATTGGGCCCTCAAAACCATGACAGCTAACTGTGATCCAATGAGGTGTTCGCATGCTGATCACGCGTGTTATCTTGATGATGACTGGCGTTGTCATGCACGGACAGGGCCGGGTCACACGATGAACCACGAGATTTTTGCTCATAAAACTCTTTTGTCAGTCGTTTTGTGTTTCAACGTGTTTGGATTACGATCACCTGGAGTATTATGGCGCAAACGCTCAAAATACTTACAGACGCATACACAAGTCGTATTTTTCGCGGCCAATCCACACTAAAAGATGTTATTGAGCGGTAATTTTGGAACGGATTGAGTCACGAACGCTGGAAAGCCATGAAAGCCTTCAATGCCTTGTATGCCTTGTATGCCAAGTATGCCAATGTCTTAGTTGAAAAACGTACACTTGTTGTAAAAAGCAAAATCTGAAATCTGAAACCAAACTGCATATACTCTATGCAATCTATTGAACAACACTATTACCGTGAGACTGAAGAACAAAACTCTAATGGATGCAAACTGCTGGTGAAGATAGACGCCATGTTCTTGATGCCAGGAAACGTAGCTACGATAACACTGCGAATGGTTTTAATTTCACGATTAGAAAGGTGAATATTATGTTTGTTTTCATTGTAGTTGTATGGATATTCTTTTTAATAAATACATGATCCAAAATCCTGTGTTTTTTGTGTAAAATGTTATTATGTTAAGTATTGTTTACGCAATTGTCTTGTCACAGGCGGCTCAAGCTCACGCCTCGAGAAAAAGCCAACGATTAATTCATGAACACGTCACGCGTTGTGTGACTCGGTGTTAAGTTACTAGAGGAACCGTTGAAAATTTGAACACGTTATAAGGAATAGTACAGGAAACGAAATATGGTCGATTTACAACGACAAACATTTTTCTGGTAAAATCAATAAAAATTACTCATACCCTGTGCATCCGTTGTATTTTCTGGCGATTTCTGCCGTTTTAAGCTTGCTTTACCATCACTGTTATTCACGTCATCTACTTTTATTACGTTGGTAAAAATCTGTACAGACATCACACCAACCAACTCGCGCGCAAAGTAAGAAGACTATATTGAAGGCTTGAAATTATATTACGATCGATTTTCATCAAGAAATGGGCCAGGAATTTTCCACAATAGTGCAAATAATCGTGAAGGCTGATCGCGGAGAAGCGATTGCGTGACGCTCGGTAAGCAGTAGGATGACGTGTTATTATATATCAGACGTAAAAACTCTTCAGATTCTCAGTCTGCATTTTGTACCCACTCTTTACTCTATATTTTGTATCCGGTCTACAGTCCGCTGTCTGCATTTTGTACTAACAGGTATCCGTGGCACCAATACAGTTTCTTTTTGGTTACATTTATTCGCACAACACACACAATCTACCTCAAGATACCTGTGTGTGAGGTTATTCGACATTTTCGTTCTTTTCCGCGTTAATACTCTTCTTTCCTTTTGTAAGAAAGTAGACCACTTACAATGTTTCAAGTAATCCACCCACCCTACAAAAAATAACTCTTGCATGCATAACATGCCTATGTTTTGAAATAGGTGTATACCCTTGGCCAGACGAGCTCACTATTTCAGTATACTAGTCCGACACCCGTAGTATCACTACACTTGATTCCAAGGATCCAGAACCATCCAGGTATCCCAGTTACTCTGCTCACAGGGTCTAGTTGACAACTAATCACCGAAGTGAAGAGAAAGGTGGTGGACATTTTTACCGAGCCGTGAAAAGGCGAGGAAATATCCACCTATTTCTCACTGACAATGTACCCAAATATGGTCAGAAATTATATTCTTGACTTGCGAATTTGTCTCTTCCGCTGCTTGAGGATAAATAGTACTGGCTAATCACTTTCAAATTAGCCAATCAGAGCGCTTGAAAAGAACTACTCTCTTGGTATAAACTAAAATTAATTATTTACGTTCATATTTACGCTAGAGAGTTTTAGGTGTGTCATGACGAAATATGTCTCATCCTCCGTAAGGCTCTATAATCACCCTCCCTCCTCCCCCCTCTCTCCTTTAAAACCTGAAAAACCGTGTGATCCCTCAAAATTATTCCTCCTCTAGAGATAATTACAAGTCCCCTAGTTACTTTTTCCATCCTAAAAGTATTTACATTTGCGATAACTGATTTAAATATCATGTGTGTTTTCGAAAGGGGCTAGGGGATCGCATACCTAGCACTAAAGCAAATGACAATATTTGTGCTAAGACTTTATTAAAATCACGTATGAACTGAGGTACTTAATTTTACATGTCTCGCTGCTGTCTTCCTGGACAAGCATTTATACAAACTGAAGAGTACCCGTTTAATAATAAATTCAACTGAAACTTTATCAGCTATCAGCTTATAACAATATTTATGAATATCGCCACCACGTGTACCACCTCTACTTACATGATACTGCTAATAAAGACAACGTACGTTTGTTCAAAACCGGTGCAGCCCGTTTTCAAACGGGAATATCACATGCATGTCGAATTATTCTATAGAGTATAGGTTTGTGAAAATCGGAAAACTACCTTCATCTTGGAACATCCGATGCTACAATTAATGCGAGTATTATATGTCTTAAGGTATAAATAATATCCTATAAAACGTTACTAGAGCTAATCATTAAAGCCATGTTTCGCCTAAACATATCTGCTCTCGCTATTCTATTAAATATTTTAAAGGAAGGAGGATGCGTTGCCTTGTATGCTAAATTCTATAATATTTCTGGCCGTCTTCTTCATTCCTCATTATTCCTGTCTCTCTTTTCTTCTTTTGAGGTGGCTTCCTCTGCTTCAGAAAGTGGTATGTGATGGTCAGAGAGCCGACTCCTGAAAATAGGAGCAATTTTTCAAAGGGTAATTTAGAGTTATCAACTGAGTTGAAAACGTAAATTGGCCAGTGTAAAGAATTTAAAGGCTGACGTTTCGAGCGTTAGCCCTTTGTCAGAGCGATTGGATCCTTGTGTCTCTTTTACATACTCTTACTTTACTCTAAGAAAATACCACAGTAACTAACCAGCGTACGTAGGAGCTCATTCTCAACGCCTCCCAAAAGAAAGGCAATCCTTGAAAATGTATAACAATTAAATCTATATCACAAATTAGAGAGATCATTATATTTTCTTCAAATGAAGGATCACTAACATAGCGTATGTCTACGACTAACCAAGAATACAGGTTGGCAGATCCTAGAGATATACAAGTGTGAAAAAAATTCACTCTTGTACATCTTTTTCACAAACGAAATAAAGAGGTCAGTCGGCCTATAGTCTGGAAGAAGTTCCATACCTTATTGTTATAATATGTAGGTCAATTCTAAGAGTAAGGAAGACGACTTTGTAGTAGGATGACACTTTTTGTAGAGCCATGTCGCTTGGAATCTTATTCAACTCTTCTATGATAAGCAGGGACGCTTCTCAAAAGATTTATTAGACCATTAAAGTGGACGATATCTCTAAAACAACATCGCCATCCTCCAAAACACAAAATCAAACAAACAAACGAAAACAGGAACTTACTAGCCATGTACTCACATGGTTATCTGCTGGCACGCTTTCCATGATTCCTGTGCATGTTCAGCGGTAGCGGTAGATACCGGTGCGAGTGTTTCTGTTTGTGTCCCACGGTCACATTTAGTGTTGCTACATCTGGTCACCCTGGATTTTACTGAACTTCCTTCTTGTCTTTCACTGTCTTCATGGGTTGGAGAAAAACTTAATGCTCCACTATCTTTTGCACTGGCCGCAATGGAGGGCTTCCCAATGATCCCTGACTGAAGTTGTGTTTTAAGTAGGTTCTTGCCAACCATTCCACGAATCTCGCCTTGAAGGTCATTAAGTGGAAGAAGCAAGGCTAGGCAGCAAGACAAGGACCATTTTGGATTTTTGCGCCACTCTTTGAAGAACTGATGTAAGAATGCCAGGTACTGAACTAAGAAGAAAATGAATGACCAAAGAATTGAACTTTCCCTGTTTAACGATAAACCTTAACCAATTACGTAGTTTCAATTGTTAACCAAATAAATTGAGCCCCTATAGAGAGACTAAATTCCTATTGTGCGTTTCATTAATTTTAATGTTTAGTTGCAGTTCAGATAAATTCAAGATACGATAAGGTTATCTTTAATGTGTATGAGATAACACTTGTGTGGTTACTATTTCATAAAATGGAATTACTGCAACACAAAGTAATAGATAAAAGTTGCAGTGACGTTTTTTTTCCCATCAAACTAATGTTTATCTTACCAGCAAGAAGGCCAATCACCAACGTATTTGCCCCAATAATCAGTATTTTCATTACCAAAGCGTCCTTGTGATGGTCCGCCATGTTTGATATGTTCTCTGCCGGAATTCTGCTGACAGCACCAATACCTAAGTTTACAATTGTAACGGCAAGGGAAGTGGACATCAGTCTGTTCTCAAAAGTGTCTTGCATGGGTTTGATCCAGCAGAAAAGCACTGCATACATACCGGCAACAACCCAGGCCAATCCAATGAAGGATCTGCTTTCTTGACCCACAAGAATGAGGCCGCATGTAAGAATGAACTTGCGGGACATTTCAACCAGTTCCCAATACCAGGAACGAGGTTTGTAATTTTCGAAGAGAAATCGCAATCCGTCGACAATTTCTGGATCAGAGCCATTATCACGGTCTTTCTTGGTTATGATTGTTCGGCGATGCCTCCAAAGGGCGACGAGATAAAGAGCAGGTAAAGCAATGATGTATGCAGCTGAAACATAAGCTACAATCACAAGATGATTGTAATTTGCTCCTTGACATTTTATGTTGTAATCTACTTTCAGGTACTCGTCACATAACTCTTCTCTTTTATCTTTGCAGAGTTTCTGACAGGCGAACGGCATAACACTGGCTGTCCTCGAACAAGTGCTTAGGTATGTCACGTACAGGAAGAAAAAAACGTTTCTGTAAACAAAAACTTTCCCCTGTGAAATTTTGCTTGCCTTTTTGTCCTCCTCCAGGCCCTGTTTTTTTGAGATCATCATGTACCAAAAACTAGAGATCATACACGAACCAACGATAACAATGGCGTTCATTGACAAGAGCACAAACAAATCTCCAAAGGCATCCACGTGTAATTTGTGATTAAGGCAGTGAATCGGTGCTACCTGAAGCAGATTCATCTGTAAAATTCCTGAATATTTGGACACAACCTGCAATGAATCTGGCCATTCAATGAACGAGAACACGTCTAACAAGCCATGAGTGACTTGATAAAAACCAATCAAGATCTTAAGCTTTGACAACAAATTGTCGAAAAGAGAGAGTCCCCGGTCCTTTGAAATATTATTTTTCTTTCTCCATACTAAAAGGGCCAACAATATCGCTATAATAGTAGCAATGAGAGATAATTGTGCTGCGATCCAGGCTCGTGAAGGACATTTTTCACAAGAGTGAAATTGTTTGTGGTACCCTGGATTGCATACAGCGCAAAGTGGACCTTGATACCCTTCTCCGCATGGTGAGTCCAAACCACCTTTGCAAGACTCCTCTACCTGACATCTGTATGGTGTTGGTATTGCATAAGGATATTGCACTGAGAAATCATCCAATGCAGGTAACTCTCGGGCGAGATTTTTCATGAAATATTCATAGCGATGTTTATAGGACTCGTTCCGCCATTGCCACCAAAAGCCAGGTTTTAGTGAGGCATACTCATCTTGGCATTGCAGCCCGCTTCGGCCACATGTAAAACACTTTTCGAAGAGATGAGTTCGGTAATGTCCTTCCAAACAGGGACAAGCACGATGTCCAGCGAAAAAATCGGTTTCTGTTCCTGCAAAAATTCAAGATTGTATTATTAATCAATCAAATCTTACTCACTCCTACCTTCAGTTAGATGAAGCTTGAGGCAAAAAAACCAGCTAGACTCATTATGGCTCCTTTTGTCATATTTAATTGTCATTTAAAAAAAGTACACTCAAAGTCGTTTTCGTTCTAGCTCCAAATGTTTGGTTGAAGAAGAGACAACTCGCAAAAAATGCGAAATCATTGGTGTTATTTATCAGCGCAGGGTGGAAAGAATTCTCTCCCGGGCTTTCAGACACGATGTTCTGGCCAATGTTGATTGAGGGAAAGATCAACTAATAGGCTCACCTATAAACCTTGGGGCGTCAAATAGTACCCTTGAAGTCACTTGACATTGAAGATGACTTCCGCACGGGTGGTCGAAACGTCAGTCACCACTACCGACATGTACAACAGTCCTGCTCAGGACTACACTCGCCTGAACGATCAAACTACACTATTACATGTTACCCCAGGGCTCAAACCATTTACTGTAGTGCCCTTGAAGTAAAAAAAAATTCTTCAAACCAACCATACACGATGAAGCGAACACAGGGACGGGTTTCGAGACATTCGACTCTTGCCTACGTGCTGGGTTTGTTTCTTAAGATAAACTCGAATGTTCGAATTCTATCCTCTATTTTTACGTCATTCTTTCCAGGCTTCTGGGCAGAATTTGATTACGTGTGTACACACTGACAGCTCAAACCCTTTAGTGACGTTGAGAAGCACATGTTTGGATATTACCGTCAGGACATGTCTTGCAGTCCAATACAGATTTTCCAGGTTTCTTGTCATATGCCACGTAAGAACCATTTGGACATTTCTTACAGCCGTCTGCAACATAACCAAGTGTGTCGGAGTAAAAACCACCTGAAAGAGGAACATGTCAAAGTGCCAGCTGTGGTTATGAGTGGTTTCAAGTACATTTTGATTATATGTGAAAATAAAAATATAAACCGTCAACATACATGAAACTTGGTGGAATACGAAGTTTCCACCAGCTTCAAGGTTGAGCATTTACTTTGGTTCAAAGTCAAATTTTTATCAATTTCAGTTTAATTGATTAAGGAAAAGTTTCCTTTGCATGTCGTTTTTCCTAAATTGAAATAGGTAATGCTTTGGACAAACAGAGGCTATTCTTCATTTATATACTGAAACCTGAAATCCTCTCTTAAGCCGAAATATATTGGTGTGGTTACTGACTCTTAAAATAAAACGACCCCACGGACATTGAGCATTCAAGCTTCCTCAGAGTAAGAGCTATGGCAATATTGTACATACAAGTATGAATAGGTCTATAAGAAGGTTATTCCTAGACACACGTCTCCACAAATTAATCGCTTTCACCGTTTCTTATTGTGGCCCGAGCTACATCGGGTTCTTACAAACGTCCAGACTATAACATACCAGGAGAGCAATAAACGCATTTCCAGCTTCTTTTCCCCAAAGACTTCGAAAATGATCCCAAAGGACATGGGAGAAATACAACGTGTGACTGGTTTTGATTTTCGGTGAAACCCATACTGAGTAGTTTTGACTGAAGGGAGTAGTATTCAGTGCTGTCACGTACAACGACAATAGCTTCATCGTTGGAATAAAGAGAGTTCCTAAGAGTGAAGATGGTAACAGAAATATTTTTGGAAATATTGTAGTATATTTACATATATATATATATATATATATCATTGCTTAAGCTTGCGTGACTATGTCAGTCTTGACTTTATCAGACTATACCAGACACTAATGCCGATGACGCTAGTAATTGATTTATATATAATTTCTATTACTTTGATTTTAAACGCTCTGCTTTTTCCCTCAGATCGGTATAGTAGTGTTACAAAAATCCTACATTTGAATGTTAAGTTTTTTTAAATGTTTCTGCTCTCCCCAGGTTGTTATTATTCCGTGTTAAAATGCCTCAAAGTTTATCGCAATTAAATACTAATTTTAATAAACATTCGTCCGCTGTTTCTCCTCAATTAAAGTTACATATCAAAACTAATGTGTATGTCATATGATGTTATGCGCGTACGCTATCAAAACATTCATCTTATACTGACAAATAAATTGTGACTTTCCCTCTTGGAATGGAATAATATATGGTTCTAGCTGTTCTATTCCTTGCAACACTGCAACAGAAATTAGGCAATGTCTCTACAGGCTGAATCATTCTAAGGTAACTGAAATAAATCAACGTTTGCTATCATAAGTTCGAAAGGTTACTTATTTTATGTTGTTGTGTTTTATGTTTTGTTTTGTTTTGTATTTTTTTCCCGAAAGCATCAACTTCTATTGCGATTAGACAGTGAGAACACTCATGGGCTCGGCACCATTTATTAGGGAGGAGGAGAGATCGGTTAAGGAATGGACTCAAAGTAGACGAAAATCAGACATTGCAACCGTAGGATAAATTTCATCAAAGATAGAACAAATTGTTATTCTTCTAGCTACTTAGTGCAGATACTGAACGTTTGATCATGTTAGATACGCACAGTTTAAAATTCATGGAGTGGAGGCCTGCGAATAAGGCAGAGGTTAACGTCTTTAAAGTCGTCCGGAGAAGAAAGCTGTAAAATAAGAGAAGAATAGCAAGAGCTGAGATCATCTCATTTAGAGAGAGAGGCTCGCTTACTACAAATTTGGCACAGGTTCATTGCACTTAAGTCCTTAACTTGGCGATATATTTGATCTGATTTTGTTTTGTCTAGTTTTCAAAGGTTTCAGTCGTCCTTCAAAACCTGGTCGGAAAATATTGAACTTGGAGAAGTCCTTAAATGAGTAATACCTGGATGGAATATCATTCTAAAAGAATTAAAACCTACTGACGAATTTTAAGTAAACTTACATCTTCACGCTTAGGGACTCAAGGCGAAAGGCCTCCGGTTCGATAATTTCAAGAGGATTATCAGATAATGTTCTACAGGAATAAAACGAAGGACGATAAATCTGTGGCAGTTAAAATCACGGTGGAATATTTCTATAAAAATAAAGTCTAAATATAATTAATATAACTAGCAGTGGAACAATTGTAACGAATCCGATATAATCAAACACCCTCTATAAAATGAAAGCTGTTAAGGTCCTGATTTCGTCTTGTCATATTTACTATCAAATTAATCTGTATCCTGGACACCAAAATTATTCGTTTTCGACCCAATTTTGGGTATTTGACATCTCATAGTATAAATTCACAATTCCAATCGATTATTTGATTCTTTGATAAAGTTTTAAAGAACATTTCACAGAAAGTTTTTAAAAAACTTCTGCATGACTGCCGACCATGCCCGACTGCTGGCCTTGTAGCTATACATAAATCAGGTAATTTAGTGTTAACAACTGGGTTGAAAACGTAAATTAGCCACCGTAAAGGGCAAAAACCTTTCCTTACATCTAGGCAGTCTGCCTAGATGTAAGGAAAGGTTTTTACCCTTTACGGTGGCTAATTTACGTTTTCAACCCAGTTGTTAACACTAAATTACCTGCTATACTCTCCCACCGACGCAGCAACACAGTTTCTTTAGAAACTTACCCCTTTATACATAAATCAGTTTGTTATGTAAGGTATTTTTCCAGCGTACTTTGCTGTCGGCTAAGGACAGTGCCTGCTAAGAAGGATCGGATTTTATTGTGCCAATAAAGAGGATCTTATGAACAGTTTTCAAAATTCAAGACGAAAATCGGAAGAAGTCACGAGTAAATTTAATGATTAATAGCATATGTGTTTTTAGAAATTGCCCGATTCGGTCAGTGACAAGGCAAATTTCTGCAACACAGTTAATATTAATTCAGAATTTACTTTGGTATTGGTGCTGTAAAATAAGTATTTAAACAGCAACCATTTGGTAGAATGGAAACGAGTTACTGCAAATCAGAATTGTGAGCCGATTACATAAAGCAAAAAACGTAACTGTGGTCAAGTGGTCAGTGACAAGGCAAATTTCTGCAACACAGTTAATATTAATTCAGAATTTACTTTGGTATTGGTGCTGTAAAATAAGTATTTAAACAGCAACCATTTGGTAGAATGGAAACGAGTTACTGCAAATCAGAATTGTGAGCCGATTACATAAAGCAAAGAAAAAAAATACATCCATTCCTATGCTAGATCGATCGCACTTTACTTTTCTATGATTACTCGCTTGTGATAAAAAAGCAAAATTCTATTTTATCAAGATGATAATAAACGCACTCTATCGCATCAATGAACTGTAAAAAGCACGAATAAACTAAGCTGTACGTCAAAACAGGCAATGAACAAGCTCCTTGATTCCATAATAGTGAAAACATTGTGAAAGCCCTCTCAAATTTGGGCATCAAACTCAACAACTTTGAGTAGAAAAGTGAATTTGATCAGGGTTCATCTTGACTTCCGTTGCCGCAAAATATTATCGGCAACTTTTTTATGTCGCTGCCTTTGTGATCTTCTTCCAATTTTACGTGCATCTATACTCTTTTTTTTTCTTCCGTAGTTGGGCTTATGGAATGACAGTTAAAAATACTCACAGTAGGTCTAAGTGGGTCACATTATAAAAAGCTCTGTAAGGAATTCTCCTCAATTGGTTCCTGTTGAGGAAGCTAATCGAAACGGCAAAGCAGTCACTGAAGGAAATAAACTTCAAGACTATTTTTATGAGAGACGAGAACGTGATATTGTGTTAAAAACGAGTTGTTTGTTTTTCATTGCTTGCATTTCTTTCAAGGGCATTAAAATGTAATTTAAAGACCAATTGGAAACTTGACTACCATGAAGGACAACAGTACATAGCTTTGTTACACCTGAGTTTTAAACCGTTTTTTTTTTCTGAACAATATTGTATTATTATTTGAGTATTTTCGACGCAAAAGGTCTTTCGCTGGTATTATTTTGTGATAATCGGCGTTTATTATTACTTAAAATGTGGATTTTGAAGCCTTCAGAATAAAGCTCTTCAAAGACATACTACATCTTAATCTGTAACGTAACTTACTTTGAAGTAGGAATTTTGTTGATATCATATCGAATCAAACAATAAAAAGAAGTAAAAAATTAATTAAAAGAAAAACAATAAATTAGGTCACCAACATCGTACGCAGTAAATTGAAAGGCACACCGAACGCGTTGCCGGGGAAAAAGGAAAGTTTATTCCAAGAGAAATCCCTGTGGAAACGATCACATAAGACAATCTATGTTATTACAGTCAAAATATATGACCAAAATACACCCAAAGGCCTACTATGGGATCTCAAGTCGCCCTAACGAAAAGAAAAATTAGGAATCTTCTCCCTAAAAAAACAGGCGATGCAGGCGATCCAGCCTGACTCAAGCAAGAGACTTAACTTCCACAAGCAGTGATACAACTTTTTTCACGAGCCCCATATACCCAATAGACTTTTGAAACCGTTTATGACTCGCTTATTTTAAACACAACGCGGTGCAGCTGTGATCAAAAACACGACAAGCTTCCCAACACACAACAAGACTAAAGCTCAAGAAATTAAAAAGGTGGGGAAAGATGTTGGTCAAATCACAATTTTCCCAAACCGTCTGATTAGGGCTGGATCTATTGTTGCTCAAACTTTTCTGGAGAAATAGTTTCTTTGACCGAGGTACCGCAAGGTTCAAGTTAGCAAGTGCCCAAGTTAACAGAAGTCGACTGTAGATGTTTAAAAATCATGAACCAATGGGTCGGTCAATAAGTAAATAGTTAGTTCGAACAAATGAATCCTAGAGAATATTCACTCGTGACCCGATGGTTCCACATTCTACCACGGAAGGAAAAATTGCACATGATTGGTATTAGTGCTTACAGGAATTCCAGCTTCCCAGAACTCGGTAAGCCAGGTGGAGAGGTAATAGAGTTGAAAGATAGATCCCTGTTAAAATGTGCAGAATTTGATGCAAATAAAATAACTTAAATTAACCTTCGAACAATTTGCACTCTTTAATTGTTTCATGATTAGTACAATTTTTCCTCTTGAATTCAAGTTTCTTAGGAAAGCTGAAACAGTTTTTTTTTAGCTCTCATCGGCTACATGTACATTCAAAACCCTCAAACCCAACTTTCTCCCTTCGCAGTCCAACGATTCTCACTCAAGCTTTGATCAAAATATTAAAATTTGAAATAGTAAATGTGGCATGACAATCGCTATGAACATGCGAATGAAATCGAGAAATCCAGTCTGACATTTTTTCGCAGGGGTGGGGGGGGGGGGGGAGGAAAGGGTAAGGGAGGGAAATTTGTTTTGTGTGATGCGAAATTAGTCGGTCAGAGTTTGGAAACTATTTCCAACCACCTTTAATGTAAACTGCTTTCTACAATAAAAATAAACGAATCAATGAAATAAATATTTTCAGATAGAAAATGAAAAATAAGGCAAAAAACGGAGAAAGAGAAAGAAGTAGAGCTACTGTCTTAAATGTTTCAGTCAAACCGTCTTTTTTCTTACAGGCTACAGTCTTCCTGTCCCTCGGGAAAAAGAAAGGCCTGCTAGCTATTACTGAGAAAACCTCCCAAGTTAACTTCCTAAGCTAGATAACCTTTTAACGCATAGGGTTCTCAGGTTGGTCAAGCCGACAAACAATCCCTCAGGTAGATTTTCTATATGGTTTGATGATAGAAACCTTTGGAAACATCAAGATGCATCAGTATTTTGTAGATACCCTATATTCTCCCTTTGATAGCTGTAAGGACAATAATGTTAACGATTTCTTTCCGAATCCATTTAGAGTTTTAGCTCCACCCAGGCCTGTCACTGACAAAAAAATAGAATTTGACAGACTTCAAGTGGCATCCGATCCAACCCTTTTTCATGAACAACCAAGGATTCCTGCGACTGTTTTTCCACTGCTATAAATCTTCAATCAAACTGTTAGACGAGAGACACTATTTCCTCTTAGAGGCTATACTGGCACTTGGATAAGTGTTCTTTGTTTGTTTGTTGCTTTTTTGAAGCTACATTACAGCCAAGAGCTGAAGGTTTTCCATTCGCGTTGTTTAATCAGAAAATTCCCCTGCACCAAATAAAAAACCGCCAGCTTAGTTAAAAACTATTTTCCTTTCCTCCTCATAAAAGATTCAGGCCTATCAGTCGGCACTTAGAAAACCTCGCAAGTGAATCACTTAATTAGATAAGCTAGATAACCATTTTTTTAACGAACAGGGTTTCCAGGCAGGTCAAGTCGGCAAACAATCTCTAATGTAGATTTGCTATGTGGTTTGGCGATAATTTTCTATGAAAACATCAAAATATTAATTATATATATTTTTTTTTTTGTTGTTGTCATTTGCTTTGGTGAGTAGGCGTATAAGTTATTTGTGAAGCAGCAAAAAAACTGCACCAGAAAAAGAACAGATAGAACGACTCAAAGGTATTGATTATCGTCATAATCAAGTTTGAGGAAAATTGATTCCTTGCAATAAAAAAGCAAAATTTGGCGTCAGTTAATAGATTGCGAATCATTACCGTAAAGTGTGAGTCCAAATGACTCAAAAAAGCAAAAAAAACAACATGAGAGCATCAGAATATCAATTTCCTCTATAGAGGAATTGGTAAACTTTTAAATTAATAAAGTTTTAGCAGAAAACAAAGCTGGCACTGACAAACCAACAGAAATTGAGTAATTTTAAGTAAAATTTGCATAAATACTAGAGGCGACTGATGCAACCTTCAGCTACTTAAGTTTATCAGAACTCGTCTGCATCAACCATATCCATTGTTAGGTTGGAATCAAATTAAGGGAGAATTGATGTGAGCAAACTAAATAATCATCAAAATAGTTAGGTTTGCTTCCCTGAATTCTCACAATGATTCCGGGATCATCTGCTGGTTCTTAAGAAGAGAGCCTCGTACTCGTCTTTGAACTAGTACTAGACAAACTCGTGTTAAATCAGAACCATTCCATGTAACCATGTTGATCAAGTTGTCAAACAATCCTTCAGGTATAAAGGCTACATTATTATCCGGCAGTATCCCGTGAAAACATCGACTCATCAGAGTAAGCCTTTTTCTTAATTGATTCTTTCAAATTTCCTGTGAGTCAATTTTTTGCGGTTGGTTACTCCTCTGAAAAAATATCTGTAACGATGTTTTTCTTAAACCCTTCCTATTGTTTTTTTTTTCTGTTGTTGTTGTTGTTTTTTTTCGTATGACAACGTTAAGTTTTAAAATTAAAAAAGGAGCGTCCTTGAGTCGCTAAGGAGTATTTTCTAAACTTGTATTTCCAAAAATTGTTCGTTTTCCTACACTGGGAATCGGTTGGCCTATTTTTCCCGGACGATCACATTGATTCATCGATCACCTTTAGATTTCTTTTACCATTGCGTCTTTTTTTTGTCTTAATGTAGTGTTGTGTTTTAAAAAACAGCAGTTACCAACCAGTCCCTTGGGAAACAAACCATTTCGTCTCCTTCGAATTTCATTAGAAAAGAAATGATAGAGCTGAGAAAATTGTGTATAATGAGAGAAAAATCTACCATTTCTGAGTTATTTAAAAAAAAAACTCTATGTTAGCATATAGAGAGTGGTATGTTGCTCGCACTAATCAGATCGTTTAGGGTATGTATCTCGCACCAATCAGATGGCCGCATTAATGTACGTATCTCGCACCAATCAGAGCGTCGTTTTTGTTCTTTGGTTTGAGAGGTGTTCAAATTTCAACGAAGTAATGCAGGATTCAGAGAGAACGGTTCGTAAAATGGACTCATTTTAAAGAATGAGAAATGTTGGCTTTTCTGTGCTTTTAACGTGTATTTAAAAATTGAGAAATGCGACTC
Source organism: Pocillopora verrucosa (assembly GCF_036669915.1). Classification (NCBI taxonomy): domain Eukaryota; kingdom Metazoa; phylum Cnidaria; class Anthozoa; order Scleractinia; family Pocilloporidae; genus Pocillopora; species Pocillopora verrucosa. The sequence continues at coordinate 3,659,256 of NC_089318.1, forward strand.
TACTGGACAGGTGAAAGATACCAGATTACCTATAGTAAACATGTTACTCATGCTTTGAAAATAGTGGGTAGTTTTTCGAAAGAAAATGGAGTTCTGTTCACTGTTTCACGATCATGGTTGTTGTTCCTGACGACGAGAGTGAGTGGAAAAAACTTTGAATCAAATATTGCTTGAGGCGTTGATGAATTGCACCAAACATTTTGATTTAACCAGTTCTTTAACGGCAAGCTGTGTTGCAAGATTCGTGATTTGTTGAGTGTGCAGATTATATTTTTCTGGATTGGCTTGCTCGGTGCTATCTCTAGATGAATGTTTGATTAAAATCAACTATGGACGATTTTGTGTGGCTCTTAGGAAGCTTTTTCGGCCCGTGTGACATCGTGTTTGATTGATATGCAATGGTAAAGGCCTATTTACACGGTACGACTTGCATGCGACAAGCTTACGACAGGCCGACGACATGACTTAGGACAATTTACACGCGCACGACATTTTCACCTACGACATGCCAAAATTGCGTGCAATTCCACTCGTTTCGGCCGCGGTCATTGTTTCAATAATTTGCAAGAGAAGGAAAAGAACCTCTTCCTCGCTCGACAGTGATATCATATTCTCTGTTTCCTCATCTGAGAATGTATTTTTCGCTTTGGAAGCAGTCTTCGACTTTCCGGAGGCGACTTCCTCCGCCATTTTGACGCAAGAAAATTTCACCTTCCTCCCCTACTCAGTAGAAATTTGTCACAAAATACGTCATTTTCTAATTTCGGCTACAATTGTCGCAGCGTTTTAAAACATGTTTAAAATCCTACGACATTTTTCGTGACGTGCACGACAGTCGTAAGCGAGTGGTAGGTTTGATTTACACGATACAATTCGTGTCGTAGGCCTGTCGTAAGCTTGTCGCATGCGACAAAGTCGTACCGTGTAAATAGGCCTTAAGAGGTGTTTTTATTGGCTGAGTTCTCTCTTTGGTGGTTTGCTTGCAGTCAATTTCATGGTAAACATCGTAGTGTGTTACTCTTGGATCGGGTCTTTCGATGTTAGAAGTTTGAACCGTTGCAAGGAAGATTTTGTGTCATTATTGCTGTTAAGGGAAATTGTTAGGCTATTTCGGGGGTAATTTTGAGAACAGTGGACGAACGGAAATGCTTTCGATGCCTTGAGAAAGTGATCTTGTGGAGTCATTTATGTTTGGCCATGTTTATTTGATTTTGGGTGCGTTCCTTTGGGAGGATCCGGATTAGGCTGTTGTTTCGTTAATGGAGGAACTTTCCGATGATTCAATACTTCATGATAGTTGCACAGTAAGTATGTGCAATAAAAAATTGGGACATGACCTTATAAAGGGAAGAGATTACACCACACATCACTAAGGTTCGACTTAAAATGACAGCTATAAACAAAACATATAGCAAAGTTTGACAGAGGTAAATGAACTTCTCCTCACTATTGCTAGTTTTGAGCCCTTGCGTTCTCCTTATAACTTCAGACTTATCTCTTGGTTCTTTCAGAGAAAGCCTCTTTAGTTTATTAGATAAACAAACTCGTGTTAACTCACAGCCGGTTGAGGTTGATCAAGTTATCAAACAATCCCTCAGGTAAAAAGGTTATATTATTAGCCTCCAGCTTCCTGTAAAAACATCGACTCATTAAGGTTATTTTATTGCACAAGTTTGAGCCCCAGAGGTATCACTATAATCTCAGCTAGACTGATCCTAAGCTCTTGCAGAGAAAGCCTTTCCATTTAATAGAAAACCTAGACAAAGTCGTGTTCACTCACAGCCCTTTCAGGTTGATCAAGTTGCCAAACAATCGGCCTCTTGAGGAGCAGCAGTTCTTTGTATATAGCCGTATAATTCTTATAATTTTTTCTCAAAACTCTTATAATTTTCTCTCGAAAATGAGTGCTTTAAATAAAACAGAAAGCCAAATTTGACGTCAATATATGAACTTATCCTTACACTTGTTAAGCTTAAGCCCGAATTGTCACTATGATCATGTTTTTTTTTTCAGACCGAGCCTATGGGTTTTCATGACATACAGTTTTGATACATGAAAAGGGAGTTTTAGAGCGTGTTAAGGAGCAGCAGTTCTTTATAGATAGACATATAATTCTAGTAGTACAATAATATTTTGACTTCTTGCTAAAAACGCCTTTCCAAAGTAATGCTCATTTTTCTCTTCATTGAGGATGGGTTTGTATTTTTTACTTGAAGAAGGGGTATTTACTTAATTCCAAGAGAAAAAAAAAGGTATTTACGGTTACTGCGGCTGTTTGCCAGTTAAAGGGACGTTTTTCCCTTTCTTGAGAGGTCAGACTATACAGGAAGATTCTCCATTTTTTAAATGTGCACGATACTTGCACAGTGTGTGCAATGAAAAATTACGAAATGACCTTATAAAGGTCACACATTACACCCCAGATTACCTGGGTTCCACTAAAAATGACGACTTTCAAAAAAACACATAGCAAAATTTGACAGCAGTAAATGAACTTTTCCTCACTATTGCTAGTTTTGAGCCCTTGCGTTCTCCTTATAACTTCAGGCTGATCTCTTGGTTTTTTCGGAGAAAGCCTCTTTAGTTTATTAGATAAGCTAAACAAACTCGTTTTAACTCACAGCAACCCCAAGTTGATCAAGTTGTCAAACAATCCCTCAGGTAAAAAGGTTATATTATTAGCCTCCAGCTCCCTGTAAAAACATCGACTCCTTAAGGTTATTTTATTGCACAAGTTTGAGCCCCAGAGGTGTCACTATAATCTCAGCTAGACTGATCCTTAGCTCTTGCAGAGAAAGTCTTTCGATTTAATAGAAAACCTAGACAAAGTCGTGTTCACTCACAGCCCTTTCAGGTTGATCAAGTTGCCAAACAATCGGCCTCTTGAGGAGCAGCAGCTCTTTGTATATAGCCATATAAATCTTATAATTTTTTCTCAAAGCTCTTATAGTTTTCTCTCAAAAATGAGTGCTTTAAATAAAACAGAAAGCCAAATTTGACGTCAGTATATGGACTTAACCTTACACTTGTTAAGCTTGAGCCCGAATTGTCATTATGATCATGTTTTATTTTTCAGACCGAGCCTATGGGTTTTGATGACACACAATTTTGATACATGAAAAGGGAGTTTTAGTGCATGTTAAGGAGCAGCAGTTCTTTACAGATAGACATATAATTCTAGTAGTACAATAATATTTTGACTTCTTGCTAAAAACGCCTTTCCAAAATAATGCTCATTTTTCCCTTCATTGAGGATGGGTTTGTATTTTTTACTTGAAGAAGGGGTATTTCCTTAATTCCAAGAGAAAAAAAAAAGGTATTTACGGTTACTGCAGCTGTTTGCCAGTTAAAGAGACGTTTTACCTTTCTTGAGAGGTCAGACTATACAGGAAGATTCTCCATTTTTTAAATGTGCACGATACTTGCACAGCAAGTGTGGGCAATGAAAAATTGCGAAATGACCTTATAAAGGGCACACATTACATCCCAGATTACTTGGGTTAGACTAAAAATGACGGCTTTCAAGAAAACACATAGCAACATTTGACAGCAGTAAATGAACTTTTCCTCACTATTGCTAGTTTTGAGCCCTTCCGTTCTCCTTATAACTTCAGGCTGATCTCTTGGTTCTTTCGGAGAAAGCCTCTTTAGTTTATTAGATAAGCTAAACAAACTCGTGTTAACTCACAGCAACCACAAGTTGATCAAGTTGTCAAACAATCCCTCAGGTAAAAAGGTTATATTATTAGCCTCCAGCTCCCTGTAAAAACATCGACTCATTAAGGTTATTTTATTGCACAAGTTTGAGCCCCAGAGGTGTCACTATAATCTCAGCTAGACTGATCCTTAGCTCTTGCAGAGAAAGTCTTTCGATTTAATAGAAAACCTAGACAAAGTCGTGTTCACTCACAGCCCTTTCAGGTTGATCAAGTTGCCAAACAATCGGCCTCTTGGGGAGCAGCAGTTCTCTGTATATAGCCATATAAATCTTATAATTTTTTCTCAAAACTCTTATAATTTTCTCTCAAAAATGAGTGCTTTAAATAAAACAGAAAACAGAAAGCCAAATTTGACATCAATATATGAACGTATCCTTACACTTGTTAAGCTTGAGCCCGAATTGTCACTATGATCATGTTTTATTTTTCAGACCGAGCCTATGGGTTTTCATGACATACAGTATTGATACATGAAAGGGAGTTTTAGAGCGTGTTAAGGAGCAGCAGTTCTTTATAGATAGACATATAATTCTAGTAGAACACTAATATTTTCACTTCTTGTTAAAAACGACTTTCCAAAATAATGCTCATTTTTCCCTTCATTGAGGATGGGGTTGTTTTTTTTACTTGAAGAAGGGGTGTTTCCTTTATTCCAAGAGAAAAAGAAAGGTATTTATGGTTACTGCAGCTGTTTGCCAGTTAAAGTGACGTTTTACCTTTCTTGAGAGGTCAGACTATATAGGAAGATTCTCCATTTTTTAAATGTGCACGATACTTGCACAGCAAGTGTGTGCAATGAAAAATTGCGAAATGACCTTATAAAGGGCACACATTACACCCTAGATTACTTGGGTTTGACTAAAAATGACAGCTTTCAACGAAACAAATATCAAAATTTGACAGCAGTAAATGAACTTTATTAGATAAGCTAAACAAACTCGTGTTAACTCACAGCTTCCCCAAGTTGATCAAGTTGTCAAACAATCCCTCAGGTAAAAAGGTTATATTATTAGCCTCCAGTTCCCTGTAAAAACATCGACTCATTAAGGTTATTTTATTGCACAAGTTTGAGCCCCAGAGGTGTCACTATAATCTCAGCTAGACTGATCCTTAGCTCTTGCAGAGAAAGCCTTTCCTGTTAATAGAAAAACCAAGACAAAGTCGTGTTCACTCACAGCCCTTTCAGGTTGATCAAGTTGCCAAACAATCGGCCTCTTGAGGAGCAGCAGCTCTTTGTATATAGCCATATAAATCTTATAATTTTTTCTCAAAACTCTTATAATTTTCTCTCGAAAATGAGTGCTTTAAATAAAGCAGAAAGCCAAATTTGACGTCAATATATGAACTTATCCATACACTTGTTAAGCTTGAGCCCGAATTGTCACTATGATCATGTTTTATTTTTCAGACCGAGCCTATAGGTTTTCATGACATACAGTTTTGATACATGAAAAGGGAGTTTTAGAGCGTGTTAAGGAGCAGCAGTTCTTTATAGATAGACATATAATTCTAGTAGTACAATAATATTTTGACTTCTTGCTAAAAACGCCTTTCCAAAATAATGCTCATTTTTCCCTTCATTGAGGATGGGTTTGTATTTTTTACTTGAAGAAGGGGTATTTCCTTAATTCCAAGAGAAAAAAAAGGTATTTATGGTTACTGCAGCTGTTTGCCAGTTAAAGGAACGTTTTCCCCTTCTTGAGAGGTCAGACTATACAGGAAGATTCTCCTTTTTAACTCGTGAATTGCGCGCATGCGCAAGAGCGAGTTATAGATACGATGTGGGGAATGCCATTCGCTCGCTCGCTCGATTGGTCGATTCCTGTAAACTTTATTTAGATTTTAGGCTTTTGAGTACATTTGATAGTTTTTGGCGAGCAATAAACAGACGAAATGGCGACCTTTGTTGCTAAGAATAGTGGTGGGGTGAAAAAGAAGCCAATGATAATCTTAAAAGAGTTTTTTTTTTTCGTTTTAGTTTCAACAAGCGGCGCCAGCGACTGGCAGGCATGCAAGGATTCACACTGAAATAACAGAACAACCTTCGTTTTTCATAAAATTGTAATTTACAATCCTTGAACTTGAAAACAATCCGAAGATTCATTGAAAATATCACTTACTGCGAAGCGCTCGGAGTTTACAGATGTTCAAAAGCTTTTTCTGTTATGGCGTGAGATTGAAGACAAAATTGATCATTACGTTTCGTCGCGTGTGTTTTTCCTGTATGAAGCAACAGAAGATGCCGGCGACTGACGAAATAACAAGTTAACACGAAAATCAAATAACACCTTAACAAACAATATTAGCCGATTTTCAGTGAATTTTTAAAGAACAATTTTCTTTTAAGTTTCGAGACAATTTGAAGATTCAACATACATACAACGTGCTAAAATGCGAAAGTTACACACCACAAAATTGATAAATAGGCCTGAAATGAAATTCTATCTTGTTATTGATTAAACGTTGCCTAGCACGTGACTTACATCTACCCAGGCAGAGATCCAAAATGACGGTGGCAGGCTTGGCTTAGTTATATCACTCAAAACTCGTTCCCGTTTGTCTCATTTGATAAAAAGGGAATCGTTAATGTTTTCATTAAGACAGTATTGCCTTGATTTTCTAATATTTACAACGAAAGACAGTAAATTTCACTTTTCACCCACATTTACTTCCAAGCTTTTCTTTTCAACCAGAAACAAAAATGATAGACGTTTAAAACACATGTCATCATCCACCTTGTCAAATGTAATAGCATGATCATTTCAATTGTAATGCTTTCTTATCCCAACGTTACTTTGTTTCTTTGCTACATTAGCGAACACTGAACTACTGCTCGTACTCTAGATATGACAATCAACCACAAAATTCCCTAAACCAGATAACATTAAACATAGTCTAAAAAATCATGTGTCAATTCACGAGTTTGCTCACAGAGCACTTTGATTTTAAATGTGCACGATACTTGCACAGTAAGTGTGTGTAATGAAAAATTGCGAAATGACCTTATAAAGGGCACAGATTACACCCCAGATGACTTGGGTTCGACTAAAAATGACGGCTTTCAACAAAACACATAGCAACATTTGACAGCAGTAAATGAACTTTTCCTCACTATTGCTAGTTTTGAAACCTTGCGTTCCCCTTATAACTTCAGGCTGATCTCTTGGTTCTTTTGGAGAAAGCCTCTTTAGTTTATTAGATAAGCTAAACAAACTCATGTTAACTCACAGCAACTTCAAGTTGATCAAGTTGTCAAACAATCCCTCAGGTAAAAAGGTTATATTATTAGCCTCCAGCTTTCTATAAAAACATCGACTCATTAAGGTTATTTTATTGCACATGTTTGAGCCCCAGAGGTGTCACTATAATCTCAGCTAGACTGATCCCTAACTCTTGCAGAGAAAGCCTTTCCATTTAATAGAAAACCTAGACAAGGTCGTGTTCACTCACAGCCCTTTCAGGTTGATCAAGTTGCCAAACAATCGGCCTCTTGAGGAGCAGCAGCTCTTTGTATATAGCCATATAAATCTTATAATTTTTTCTCAAAACTCCAATAACTTTCTCTCAAAAATAAGTGTTTTGAATAAAACAGAAAGCCGAATTTGACATCAATATATGAACTTATCCTTACACTTGTTAAGCTTGAGCCCGAATTGTCACTATGATCATGTTTTATTTTTCAGACCGAGCCTATGGGTTTTCATGACATACAGTTTTGATACATGAAAAGGGAGTTTTAGAGCGTGTTAAAAAGCAGCAGTTCTTTATAGATAGCCATATAATTCTAGTAGTACAATAATATTTTGACTTCTTGCTAAAAACGCCTTTCCAAAATAATGCTCATTTTTCCCTTCATTGAGAATGGGTTTGTATTTTTTACTTGAAGAAGGGGTATTTCCTTAATTCCAAGAGAAAAAAAAGGTATTTACGGTTATTGCAGCTGTTTGCCATTTAAAGGGACGTTTTACCTTTCTTGAGAGGTCAGACTATACAGGAAGATTCTCCATTTTTTAAATGTGCACGATACTTGCACAGCAAGTGTGTGCAATGAAAAATTGCGAAATGACCTAATAAAGGACACAGATAACACCCCAGATTACTTGGGTTAGACTAAAAATGACGGCTTTCAACAAAACACATAGCAACATTTGACAGCAGTAAATGAACTTTTCCTCACTATTGCTAGTTTTGAGCCCCTGCGTTCTCCTTATAAAATCTGGCTGATCTTTTGGTTCTTTCGGAGAAAGCCTCTTTAGTTTATTAGATAAACTAAACAAACTCGTGTTAACTCACAAAAACGCCAAGTTGATCAAGTTGTCAAACAATCCCTCAGGTAAAAAGGTTATATTATTAGCCTCCAGTTTCCTGTAAAAACATCGACTCATTAAGGTTATTTTATTGCACAAGGTTGAGCCCCAGAGGTGTCACTATGATCTCAGCTAGACTGATCCTTAGCTCTTGCAGAGAAAGCCTTTCCATTTAATAGAAAACCTAGACAAAGTCGTGTTCACTCACAGCCCTTTCAGGTTGATCAAGTTCCCAAACAGTCGGCCTCTTGAGGAGCAAAGGTTCTTTGTATATAGCCATATAATTCTTATAATTTTTTCTCAAAACTCTTCTGATTTCCTCTCAAAAATGAGTGCTTTAAATAAAGCAGAAAGCCAAATTTGACGTCATTATATGAACTTATCCTTACACTTGTTAAGCTTGAGCCCGAATTGTCACTATGATCATGTTTTATTTTTCAGACCGAGCCTATGGGTTTTGACGACATACAGTTTTGATACATGAAAAGGGAGTTTTAGAGCGTGTTAAGGAGCAGCAGTTCTTTATAGATAGACATATAATTCTAGTAGTACAATAATATTTTGACTTCTTGCTAAAAACGCCTTTCCTAAATAATGCTCATTTTTCACTTCATTGAGGATTATTTTTCAGACCGAGCCTATGGGTTTTCATGACATACAGTTTTGATACATGAAAAGGGAGTTTTAGAGCTTGTTAAGGAGCAGCAGTTCTTTATAGATAGACATATAATTCTAGAAGTACAATAATATTTTGACTTCTTGCTAAAAACGCCTTTCCAAAGTAATGCTCATTTTTCCCTTCATTGAGGATGGGTTTGTATTTTTTACTTAAAGAAGGGGTATTTCCTTAATTCCCAGAGAAACAAAAAGGTATTTACAGTTACTGCAGCTGTTTGCCAGTTAAAGGGACGTTTTACTTTTCTTGAGAGGTCAGACTATACAGGAAGATTCTCCATTTTTTAAATGTGCACGACACTTACACAGCAAGTGTGTGCAATGAAAAATTGCGAAATGACCTTATAAAGGGCACAGATTACATCCCAGATTACTTGGGTTCGACTAAAAATGACAGCTTTCGACAAAACATATAGTAAAATTTGACAGCAGTAAATGAACTTCTCCTCACTATTGCTAGTTTTGAGCCCTTGCGTTCTCCTTATAACTTCAGGCTGATCTCTTGGTTCTTTCGGAGAAAGCCTCTTTAGTTTATTAGATAAGCTAAACAAACTCGTGTTAACTCACAGCCACCACAAGTTGATCAAGTTGTCAAACAATCCCTCAGGTAAAAAGGTTATATTATTAGCCTGCAGCTCCCTGTAAAAACATCGACTCATTAAGGTTATGTTATTGCACAAGTTTGAGCCCAAGAGGTGTCACTATAATCTCAGCTAAACTCAACCCTAGCTCTTGCAGAGAAAGCCTTTCCATTTAATAGAAAACCTAGACAAAGTCGTGTTCACTCACAGCCCTTTCAGGTTGATCAAGTTGCCAAACAATCGGCCTCTTGAGGAGCAGCAGTTCTTTGTATATAGCCATATAAATCTTATAATTTTTTCTCAAAACTCTTATAATTTTCTCTCAAAAATGAGTGCTTTAAATAAAGCAAATAGCCAAATTTGACGTCAATATATGAACTTATGAATACAATAATACAATAATATTTTGACTTCTTCCTAAAACGCCTTTCCAAAGTAATGCTCATTTTTCCCTTCATTGAGGACGGGTTTGTATTTTTTACTTGAAAAAGGGGTATTTCCTTAATTCCAAGAGAAAAAAAAAAGGCATTTACGGTTACTGCAGCTGTTTGCCAGTTAGAGGGACGTTTTACCTTTCTTGAGAGGTCAGACTATACAGGAAGATTCTCCATTTTTTAAATGTGCACGATACTTGCACAGCAAGTGTGTGCAATGAAAAATTGCGAAATGACCTTATAAAGGGCACAGATTACATCCCAGATTACTTGGGTTAGACTAAAAAATGACGGCTTTCAACAAAACACATAGCAACATTTGACAGCATTAAATGGACTTTTCCTGACTATTGCAAGTTTTGAGCCCTTGCGTTCTCCTTATAACTTCAGACTGATCTCTTGGTTCTTTCGGAGAAAGCCTCTTTAGTTTATTAGATAAGCTAAACAAATTCGTGTTAACTCACAAAAACCCCAAGTTGATCAAGTTGTCAAACAATCCCTCAGGTAAAAAGGTTATATTATTAGCCTCCAGCTCCCTGTAAAAACATCGACTCATTAAGGTTATTTTATTGCACAAGTTTGAGCCCCAGAAGTGTCACTATAATCTCAGCTAGACTGATCCTTAGCTCTTGCAGAGAAAGCCCTTCCATTTAATAGAAAACCTAGACAAAGTCGTGTTCACTCACAGCCCTTTCAGGTTGATCAAGTTGCCAAACAGTTGGCCTCTTGAGGAGCAGCAGTTCTTTGTATATAGCCGTATAATTCTTATAATTTTGTCTCAAAAATGAATGCTTTATATAAAACAAAAAGCCAAATTTGACATCAATATATGATCTTATCCTTAGGGACGTTTTACCTTTCTTGAGAGGTCAGACTATACAGGAAGATTCTCCATTTTTTAAATGTGCACGATACTTGCACAGCAAGTGTGTGCAATGAAAAATTGCGAAATGATCTTATAAAGGGCACAGATTACATCCCAGATTACTTGGGTTAGACTAAAAATGACGGCTTTCAACAAAACACATAGCAACATTTGACAGCAGTAAATGAACTTTTCCTCACTATTGCTAATTTTGAGCCCTTCCGTTGTTTTTATAACTTCAGGCTGATCTTCTGCTTCTTTCGGAGAAAGCCTCTTAAGTTTATTAGATAAGCTAAACAAACTCGTGTTAACTCACAGCAACCACAAGTTGATCAAGTTGTCAAACAATCCCTCAGGTAAAAAGGTTATATTATTAGCCTCCAGTTCCCTGTAAAAACATTGACTCATTAAGGTTATTTTATTGCACAAGTTTGAGCCCCAGAGGTGTCACTATAATCTCAGCTAGACTGATCCTTAGCGCTTGCAGACAAAGCCTTTCCATTTAATAGAAAACCTAGACAAAGTCGTGTTCACTCACAGCCCTTTCAGGTTGATCAAGTTGCCAAACAATCGGCCTCTTGAGGAGCAGCAGTTCTTTGTATATAGCCGTGTAATTCTTATAATTTTTTCTCAAAACTCTCATAACTTTCTCTCAAAAATGAGTGCTTTAAATAAAACTGAAAGCCGAACTTGACATCAATATATGAACTTATCCTTACACTTTTTAAGCTTGAGCCCGAATTGTCACTATGATCATGCTTTATTTTTCAGACTGAGCCTATGGGTTTTGATGACATGCAGTTTTGATACATGAAAAGGGAGTTTTAGAGCGTGTTAAGGAGCAGCGGTTCTTTATAGATAGCCATATAATTCTAGTAGTACAATAATATTTTGACTTCTTGCTAAAAACGCCTTTCCGAAATAATGCTCATTTTTCCCTTCACTGAGGATGGGTTTGTATTTTTTACTTGAACAAGTGGTATTTCCTAAATTCCAAGAGAAAAAAAAAGGTATTTACGGTTACTTCAGCTGCTTGCCAGTTAAAGGGATGTTTTACTTTTCTTGAGAGGTCAGACTATACAGGACGATTCTCCACTTTTTAAATGTGCACGATACTTGCACAGCAAGTGTGTGCAATGAAAAACTGCGACATGACTTTATAAAGGGCACAGATTACATCCCAGATTACTTGGGTTCGACTAAAAATGACAGCTTTCAACAAAACACATAGCAACATTTGACAACAGTAAATGAACTTTTCCTCACTATTTCTAGTTATGAGCCCTTGCGTTCTCCTTAGAACTTCAGGCTGATCTCTTGGTTCTTTCAGAGAAAGCTTCTTTAGTTTATTAGATAAGCTAAACAAATTCGTGTTAACTCACAGCCGCCACAAGTTGATCAAGTTGTCAAACAATCCCTCAGGTAAAAAGGTTATATTATTAGCCTCCAGTTCCCTGTAAAAACATCGACCCATTAAGGTTATTTTATTCCACAAGTTTGAGCACCAGATGTGTCACTATAATCTCAGCTAGACTGATCCTTAGCTCTTGCAGAGAAAGCCTTTCCATTTAATAGAAAACCTAGACAAAGTCGTGTTCAATCACAGCCCTTTCAGGTTGAGTTGCCAAACAGTCGGCCTCTTGAGGAGCAGCAGCTCTTTGTATATAGCCATATAAATCTTATAATTTTTTCTCAAAACTTTTATGTTTTTCTCTCAAAAAGGAGTGCTTTGAATAAAACAGAAAGCCAAATTTGACGTCAATATATGAACTTATCCTTACACTTGTTAAGCTTGAGCCCGAATTGTCACTATGATCATGTTTTATTTTTCAGACCGAGCCTATGGGTTTTCATGACATACAGTTTTGATACATGAAAAGGGAGTTTTAGAGCGTGTTAAGGAGCAGCGGTTCTTTATAGATAGACATATAATTCTAGTAGTACAATAATATTTTGACTTCTTGCTAAAAACGCCTTTCCAAAATAATGCTCATTTTTCCCTTCATTGAGAATGGGTTTGTATTTTTTACTTGAAGAAGGGGTTTTTCCTCAATTTCAAGGGAAAAAAGGGTATTTACGGTTACTGCAGCTGTTTGCCAGTTAAAGGGACGTTTTATATTTTTTAAGAGGTCAGACTATACAGGAAGATTCTCCATTTTTTAAATGTGCACGATACTTGCACAGCAAGTGTGTGCAATGAAAAATTGCGAAATGACCTTATAAAGGGCACAGATTACATCCCAGATTACTTGGGTTAGACTAAAAATGACGGCTTTCAACAAAACACATAGCAACATTTGACAGCAGTAAATGAACTTTTCCTCACAATTGCTAGTTTTGAGCCCTTGCGTTCTCCTTATAACTTCAGACTGATCTCTTGGTTCTTTCGGAGAAAGCCTCTTTAGTTTATTAGATAAGCTAAACAAACTCGTGTTAACTCACAGCCACCACAAGTTGATCAAGTTGTCAAACAATCCCTCAAGTAAAAAGGTTATATTATTAGCCTCCAGCTCCCTGTAAAAAACATCGACTCATTAAGGTTATTTTATTGCACAAGTTTTAGCCCCGGAGGTGTCACTATAATCTCAGCTAGACTGATCCTTAGCTCTTGCAGAAAAAGCCTTTCCATTTAATAGAAAACCAAGACAAGGTCGTGTTCAATCACAGCCCTTTCAGGTTGATCAAGTTGCCAAACAATCGGCCTCTTGAGGAGCAGCAGTTCTTTGTATATAGCCGTATAATTCTTATAATTTTTTTCTCAGGAGTGCTTTAAATAAAACAGAAAGCCAAATTTGACGTCAATATATGAACTTATCCTTACACTTGTTAAGCTTGAGCCCGAATTGTCACTATGATCATGTTTTATTTTTCAGACCGAGCCCATGGGTTTTCATGACATACAGTTTTGATAAAAGAAAAGGGAGTTTTAGAGCGTGTTAAGGAGCAGCAGTTTTTTATAAATAGACATATAATTCTAGTAGTACAATAATATTTTGACTTCTTGCTAAAAACGCCTTACCAAAATATTGCTCATTTTTCCCTTCATTGAGGATTGGTTTGTATTTTTTAATTGAAGAAGGGGTATTTCCTTCATTCCAATGAAAAAAAATGTATTTACAGTTACTGCACCTGTTTGCCAGTTAAAGGTACGTTTTAATTTTTTTCAAAAGTCAGACTACATTGAAAAAGCCTCCGTTTTTCAAATGTGCACGATAGTTGCACAGTAAGTATGTGCAATAAAAAATTATGAAATGACCTTATGAAGGGCATAGATTACATCACAGATTACTTGGGTTCGATTATAGATTACACCCCAGATTACTTGGGTTCGACTAAAAATGACGGCTTTCAACAAAACATACAGCAAAATTTGACAGCAGTAAATGAACTTGTCCTTACTATTGCTAGTTTTGAGCCCTTGGGAGCTTCCAATAACTTCAGGCTGATCTCTTGGCTCTTTGGGAGAAGGCCTCTTCAGTTTATTACATAAGCTAAAGAAACTCGTGTTAACTCACAGCCGGTAGAGGTTGATCAAGTTGTCAAACAATCCCTCAGGTAAAAAGGTTATATTATAGGCCTTCAGCTCCCTGTTAAAACATCGACTCATTCAGGTTATTTTATTTTTTTATTAGTTTTGATACATGAAAAGGGAGTTTTAGAGCGTGTTAAGGAGCAGCAGTTCTTTATAGATAGACATATAATTCTAGTAGTACAATAATATTTTGACTTCTTGCTAAAAACGCCTTTCCAAAATATTTTTTTTTTCCAACATTGGAGATGGCTTTGTATTTTTTTAATTGAAGAAGGGGTATTTCCTTAATTCCAAGAAAATGAAAAGGTATTTACGGTTACTTCAGCTGCTTGCCAGTTAAAGGGACGTTTTACCTTTCTTGAGAGGTCAGACTATACAGGAAGATTCTCTATTTTTTAAATGTGCACGACAGTTGCATAGTAAGTGTGTGCAATGAAAAATTGCGAAATGACCTTATAAAGGGCACAGATTACATCCCAGATTACTTGGGTTAGACTAAAAATGACGGCTTTCAACAAAACATATAGCAAAATTTGACAACAGTAAATGAATTTTTCCTCACTATTGCTCGTTTTGAGCCATTGCGTTCTCCTTATAACTTCAGGCTGATCTCTTTGTTCTTGAGGAGAAAGCCTCTTAAGTTTATTAGATAAGCTAAACAAACTCGTGTTAACTCACAGCCACCCCAAGTTGATCAAGTTGTCAGACAATTCCTCACGTAAAAAGGTTATATTATTAGCCTCCAGCTCCCTGTAAAAACATCGACTCATTAAGGTTACTTTATTGCACAAGTTTGAGCCCCAGAGGTGTCACAATAATCTCAGCTAAACTGATCCTTAGCTCTTGCAGAGAAAGCCTTTCCATATAATAGAAAACCTAGACAAAGTCGTGTTCACTCACAGCCCTTTCAGGTTGATAAAGTTGCCAAACAATCGGCCTCTTGAGGAGCAGCAGTTCTTTACATATGGCCATATAATTCTTATAATTTTCTCTCAAAACTCTTATCATTTAACTCAGACAGATTTTTGTTTTCAAACTGTACCTTTGGGTGTTTATCTTAGACAACCGAAAGTTTTGAAATGAAAAGGACGGCTCTCGAGCTCAAGCATGTTATTAATACAAAGCAACGATAATTATTAGTCTAGTCCTTAATGAATCTAATTTTAAAAAATGCAGTCTACTGTAGGTTCATATCCCGGTGTACAAGTGCCCTGAGCATTAGCTTGTTGTCAATCAGCCTCTTACAATGCACAGCCTCTTACAATGTTTCCGTCAACGGCGAAAGACACCTCTTAAGTTGTGTTGCTGTCACCTTCTCGCATAAGAGTTTATTTCCAGTGCCACTGTTGAACCTCGGAGAACAGGCATGTCTACAGTCTGAAAGAAAGGAAAGTAAGGGAAAGGAAAACCAGCAAAACTGGTTAAATAAAGTCTCAAAATCAATAAACTCCAGTTAATAACACCATTGACATTAAGTTGAGAACAAAGCGTTATGAAGTTGAATCTAAGTGTAGAGGAAAATAAATAGCAGTTGTAGTAATGGCGGCAGCAATAATAGTTAGGACTGTGAATATAAAAAAATCATGTGAACTGCAATGAAAAAATGAATATAGGAACGCCATCTTCCCGGCCTTATTTTCACTCAGTTGGTGGAACGCTGCATCGGTATCGCAAAGGTCATGGGATCAAACCTCGCGCGAACCTAAATCTTTTTTCTCAGACTTTATTTTTACTACTGTTTAAGTAGTTTTCATTAATGCGAAGATCGTTTTTATCTACAATAATAATAGTAATCGTAGCTATCGAAATCTCCCAAAATCAAAGTAAGTTGTTTATCTTTATTTCAATACCCCTTATCTGAGGATCCTGTATTATGCAGCTAACCTGTATTTAGCGGTCACCACGCCATTCCATATGGGTTTAATTGTTTACAGTTTGATCGTTTGTTCAACTTGCAGAACTATCCATCTAAGTGCTATGATTTGGGACCTACTGAGTATGTGGTACAGGACGTGCTCAGTACGTCATTGTTGCAGTGAAGGGTTAATACAGGTTCATTTGTAAGAGTAGAATTTTCAGAACCTTATTTAACTCGGATGAATCATGTTCTTAGATTTATGAAATATCCTTACCTTTAAAAATCACAGAGAACTCTCTCGTATCATATCCATACTTGTTAAAGGCAACAGAGGTGCAATTTGACTCATTATAGAACTGAAAGGCTGCAGCATATGTTGTGTTCACCAACACGGTAGAGCTTCTTATTACTGCTGTGTATATCGGTAGAGTTCCAGTCACTGGAATTTTCACTCTGTAACCTGGGAGAGCTTCCACAACGGCAGGTAAGGTTATTTTGGGTGGGGCTAAAGAAAAGTTGCATAAAAAAATGAAATGCAAAATAGCTCGTAGTCAGACGAAGTTGGTAATACACGATATCTCTCCGCATTCGTTTTATAATAACATATATGGAAAAAAATTCAGGTTGCTTATTGGTTAAAGACATGTCAATTTATCCAATAACTTGCAAAAAGTTGAAAAAAATTGATTGGTGGGAAAGTGGCGAAAGCACATAAAAACGAAATGGCGGACAGGTTAGGGGAGAAATAACGACGTCTTGATTTACAGGCCGCCCAAGCTCATGAACAACGGTCGAAATCGGAGTGTGCAGCCTTGACTTCGTCTTTTGACAGGAATAAAAGTGATGGTAAAGTAAGCTTAAAACAGCAGAAAATGCCGGAAACTACAACGGACACCCAGGATGCGAGTAAGTGTTATGATTTTACGTGTAAAATATTCATATTTTGAAATATTTATCGTTGTAAATCGATCATATTTCGTTCCCCATACTATTCCTTATAAGGTGTTCAAATTTTCAACAGTTCCTCTCGTAACTTAACACCGAGTCACACAACGCGTGACGCGTTCATGAATTAATCGTTGGCTTTTTCTCGAGACGCGAGCTTGGGTCGCCTGTGCTTGATTAAAATCAAAAACTTCCAACAAAGCGCAAACAACTGGCTAAATGTCGGTGAGGCATGGACTCCCAAAAACGGCTATGGCAAAAATGTTTAAAAGGTAAGAACTAGAGGACCTGAACAAAATTATATCAGATTTTACGCAACAGCTAGTACGAAATACAGGGATTACATTGCGAGAGTGATAGTCTTCGTGTAAAGCAAATTCTAACTGAGAAAGATCGCAAATACTCAATTTTTTAAAGTTTAAAGTTGATCCTGATTCTTGCGGGAGGATCCCCACGACTCTGGAAACAACGCAAAGGTAAGTGGCCGCACCAATGAAAACTGAGTCAAATTTTTGCATGTATATTATTATCAAGTAATCACACGATTTTATCTCGTGCAAGTTGGGATAAATCAGGACTCGTAAAGTTTTCATAAACTACACATTGAACTTACCCTAGGAGCTCGTGCAATTTGGTTAGCTTTTAAATAATTTACTTGTGTTGATTTTTCCCAAATTGCACTCGAAATCATGTGATTACCCATAACAAATAGTTGCCATTGTCCATGAGAGGTTCAGTAACGCCGCTGATAAAAAACCATTTCAGTTGTATAATTATTTTGTTTCTCTCTTTGAGATAACATCACACTGTCACCACTTCATTAAATATTTTGAGAGATTTACATCCTAAGAATTATACAAACCAGCTGGAACCGTTTTGAAACGGAAGAAGAATCCTCTTTTTCCGACAAAGGAGTCTGTGTGGAATGTTATCAAAGCGAAGTTTCCATAAACTGCAACTGTCTGCCCAGTCCTCCGACCACAGTATTCACCAAGGATATAGTTCTGATCATTAGCAATCTTCACTATGTCATAACTAATGAGGAAAATATTAATTGAAGATTTTTTCACAGAAAAACATGTTATCCATGATCGAGTTTACTTGACTACAATTAATCTTCAACAAAGATAGAATGAAAGAATAAAGTACAATTTTAAAGCTCCACTGAAGCTGGCAAATTTAACTATCGTTTCTAATATGTGACCCTCTACGGGATTTCAGGGAATAAGGTGAACGCACGTTCACGGTACACTAGCACGCTAACACAAAAGAACGAGCTTTTAACACGTTAGTTGCGTCTAAGTTACCTGTCTCAGTAACTTGGCCGCCATTGTCTTGCTTCGCACGGTAGAAACAAAGGAACGGGTGAAGATCTTGCTTGCAACTTTGCACGATATAACACGGTGACCGTGCCAATTTTATAACACGCTTCTTAAAGTTAAAGTTGCTTTCGATTTGTACAAAAAGTACGTCCTAAACTTTAAGGCTTTTTAGCTTACCGATACGCCCGACCGATGTACGATACTCAGTATCCAGTGCAACTAACCCGCCAAACATCAAGGACTATCTCGACTTGTTGTGCATTATTTCGAACTGTGTTTGAGTATTTTCTTACATTTTCGAATTTCCCATTTTCTTAAAACAACTTGCGAAACACGGGCCAAACGAGCAAAGTCCTCTGCTCTTAAAATCGTGCATGAAATTTTGAAGGTAGTGAGCACAAGCTTTTAAAATAATAAGAGCGAACCTGTATGATACAAGACAAACGGCTTGAGGGTAAACGGTGTTCTCAACGTGTTTGTCTGTTCTGCTAGTCTCCAAGGCATTATTTATTTATATCGTTAAATTTGTAAACCGACAAGTACGACAGTCCATGTGGTGCAGTGGTAGCGTCATCCTTTTTTTTTTCTTTCTACGGATGGAGTTTACAAATTCTCTTAATAATTAGCAATGTTTCCTTACGAGGATTAGATAAAATCAAAATAACTGAGAAGGCAGTTTTGTTGAACAACGGCTGAACTCTGTTCAATTAACCGACCCATAATGTTTTCATGTTAAATGATAGACTAATTGTGCCATCTCAGTGTTTTCGAAACAAACTAGTTTTCTAAAGTCTGTGAATAAGAGTCCTCCTCTTCCTCTACATTTCGTGTTAATGCGAGCGGCTATCTGATTCCACTGCTCACTCAAACATAGCGAGTCAAACTTCCTTTGTAAAACGGACACAAGAAAGCCTGATTTTCCGCTATCCAACTGCTGGAAATCTTTAGTTCCTGACGCGTTGCACCTGGCCATCTCGTCGTCCGTGAAGAGAACATCAACAGAAGCAAGGGCGGCAGTAAACATCTCAGTTCCCTTCGCTACAATGCGGTTACTTTGGTTCGCTGCTGATTCGTTGGACCGTGGCTGCCTGATACTATTGAGGAGACGTTCTGATCAAAAGGCTGCAAAGGTGGTCTTGATGGAACCATTGGGGAAGAAAGCACGAGCGACAGGTTTTCCTTGTGGCCTTGACAGAGTGTGCTCAGGACGGGACGCTGAGATTCAGTGGGCTCTTTACTGGATGTGACTGTTTTCTGATAAGTCTGAGCAGGGAGGCTGCCACAGAAACTCAACAGAGATGCGACTGCTTCGCAATTCAATGTTGAGAAGTCCGAATCATCATCAAATAACGGCATAGAAGCAGGCTCCGACTCATGCTGATGGAGACACTTGAGTGCTGTGAACTGCTTAACTACTTCTGTCAGGTTCAATATCTGCTGTCGGAGCTCGGTAGTCAAATACTTGTTATATGCTGTTCACTTCAATTCACTTTTTCCCATTATAATTAAGTTGTTGTAGATGCAGAAAAGAAAAGTCACACAATGTACGCGCGATCGAGGATACACTTAATTTCACTTTGTCTCAGAAAAATAAGTTGTTCCAAATACCGAGCTTTTATTTCAGAAAGGAAAAACTCACAACTCACACGCCTGCACTTTCGATCGTTCAGATAAATCACACTCCGAAAAGTCAATGTAAACATCGGAGTCAATTTCCTGATCGGTTTTGTCGCTGCTGTCAGAACCGTAGACGTACAGTTGATCATCTTCCACTTCTGCTGGTCTAGCGCGAAAACAATCTTCTGCCAGGGACTCTAAATCTTTTTCGCAGTTCAGAAAGTATGGGAATTCATGACTTTAAGGTTGCATTTTGAAACTTGATAATGAACGATTACGAAGCGTTTGCTTGTTTCTTTGTGCGTGCAAATGTTTTAACTATGGAAACCAAAAGCAAGTGAATGCACGAACAGGGTCCAGAGGAGTTTGAAACTTTTAAGCTTGCTCAGTTTGCGAACTGAAAAACTCGTTAATATCTTTGACAAATTTAATTTTAATTATCCTCGCGTTACAGTTGCGTTAAGCAAGGTATAGATCGCAGTTCTAAAGACTAAGAGCTCGTAAGATGCCAAGATCGGCGTACAATAAATAATTCGCGGCTTCGCTCGGAAAGCTTCGTTTTGCGCTGGCTAAATAGCAGTTATTTATTTAAAAAATGCCGGTTTACATAGAGTGACGAACAGCGACCGCGTAGGGGACATGGAGCCGGATGTCTGTTACGAAAGGATTCATAAAGATTCGGTACTAGGCGTATTAACTTCGTGAAGCGATACGGATTTACAAATTACAAGATAAGAATTAAGTTTTAAAAAAGTAATTCATGCGTTCAAAGTGAGCTCCTCTGGACCTATTGAAACACGTCGTGCTCACTGAATTCCTTTTAAAATCCTGAGAGAAAGAGCCGTGATTTGCCATGAATGTTTCCTTTTTTATTACAACTTTCGGATAGGAAAGAAGATCTTCATTTTCGCCTATATTCTGTAAGTAATACACTGTACAAACACCATTCTCACAATAATTTACTAAGAAGCTGACAAACACAAGCAACAAAGTAAGCTGGGTTGTACAAGATAAGCTAGCGTGTTAAGGAACAAACTGGAACTTAGCGTGTTAGAAAAAGAACAAAAAAATCTAGCGTGTTATAGAAACAAAGCTATATACCGTGTTAGCCAGATCTGAACAACACGCTTTCTAAAATCAATTGTTTCTATGCGCATATCTGCACGGTAAGCGTGTTATGCCATTAGCGTGCGAGCGTGTCATAACGTGCCGTGTGCGTGCGTTCATCTTATTCCCTGAAATCCCATGGAGGGTCACATATAGAGAAAAGCAACGGAAATAACGAAATATTTTCTTGTCTAATGATACGAAGGTTTGAAGGAAGTTTTCCTTGCATTTTTTGGACGAGTGTTGTAAAGTTTGCTTCAGCTACATCATCTGCCCTAGTTTGAATTTTTTTATTAAGCCTATTTTGCAAGACTAGCATGCAAACATAATAGCAGACGCAGAACTCTTGGACCGGCTGCCTACAATGAAAAATAATCAATTCGTGGCAGAGAGGAATATCTTGCCTGCATGATGGGTGAAACTGCACATCAAAGTCAACAAAATATATTCCCATCGGCCCTCCGGGCGGAATAGGAACAGAGTATTCACAATCCATATCTGCTGGATAGCTAAATGGATATCCCGGACTTTTCAATGTGCTGTTTACCAAGACCCCACATTCTAAAGAAATAGTAGTAGCGGTACATCATTATAATTTTCTATTTTTTTTTTCAACAACGTAGAAATTGTAATAATACTATTGTTATTGTTATTATTATTATCATAATTATTATTATTATTATTATTATTTGACGTGAGGGTTTGTCACCCTAATGCCGAAAAAGAGTCAGTATTCTAGAAGAGTACTTTATGTGGAAAGGGGATCATTCGCCCCGCTTGGATGGGGAAATAATGCCTTAGGTTTCACTGTAGATTGGCAGAGCTCATTGCCTCAAAGAAATAAGAGCAATATTCCACAGCCATCTCCTGGGTAAGAGCTCAAGTCTCATTTGCGCTTTTGCGATCTGCTCTTGTCTGCTGAAGAGGCTCCAGGAACATTATCAAAGTTCAGCATGATATGAACAACTTCATTTCTCACCTTGTGTAGCCTGGGCACTAGAATTTCCATTCAACGCTTTCAAATAAATTGCCAAAAGCAGTGCCATGATGAGCGGGGGTTCCATTGCAACCATAGTTTCTGAGAACGGGTAAAACAGAGTAAAAGAAAAATTAATTCAGAGATAAATCGATTTTATCACCTATCGTATAGAATATCAATATTTTTTTTAGTTTCCAAATGATCATATTTAATTCTTTCGCCGATTTTCTACCTCTGTTGTTAGTATGGTTTACTTTAATACGAGTAAGAGCTGTTAAATCATAATGTAGTGAAAACCTTTTCAATGTTTCAGAAGTTTACTATGCACTCTAATTTTTCGTTAGAAGGGCGTCATCTTTTTCTCTAAATAATAATTTTTTGAAAACCAGTTTTAATTTAGCAACAAAAAAATTATAATTTATATCCATTCATTGCCTATGTACCTAACTATTCTTTTTTTTTTCTTAACGAAAGAAATCACAGGTTTCGTTAGATCAATGAAACCAATCTTTGTCTTGGACCATTTCAAGAACAGAAAGTTTAATAACTGCCATTTTTTGGTTGCTTAACATCTACTTGACAGGAAGGACACAAGAAAAACGAATTCTTACCAATAAAATGACGTTTGGTACAATTTACTGTTACTCTCTGTCCTTTTGCGCCACCTGTTTGGAAAATAGAAACCGGAAAAAATGTTCAAGCGAAATTCTCTGAAACAAAAAAGGGAATCATGAGAAACACCTATGCCTGATTAAAAAGAGAAAAAATTCTAGGAGAAATGCTTTCGGTCAGCGCACAAAGTTAAATCTATTTCACACCACCGCTTTTAAATTCTGGAAAGCTTTTAGGAAGTTACAGAGCTTCCGCCATTTGTTTCGTTGAGTTTGTTTGTCAGTAAACCGAGGAACAAGACAGTTGATCCTGTGTTACTAAATTAGAATGATATTCGGTTTTTTCAAGAGTTCTAACGAGGGAGTTCTTTAAGATTTTCTTACCTCCGTTAACTGATGGGCGTCTCTTCGCTCTGAAGTTTAAATTAAGTTGCCGAGACTTTCAAATCTCTCTTCATAATCGAGAAACTAATTATATTTTTTCAGTGTTGTTTTCATACCGCATAGAGAGCCCCCAACCTATTGTGAAAGATTGATATTTTTCCTGAGAGTAATGATTCCAACTGCTCGACCTTTCTTTTGAAATGACTCCAAAAAGACTTTTCAATATGACATTCGTTAAATTGTTGCGAAATGATATCTAGAAGGATCTCACCAAACTCTACAGCCGAGGAAAGTAAAATTTCTGATAATGAGGTTCAAATGAAGAAAAATGTCAGACAGCTGAGTAAACCTTTTTCTATTATCTAAACTTTAAGGTGACAGTTTGAAATTTGATTTGTGTTTTGTTTCTTTAAAATTATCTTGAAATACTAAAACCCTAGGCTTTATATCAACACCTTCAAATTACTTAAGGTTGCGTTTTTTCTTTTTTTACGTAATTTGCGTAGATATAAATGAAGGTATAGAGGAGTGTTCATGAAAGGGTAGGAGACGTCAACTAGCTCTTGCAACGTGAAACTCGCCGAATTTATTTGCGAATTTTTGGGTAAATATTTCTGGAAGCAATCAAATCCGGGTTAAAAGAAACCTTTTCAGCAGAATTTGAGGTTTTTAATGGCTTTAATAATCTGGAGCAAAGCAGATGTCTCACAATAAGTTCCTGTATGGAGAAAACAGGTTTAATCTACAAGAAATATTAAAGTTTAGGATTCAGGCAAAATTTTTTGATGAAAAAGTCACCGGTTATATTCAGAAATTCCTGAAGAAATATCTCATTTGAAGAGCTCCGTCACTGAGATAGAAAAGTTCTAGAAGACGCAAATGAAACCGGCCATAATTATGCTTCACAGTTGACAGAACATTTTCGGCTCCAGATAAAGCTTTTAATAGCTGTTCATATACTTTAGACTTATAATGAAAAATTGATTGGTCGTGAGCATACGTTCAACTATTTACAATAGCTTGTGAAGTTGGCATGATAACCCATACTGCATTAATCATGTTCGAGTTCTCAAATTTTTGCGAACACAAACCGAAGTGTCTTCTTTTTCAGATTGTTTAAAAAGTTTATAATAAAACGATTAATGACTTCGGTTTTCACATTTTATCATGAATTATCAAAACTTTGTGTTATTTGCCTCAGCCTTCTGCTTCGGTTTTGCTAATATATGCTCAAACTCATCCAATAATTGCTTTTTTAGTGGCTGAAGCAAAAAAAAACAGTGTCTTTGCTCAAGATTGCTAAGAAGGTAATGACATATCTCTTAGTGAAAGGGAACTGCTTAAAGACAGAGTGAAAAGACGCCCGCAAATAGTAAACAAAATGGGATAAGAATTTCTCAAATATAACTTAACTGCGCCTAAACAATACACTTTATTGACTTGTGGTCATATAAAAATACCCTTTACTCTAGAGAAGTCTGTCTTTCAAATTTCGTCATATTCGAGTGCATATGTATGCAAATAGTTTACAGAAGACGAAGAATGGATATCCCTGGAGTCCTCGATTTGGGAAACAAAAAAAACCAAGCTATAAGGACTAGGTCTGTCTAGAATAATGAATATTCACTAATTTTACAGTTTTATTTTTTAAGTTTCTCTTTTGATTTCAAATGAAACTTACATTCCCCTCAATAATGTACAGTACGAAATTCTTAGGAGGTTTGTGTTTCTGTTTGAGGTGGGGGGGGGGGGAAGTTTGGGGACGTTAACTCATTATTACAATTATTTATACGTAGTAAGCTCGAGGATATTAGCATTCTGGTGCTGCTTTGTCTTAACACATACACAACAAAGTCGTGTGAGTGCAGGGCCGGACGGGTTTTTTCAGGACCAGCTCGTGTCAACCCGTTCGGTCCCACACAAATCAGCAATTTCACTATTGTGTGCGCGTGGCCGTATGGGTCATGCCATAATATTGGCTTATTTCAAACATGCTGAGATTTACGCATGAAAAAAAGCCCGTTTAAAATTAGTACGAAATAAACAACTAATACAACCCGGCCAGAAGAAAAGCGAGCGAAATTGTTTTCTGTAAGACAACGTTTTAATGGATTGTGGATTTGTCGTTCCGAGAAGTCTATCTTCACCACGGATGCACTTACTTGCGGAATTTCGAAAGAACATTCAAGTGCAAACGAAATTGCTCCTTGATAGTTTTAGTGACGAACGCTCTAGAAAATAACTGTGAGCGGTCACATCAGTTTAGCCGGCGAAGCTAACACCGAAGGTTTAAAATTATATATTTGTGTGTATGAAGTGTAAATATAACTCAGTTGACGAGGAAACGATTGTTGCACAAACATTGAACTGGTTTCTCTTCATTGCCCAGGTTGCAATACGGGCGGGAAATTCCAGACTAGTTTTTGGCTTTACTTTGGAACCGATAAATAGAAAAAAACGCCAACATTAAGAAATCAGCAATCATCTAAACCAGAGAGTGTGTTTCATCGTGGCATATTCAATGTCAACATAAAATCAACTTTAAGGAGTGTTTCCAGAAATGTAAATCTATCACGCCTTTCGGGTGTGTCCTTGATATTCCCCTTCAGTGAAACGGTGTGGCCTAATAAAAAATAAAACGCGTTTTGAAATTAAAGACAGATCTCTGAACCTCTTTATTGCAAAACTATAGTAAGAGAAATCCTACTTACCTTGAATTGCTAAATTTCAGCCGTGCCCCTGATGTGTTTCTATCTTCTCTAAAAATGATTTGTAATATATTCTTTGGGCTCCAATATTTAATCTTAATTTGAGGAGATCGCAATTTCTTGTTTAATATAAGGGTAAAGAAAATAAAATATTGACGAAAACTATCAGAGTTACTGTCCACTTTTGACTGAAAATCTTCAAAAAATGTTTTCTCCTTTACCCCTACAAAACTGTGTGATCCCCTGAAAAACCGTGTGATCCCCTGAAAAACCGTGTGCTCCCCTGAAAAACCGTGTGATCCCTCAAAATTCTCCCCCTCTCCCGGGGATATCACAGGTCCTCCAGTTATTTCTTCCATCCTTAACGTATTTACATTTAAATTGACATAATTGATTTGAATATCATATATTTTTATTAAAATCACGAATGAAGTGATTTTACATGTCTCGCTGCTGTCCTCCTGGACAAGCATGTCTACAAACTGAAAAGTACCTTTTAATAATATATTCAACTGTATTAGTATCACTGTTATTACCTTATAACGATATTCATGAATATTGCCACTACATGTATACATGTACCATCTCTACTTGCAATGACAACGTACATTTGTTCAAAACCGGTGTAGCCCGTTTTCAAATGGGAATATCACTTGCATATCGGATTACTCTGTAGAGTATAGGTTTGTGTTAATCGGAAAGGTGCCTTCATCTTGGAAATATCTAATGCTGTAACTAATGCGAGCATTATATATGCATTATAGAGTTGTAAATAATACCAAAAAAAAAAAGTTATTAGAGTTCATGATTAAAAACCATGTTCCGCCGTGACACATCCGCTCTTTAATTTCTATGCTATTTAATATTTTAAGGGAAAGAGGATTCTAAATGCAATAATATTTCTGGCTGTAATATTCATTCCCCATTATTCCAGTCCGTCTTTTCTTCTTTTGAAGTGCCTTCCTCTACTTCAGCAAGTGGTATGTGATGGTCAGAGTGCCGGATCCTGAAAGCAAGAGGAATTTTTTAAAGCCTCTATTACATAAACATATGAAGGAATTCAAGTGTATATAGGTTGTAGCATATGTGACAAAAACAACTAAGAAAAATGCACGGTAACTGGCCAGCGTACGTGAGAGCTCGTTCTCAATCCCTCCCTAGAGAAAGACAATCCTTGAAAAGGTTTAACAATAGAATCTCTGTCACAAATTAGACAGTCCATTATATTTTCTCTCATATACCAAATGAAGGATCATCGACATATCATTCGTCTACGACTAACCAAAAATATAGGTTGGCAGATCCTAGAGCTGTACAAGTGTGAAAAGATTCTACGTTATACAAACGAAATAAAGAGATCAGACAAACGAAAACAGGAACTTATTAAACATGTACTCACATGGTTATCTGCTGGCACGCTTTCCGTGATACTTGTGCATGTTCAGCGGTAGCAGTAGATACCGGTGCGAATATTTCTGTTTGTGTCCTACGTTCACATTTAGTAAGGCTTTTTCTGGTCATTCTGGATTTTACTGAACTTCTTCCTTTTCTTTCATTTTCTTCATGGGTTGGAGAAAAACTCAATGCTCCAGTACCTTTTGCACTGGCTGCAATGGAGGGCTTCCCAATGATCCCTGACTGAAGTTGTGTTTTAAGCATGTTCTTGCCAACCATCCCACGAATCTCGCCTTGAAGGTCATTAAGTGGAAGAAGCAAGGCTAGGCAGCAAGACAAGGACCATTTTGGATTTTTGCGCCACTCTTTGAAGAACTGATGTAAGTATGCCAGGTACTGAACTAAGAAGAAAATGAATGACCAAAGAGTTAAACCTCTTCTGAGTTATGGTAAAAATTCCATAGGGTGTGGAATTACAAACCATAGAGGCTTGCAACGTAGTTTCAATTGTTAACCAAATCAGTTGAGCTCCTATAGAGAGACTAAATCCTTGTTTTGCGTTTTTTTTCAACGATTGGTTGCTGTTCAGATAAACTCGAGATACGATAAGGTTACCTTCAATGTAAATGGTATGACACTTGTAAAGTTAATATTTTGGAAAATGGAAATATAACAACACGATGTAACAGTTAAAAGTTGCAGTTTAGTTTTTTTTCCATGCAATTAATGTTTATCTCACCAACAAGAAGGCCAATCACTAACGTATTTGCCCCCAAAATCAGTATTTTCATTGCCAGAGCGTCCTTGTGATGGTCCGCCATGTTTGATATGTTCTCTGCTGGAATTTTGCTCACAGCACCAATACCCAGGTTTACAATTGTAACAGCAAGGGAAGTG
Source organism: Pocillopora verrucosa (assembly GCF_036669915.1). NCBI lineage: Eukaryota > Metazoa > Cnidaria > Anthozoa > Scleractinia > Pocilloporidae > Pocillopora > Pocillopora verrucosa. Next base: position 3,687,192 of record NC_089318.1, read on the forward strand.
GACATCAGCCTGTTCTCAAAAGTGTCTTGCATGGGTTTGATCCAGCAAAAAACCACTGCATACATACCGGCAACAACCCATGCCAATCCAATGTAGGATCTGCTTTCTTGACCCACGAGAATGAGGCCACATGTAAGAATGAGTTTTCGGGTCATTTCAACCAGTTCCCAATACCAGGAACGAGGTTTGTAATTTTCGAAGAGAAAGCGCAATCCGTCAACAACTTCTGGATTACAGCCATCATCTCCGTCTTTCTTCGTTATGATTGTTCGCAGATGCCTCCAAAGGGCGACGAAAGAAACAGCAGGTAAAGCCATGGTGTATGCAGCTGAAATATAAGCTATAATTACAAGATGATTGTAATTTGCTCCTTGGCATTTTATGCTGTAATCTACTTTAAGGTACTCGTCACATAGCTCTTCTCTTTTATCTTTGCAGAGTTTCTGGCAGGCGAACGGCATAACGCTAGCTGTCCTCGAACAGGTGCTTAGGTAGGTCACGTATAAGAAGAAAAAAACATTTCTGTAAATAAGTACTTTCCTCTGTGAAATTTTTTGTGCCCTTTCGTCCTCCTCCAGGCTCTGGTTTCTTGAGATCATCATATACCAAAAACCATAGATCACACACGAACCAACGATAACAATGGCATTCATTGACAAGAGCACAAACAAATCTCCAAAGGCATCCACGTGTAATTCGTGGTTAAGGCAGTGAATAGGTGTTACCCGAAGCAAATTCATCTGTAAAATTCCTGAATACTTGGACACAACCTGCAATGAATCTGGCCATTCAATGAACGAGAACACGTCAAGCAAGCCATGAGTGACTTGATAAAAACCAATCAAGATCTTAAGCTTTGACAACAAACTGTCAAAACGAGAGAGTCCCCGGTCCTTTGAAAGATTATTTTTCTTTCTCCAAACTAAAAGGGCCAACAATATCGCTATAATAGAAGCAATAAGAGATAACTGTGCTGCGATCCAGGCCCTTAAAGGACATTTTTCACAAGAGTGAAATTGTTTGTAGTAACCTGGCTTGCATACAGCGCAAAGTGGACCTTGATACCCTTCTCCGCATGGTGAGTCCAAACCACCTTTGCAAGACTTCTCAACCTGACATCTATACGGTGTTGGTATTGAATAAGGATACTGCACTGAGAAATCATCCAATTCAGGTAACTCTAGGGCGAGATTTTTCATGAAAGATTCGTAGCGATGTTTGTAGGACTCGTTCCGCCATTGCCACCAAAAGCCAGGTTTCAATGAGGCATACTCATCTTGGCATAGCAGCCCACCTCGGCCACATCTAACACACTTTTCGAAGAGATGAGTTCGGTAATGTCCTTCTAGGCAGGGACAAGCGCGATGTCCAGCGAAAAAGTCGGTTTCCGTTCCTGTAAAAATCCAAGATTGTATTTGTAAATCAATCATAGCTTACTCACACCTACATTTAGTTAGATGAAGCTTGAGCCCAAAAAGCAGCTAGACTAACGATGGCTGCTGTTGTCATATTTAATTTTCATTTTAAAACTAAGTAGGTTCCGAGTTTTGAGCCTTTTTTTCGTTCTCGCCACAAATGCAAAAAATGTGGAATCATTGGTATTATTAATCAGTGCAGGGTGGACGTGTGTACGCACTGACAGCTGAAACCCTTTACTGATGTTGAGAACCACATGCTTGGTTATTACCGTCAGGACACGTCTTGCAGTCTAAAATGGATTTTCCAGGTTTTTTGTCAAATGCCACGTAAGAACCATTTGGACATTTCTTACAGCCGTCTGCAACATAACCAAGAGTGTCGGAGTAAAAACCACCTGAAAGAGGACAGGTCAAAGTGCTCAGTTGTGGTAATGATTGGTTTCAAGTACAGTTTGATTATAAGTGAAAATACAAATGTAAACCGTTAACGTACCTAAAACTTGGTAGAATTAGAAGTTTCCACCAGCTTCAAGGTTAAGCCTTCGAAAACTAATGGCTAATCACTATTATAGCTACCTGCAAATCTGCTTCTGAGAAACTTTTCTCCCTCACGATTATCGTTTGCTTTGGTTCAAAGTCAAATTTTTTATCAATTTCAGTTTAATTGATAGAGGAAAACATTTCCTTTACAAGTCATTCTTTTCTAGTAGTTAATGCTTTGGACAAAGAGACTATTTTTTTATTTATATACTGAAACCTGAAATCCTTTCTCACGTCGGCGTCATAAATCGATACAGTTATTATTTCCCTACACTTTTGTAGCCCTTTAGGCTTTATTAGAAATATGTTGGTGTGGTTAAAATAGAACGACCCCGGCAGACATCGTGCATTCAAGCTTTCTCAAAATAACTGCTGTGGAAATATTTTACATTTATAAGCATGAATAGGTCTATAAAAAGACAAACGTCTCAAATAATTAATCGCTTTCACCGTTTCTTATTGTGGCCTAAGCTACATCGGGTTCTTACAAACGTCCAAACTATAACATACCAGGAGAGCAAGCGACGCACTTCCAGCTTCCTCCTCCCAAATACTTCGAAAATGATCCCAAAGGACATGGGAGAAATACAACGTGTGATTGGTTTTCATTTTTGGTGAAACCCATACTGAGTAGTACTGACTCAATGGAGAAGTGTTCACTGCTTTTACGTACAACGACAATAGCTTCATCGTAAGATGAAAGAGAGTTCCTAAGAGTGAAAATGTTAACAGGAGTATTTTTTGAAATATTGCGATAAATACATGAAGTCTGTGTTTTGATTTTTCCGTTTTACATTGCTCGATACGTAGAAGTAAAGCGCGATATATATTGAAATAAGGGAAAAACAGAGAGACAATACTTTCATGCCTACAAGCCTGTTTCGTGATTACTCGCTAGTCAGCGTGAATCCCCCCTTACGAGAAAGTATTCACGGAAGAGGCTTGTAAGGATGAAAGTATAGTCTCTCTATATTTCCCCCTATCTCAATATATATATATATATATATATAGATCATCGCTTTATCTTGACTATATCAGACTTTACAATACCAGACACTAATGGCGATAACGCTGGTAATTGATGCAAGTAAAATTTCTATTAATTTGATTTTAAACACTCTGTTTTTTTCCCTCAGATCGGTATAGTGGTGTTCCAAAAATCATCCTACATTTGAATGTTAAGCTTTTTTTTTAATGTTTCTACTCTCCCTTAGTTATCATCATTACTTGATACCTTGCCTCATAAGTAATCGCAATTAATGCTAATTTTATTTAACATTGGTCAGCTGCTTCTCCTAAATTAAAGTTACGTATCAAAAAAAAATGCGTATATGATATGATGTCATGCGTGTATGCTATCAAAACATTCATCTTATACTGACAAGTAAATTGTGACTTTTCCCCTTGGAATGGAATAATACATGGTTCTAGCTGTTCTATTCCTTGCAACACTGCAACAGAAATTAAACAATGTTTAGAGGCTGAATATCTAAATTTAACTGAAACAAATCAACATTAGCTATCGTAAGTTCGAAAGTTACTCGTTTTATGTTGTTTTTTGTTTTGTTTTGTTTTGATTTTTTTCTGAAAGCATCAACTTATATTGTGTAGTGAGAATACTTAGGGGCTCGGCACCATATGTCAGGGAGGAGGGGAGGATTAAGAACTCTTAAACTTTCAACCTCGTGCTCAATTAATGGACATCATGTGAGTATGAAGACAGTATCTATCAGCGCTTAATGTTGCTTCATAAGGTGAGTATTGTTGCGGCCCATAAAACTTTAATTTCAAGTTTGAGAAAATGTAATCATTATTTAAAACTCTACAGCGAAGATAGAACAAACTTTCACGGGCCATTATTGCAATGATATTTGTTTGTTATCGTTTTAGCTAGTTAGTGCAGATGCTGAACGTTTGATTATGTTAGATACGTCACAGGTTGAAATTCACAAGGTGGAGGCCTGCGAATGAGGCAGATGTTAAAGTCTTCAACTTTGTCCGGAGAAGAAACCTATAAAATGAAAGAATATCAAGAGCCGAGATCATCTCACTACAAATTTGGCGCAGGTTCGATGCACTTCAGTCCTTAACTTAACGACATATGTGATCTGAGTTTGTTTTCCTCGTTTTTATCGGTTTTCAGTCGTCCTTCATGATCTGATCAGCAAATATTAAACTTGAAGAAGTCCTTGAATGAGTAACACCTGGATGGAATATCATTCTAAACATATTTAAAACCTACAGTGTAAATTTCACGCTGAGGGACTCAAGGCGAAAGGCCTCTCGCTCGATAATCTCAAGAGGATTATCAGATAATGTTCTACAGGAATAAAATGAGAACGATAAATATGTAGCAGTGAAAATCACAGTGGGATATTTCTAAATAAAAATTGTAACGAGTCTGATAAAATAGAAACCCTCTATAAAATGACAGCTACTAAGGTTCTGATTTTGTCTTGCCATATTTACTATCAAATTAATCTGTATTCTGTGGACACCTAAAGCAGCCCTTTTCGACCTAATTTAGAATATCATATCATATTCAGTTTAATGAAGTTTTAAAGAATATTTCACAGAAATGTTTAAAAATATTTCTGCATGACTACCGACCATGCCCGTCTGCTGGCCTTGTAGCGTATGCATAAATAAGTTTGTTGTATGTGATAGTTTTCTAGCGTACTTTGCTGTTGGCTCTGGACAGTGCCTGCTAAAAGGATTAGATTTTATCATGCCAGTAAAGAGAATCTCATTAACAGTTTCTAAAATCTAAGAGGAAAATCGGAAGTAATCACGAGTAGAATCAAGGGTTAAAATAGTATGCGTGCTTTTAGAAATTGCCCAAGTCGGTCAGTGACAAGGCAAATTTCTGCAACGCAGTTGATTTTAATCCTGAACGCATGGCCTCGATCTCATGCGGTAATCGAGATTCACTTCGGTATTGATGCTGCAAGATATGTAGTTAAATAGCAACCATTCGATAGAATGGAAACGAGTTAATGCAAATCAGAACTGTAGGCCAAGCCACCATACGATGTTCGTGGATTGAATTATAGAATGGATTTTGTTATTCAAAGCAAAAAATATCCATTCCTACACTAAATCGAACGCACTTTACTTATCTACAATTTTATTTTATCAAAAAGGTCTTAAACGCACGTTAACGTTGTTGCGTCAACGAACTGTAAAACGCAATAATACTCTAAAGCATGTCAAGCTTTCTGGCCACAAAGCTTTACGACAAAACCAGGCAATGAACGAGCCCCCTGATTCCATAAAAGTGAAGAAATTGTGAAAGCCTCCTTAAATTTGGGAATGAAACTCATCAACTTTGTGATAGAAAAGTGGGTTTGATCAGGGTTTATCTTGACCTTTTCTGTTGCCGTAAAATTTTATCTGTAAAATATTTTCAGTAGCTGCCTTTGTGATGGTCTATCCGATTCTACGTGCATCCAAGCTCTTTTTTTCTTCTTTAGTTGGGCTTAGGGAATGACTATTAAAACTACTCACAGTAGAACTAAATAGGTCACATTATAGAAGGCTCCGCAAGGAATTCTCCTCAAACGGTTCCTGTTGAGGAAGCTAACCGAAAAGGCAAAGCAGTCACTGAAGGAAATAAACTACAAGACTATTTATGTCAGAGGCGAGAACGTATCAGAGGGAAAATTGTGTTAATAAACGAGATTGTTTGTTTTTCATTGCCTGAAAGGCATTAATTTTCAAATGTAGTTTATCGGCTAACAGGAAACTTGACTACCATGAAGGACAACAATACATAGCTTTATCACCTCTAGCTTTTTTTAATATTTTTGATATCAAATCGAACAAAACAGTATAAAGAAGTAAAGAAATTAATTAAAAGAAAAACAATAAATCGAATCACCAACATCCTGTGCAGCGAATTGAAAGGCACACCAAACGCGTTGCCGGGCAAAAAGGCAAGTTTATTCCAAGAGAAATCTCTGTGGAAACGATTCCATAGGACAATCGAGGTTATTACAGTTAAACTATATGACCAATATACACGTTAAGCCCTTTTATGGGATCTCGAGTCGCTGTAAAAGGATCAATAAATCTTAGGAGTTTTTTCTCCCAAAAATCAGGCGATGCAGGCGGCTCACCGTGACTCAAAAAGTAGACTTAACTTCCACAAGCAGTGATACAATTTTTGCAAATTCACAAGCCACATTTACCCAATAGACTTCTAAAACTGTTTATAACTCGCGTATTTTGAACACAACGCAGTGCAGCTGTGATCAGAAACTCGACAAGCTTCCCAACACACAAGACTAAAGTTCAAGAAATTAAATAGCGGGGAAAGATGTTGGTCAAAATCACAATTTTCACAAACCGTCTGATTAGAACTGGATATATTGTTGCTCAAACTTTGCTGGAGAAATAGTTTCTTTGACCGAGTTACCGCAAGGTTCAAGTTAGCAAGTGCCCAAGTTAACAGAAGTGGACTTTAGATGTTTAAAAACCATGAACCAATGGGTCGGTTAATAAGTAAAATAGTAAGTTCGAAAAAAGTACATGAATCCTAGAGAATATTCACTTGTAACCCGATGCTCGACATTCTACTACGGGATCAAAATTGCGCATAAGTGGCATTAGTTAATGCTTACAGGAATTCCAGCTTCCCAGAACTCGGTAAGCTAGGTAGAGTGGTAATATGGTTGAAAGATAGATCCCTGTTAAAATGTTCAGAATTTGATGCAAGTGAAATAACTTAAATTGACCTTAGAACAATTTGCACTCTTTAACTGGTTCATGATTAGTACAATTTTTCCTCTTGGATTCAAGTTTTTTAGAAAGTTGGATACAGTTTTTTTTAAGCTCTCACAAGCTACATGTATATTCAAAGCGCTCAAAACCCAACTTTCTCCCTTCGAACTCGAACGATTCTCACTCAGGCTTTGATCAAAAGATTGAAATTCGAAATAGTGTCTGTGGCATCAAATGAAATTGAGTAATCCAGTTTGACATTTTATTTGGGGGGGGGTGGAGGGGAAGGGAGGGGAATTTGTGAAAATAGCCGATTAGAGTTTGGAAAAACTGTTTCCAACTACCTTAAGTGTCAACTGCTTTCTACGAAAAAAAAATGAGTCAATAAAATAAAACATTTCCATTCACAAAACTAAAAACAAAAAGATGTTTCCTACAGTCTCCCAGTCCCCCACGAAAAAATAAAGGCCTGCCAGTTATTACTAACCTCCCAAGTTACCTTACTAAGCTAGATAACCTTTTAACGCACAGGATTCTCAAGTTGGTTGAGCTGACAAACAATCCCTCAGATAGATTTTCTATATGGTTTGACGATAGATACCTGTGGAAACATCAAAATACAGCAGCAGTTTGTAGCTACCCTACATACTCTCTTTGATAGCTGTAAGGATAATTGTATAAACGATTTCTTGCTAATTCTATTTGGGGTTTAACCACCACCTGGCACTGACAAAACAATCGAATTTAAGAGATTTCAAGAGAGAATTGCGTGAATAAATATTTGAGGCATCTGATCCAACTTTATTCATAAACAACTAGGGATTCCCCCAACCGTTTTGTCACTCATATAAATTTTCAATCAAGTGCAAGTTATTGCTTTCATGAAGCTAACTTTCAGCAAAACCTCGCAAGTTAATTTGCTAATTAGATGCGCTAGATAACCAACTTTTTTTTAACGCACAGGTGTTCCAAGCTAGTCAAGTTTGCAAACAATCTCTCGGGTAGATTTGTTATGTGGTTTGACGATAGAAACCTATGGAAACATCAAAATACAGCAGCAGTTTGTAGCTACCCTATATACTCTCTTTGATAGCTGTAAGGATAATTGTATTAACGATTTCTTGCTAATTCTATCTGTGGTTTAACCACCACCTGGCACTGACAAAACAATCGAATTTGAGAGATTTCAAGAGAGAATTGCGTGAATAAATATTTGAGGCATCCGATCCAACTATTTTCATAAACAACTAAGGATTTTCCCAACTGTTTTGTCACTCATACAAATTTTCAATCAAGTGCAAGTTATTGCTTTCATGAAGCTAACTTTTAGCAAAACCTCGCAAGTTAATTTGCTAATTAGATGCGCTAGATAACCAACTTTTTTTTAACGCACAGGTATTCCAAGCTAGTCAAGTTTTCAAACATTCTCTCGGGTAGATTTGTTATGTGGTTTGACGATAGAAACCTATGGAAACATTAAAATACAGCAGCAGTTTGTAGTTACCCTATATACTCTCTTTGATAGGTGTAAAGATAATTGTTTTAACGATTTCTTGCTAATTCTATCTGGGGTTTAACCACCACCTGGCACTGACAAAACAATCGAATTTGAGAGATTTCAAGAGAGAATTGCGTGAATAAATATTTGAGGCATCCGATCCAACTATTTTCATAAACAACTAAGGATTTTCCCAACCGTTTTGTCACTCATATAAATTTTCAATCAAGTGAAAGTTATTGCTTTCATGAAGCTAACTTTCAGCAAAACCTTGCAAATTAATTTGCTAATTAGATGCGCTAGATAACCAACTTTTTTTAACGCACAGGTATTCCAAGCTAGTCAAGTTTTCAAACAATCTCTCGGATAGATTTGTTATGCAGTTTGACGATAGAAACCTATGGAAACATTAAAATACAGCAGCAGTTTGTAGTTACCCTATATACTCTCTTTGATAGATGTAAAGATAATTGTATTAACGATTTCTTGCTAATTCTATCTGGGGTTTAACCACCACCTGTCACTGACAAAACAATCGAATTTGAGAGATTTCAAGAGAGAATTGCGTGAATAAATATTTGAGGCATCCGATCCAACTATTTTCATAAACAACTAAGGATTTTCCCAACCGTTTTGTCGCTCATATAAATTTTCAATCAAGTGCAAGTTAGTGCTTTCATGAAGCTAACTTTCAGCAAAACCTCGCAAGTTAATTTGCTAATTAGATGTGCTAGATAACCAACTTTTTTTTAACGCACAGGTATTCCAAGCTAGTCGAGTTTTCAAACAATCTCTCGGGTAGATTTGTTATGCGGTTTGACGATAGATCTCTGTGGAAACATCAACTATTAATTAGCGTTTTCTGTCCGTTACTTTGTTAAGTAATCGTACGAGTTATTTGTAAAGCAGCACAAAGTTGCACCGGGAAATATGAATCAATGAAATAAAGAGAGAGCGACTCCACTGTCGATTCCATTGTTTCGATCATTATCGTCTGTATCAATCATATCCATTGTTAGGTTGGAATCAAATTAAGCGAGAATTGAGTCCCTGATTTCTCACAATGATTTCAGTTTCATCTATCGATGGTTCTTAAGAAGAAAGCCTCTCAAGTTTATTAGATAGGCTAGACAAACTCGTGTTAACTCACAGCCATATTAGGTTGATCAAGTAGTCAAACCATCGCTCAGGTAAAAAGGCTATATTATTACCCACTAGCGTCCTGTAAAACATCGACTCATTATAGATAGATAGCTATAAAACAGTACGTATGTGCAATGTAGCTATTACGAAATGACTCATAAAAGGTCACAAATTACACCACAAAAAGAAAAATCATTAAAAAAAACAAAAAAGGGAAACAAGACGACGACTGGATGCTATTGATAATCATTATGATTGATTTCCTCTGAAAAAGAACCTGCATTGATCTTTTTTTTTTTCAAACTTAACCTATTGGTTTTTTCTATCGTTTGACAAGATACAGTTTTAATACATACAAAGGGAGTTTTAGAGCTTGTTAAGGAGCAGCAGTTCTGTATCGGTAACCATATAAGTCCTATAATTTTAGGACGATAATATTTTGTGTACTTGCTAAAAACAACTTTCCAAAAAATTGTTCACTTTTTCTACATTTAGAATTGGTTTGTATTTCTAATTAAAAAGAGTATTTTCCTTAATTCCAAGAAAGGCAAAAAACATTTTCGGTCACCGCACCTGTTTGCAAGTGAGAAGGACCATTTGCCTTATTGGAAAAATCCGACTATAAAGAAAAAGCTGCCCTTTTTTAATGTGCACGCTGGTTGTTCATTAAGCATGTGCAATGTAAAATTACGGAATAACCTAATAAATTACATAAATTACACCACAAAAAGAATATTCATTAAAAACGAGACTACCAAGAAGACGGCCGGATACTATTGATCATCATCTTTTTTAGGTTCGATCAAAAATGACTGCATTAAATTAAAAAAAAAGCAGAGATTGACGTCAGTTAATATACTTGTCATCGCTATTGCTAAGTTTGAGTCCTTGAGTCCTCATAATAATTGCATTCTGATCTCTTGGTTCTTACAGTGGTATCCCCTTAAGTTTATTAGATAAGCTAGATAAACCTGTGTTAACTCACAGAAATTTCAGGTTGATCAAGTTGTCAAACGATCGCTCAGGTAAAAAGGTTTTATTATTATTCCCCAGTATCCTGTAAAAATATTGACTCATTAAAGTAAGTTTTTTCATGATTTGGTTCATTTAAATATTCTTTTAATTGATTTTTTATGGTTGGTTATTCCTCTGAGAATGGATTTGCATTTTTAATCAAAAAGAGTATTTTCCTAAATTCCAAGAAAGGAAAAAAACATTTTCGGTCACCGCACCTGTTTGCAAGTAAGAAGGACGATTTACTTTTTTGGGAAAGTCCGACTATAAAGAAAAAGCCGCCATATTTTAAGGTGCACGCTAGTCGTACGGCAAGTAAGAGCAATGAAAAATTACGGAATGACCTTATAGAGGGCACAAATCACAACAAAAAAGGATTTTCATTATAAAAAAAGACCACTTAGAAGACGGCTGGATAGTATTGACCACCATCATTTTCAGGTTCGATCAAAAACGACTGCATTAAATAAAGAAAAGCAAAGGATTAAGTCAGTTAATATACTTATCATCACTATTGTTAAGTCTGAGTCCTTGAATGCTCAGAATAATTGCATTGTGATCTCTTGGTTCTTACAGTGGCAGCCTCTCGCGTTTATTGATAAGCTAGACAATCTCGTGTCAACTCACAGCCCTTCCAAGTTGATCAAGTTTTCAAACAATCGCTTAGGTAAAAAGGCTATATTATTATCCACCATCTCCCTGTAAAAAGATCTACTCATTAAATTAATTAATAATCAGTTGATCTATTCAAATTTTCTATGAGCTTATTTTTTACGTGTGATTATTCCTTGTGTAGTTATTATTGAGTACTTGCTAAAGACGCCTTTCTAAAAAATTGTTAACTTTTCTACATTGAGAATGGGTTCGTATTTTTTTTAATCGAAAAAGAGTATTTCCTTAATTCCAAGGGAAAAAAACATTTTTGGTCACTGCCCCTGTTTTCAAGCAAAAAGGACGATGTAATTTTTTTTTGGGGGGGGGAAATCCGACTATACAGAAAAGGCCGTCATTGTTTTAATGTGCACGCTATTTGTAAAGTATATGCAATGTAAAATTACGGAATTACCTTTTAAAGGGCACAAATCACAACACAAAAAGGATAATCATTAAAATAAAAAGCCACCAAGACGACCGCCGAATGCTATTGATCGTTGTTCTTCTTGGGTTTGATAAAAAATGACTGCTTTAATTGCAACAAAAAGCGAAATATGATGTCAGTAAATAAACTTATCCTCATTATTGTTAAGTTTGAGCCCTAAAGTTTTCACTATACTATCAGCTAGGCTGATTCTTGGCTCTTACAGAGCAAGCCTCTAAATTTTTAGAAAAGCTAGACAAACTCGTGTTGACTCACAGGTATTGCAGGTTGATCAGTTTGTCAAACAATCCCTCAGGTAAAAACGTTATGTTATTAGCCTTTAGTTCCCTGAACAAACATCGACTCATTAAAGTAATTTTAATTAACAATCGATCTATTCAAATTTCCTGTGAGGAAAAAGTATTTCCTCAATTCCAAGAAAGCAAAAAATCATTTGAGGTCACCGTGCTCGTTTGTGAGTAGGAAATAATAGGAAAATGCGACCAAAGAGAAATATCCACCATTTTCAAGGTGTCAAGCTAACGAAGTGTGAAATTACAGGCAATGAGCAAGTGCAATTCAGAGTTACATTCTCCCAATAACTTCAGGCTGATCTCTTGGTTCATACTGGGCAAGCCTCTCAAATTTATTAGATAAGCTAGATAAACTCGTGTTAACTCACAGCCAGTACAGGTTGATCAAGTTGTCAAACAATCCCTCAGGTAAAAATGCTATATTGTTATCCACCAGTTCCCTGAAAAAACACCGACTCACTGAAGGAAGCTTGTTTTATTAGTTGATATTTCAATAGCTGATTTTTTCAAAAAACCTTTTTTTCATCTACCCTAAGGTTAATTTTTTACGGTCATTCCTCTGAAATAGTGGTTGCAGTAAAATTTTTTCAAACTTTACCCATTGGTTTTTTATCTTATGGCAACTTAAAGTTTTCAAATAAAAAAGGAGGGCTCTTGACCTCTTTAAGGAGCAACGGTTCTTTGTAGAAACTCTTATTTACGAGTATTGGCTAAATTCTTCTTTCCGAAATCATTTGATACACTGAAAAGTTTTTTTTTTAAGGAAAAATAGAATTAGCTCGATTACAAGAAAGGGAAATACATGTAAAATGATAGGTCACCATACAAGTTCGCGAGAAAATTACGATTTACCTCTCAGGTGAGCTCCCATCATATAGAAAAAGCCGCCAGTTTTTAGCTAGTTACGTTTGAATCATGGGGAGTAAGCATGTGCAATGCAAAATTACACCAAGACAAGAAAACACCGACTAAGACGACTAGAAGGTATTGATCATCGCTATTTTCATTATTTTATAAAGCCTTCAATTGACATCGGTCAATGAACTAGTCATCGCTATAGTTTGGGTCCTTGAGTTCTAATAATAATTTTAGGGTAAAAGAACTGGGGATATGTATATATGTAAATTTATACACACACACATATGTATACGCATATATAAATAATGAAAAACAAACAAACAAATAAAGACAACGAAGACGAGAATCGATTTTTTTTCGTACTTACAGCGTGCTCAAATTGATTAAGTCAACAAATATTCCCCCAGGTAGAGAGGTTATGTTGTTTCCAGACAAAGTACTGTAAAGGCAATTTATCACCAGAAATATCACAAGATTAACTGTTGCCCTTGAAAACGGTCGTTGAGAGTGTTTCCATTTTCATGTTTATAACTAGAATAAGGTGTTCCATAGGCCGCTAGCTAAAACTTAACCAATCCAACCTCTCCAACGTAGTTTGGAAGGGCCAAGGATTTAATGGTATAGGATCGGGTATTCTCCCCAACGATCTCATGCAACTACGTGGAAAAAAATGTTTGGTTGGTTGTAAAAATGTGATAAATTTAAGATTAGAAAGTTTTCGCAGAGAGCTCAGACCAATTAAGTTGGTGAACTTTCCCTTAGGTATTCACGAATCGCACCATTTTTTGCTTTAAATTGCACCTTTTTCCCAGCCAATGAGGAGGCTACACTAAAAACAAAACAACCAGTCAGATTTCAAGGCTTTTTTAAAGTAATCAATGAAATTGCAGGAAAATAAAAGACAAAGAGTGTCATGCGGAAAATTTTGCAACTTCGGTTTCCAAAACTCTTATTTTTTCCCCTCTAAAAATGGATTAATTTAATTTCAAACCGGCTCAGTACTGCTTCAATAAAATATTTGAACTGACCAAGTCTTGTATTTGGACGATTTCAAAATGGATGTAATAAAGTGGTAACTGAACCTCGTGTCGCGCAATTTTTAGTCTGAAATCATACTTGTGATTTCAAATCGAACTCGCGTTGCGCGCTCGTTCAATTTTGAAATCAAGCATATATATGATTTCAGCCCAAATTGCACTCCACTCAGTTCAATTAGCATTATTTATCAAATTACAGTATCTTGCGAGTTAACTAATTCGGGGTTTCTGCATCTCAAAAAAATGAGAAAAGAGCAATTGTCGCCTCTACATTATGGTAAATTCTTACTTACAGATTTCTTAGCTCTGTAAGGCCAAGAAACGTACTGGCCAGAAGATTGGATAGATTGCTTGAATAAAATGTTCTGTAAATATAGGTGCAGGTCAAGGCGGGGACAGCCCCAAGAAAAAACGGAAAACTTTCCTGCCACACCGAGGCAAATTGCATTTTCTTTACTGGCTTATGAACAGTTAGAAGCAACCACAAACTCAGGAATTCTGGTCATAAACAAATTAAGGAGTATGCACGAGTTATAAAAAAAAATTAAAAAAAAAAATAAAAGCAGACGTAAAGCATCTTATCGATACATAAGCAGTGATAATTATTAACCTAGTATGTAATGAGTCCAGTTTTAAACAATGTAGTCTAATTAAGGTTCATATGCCGGTGTGCAAGTGCCCCGAACTTTAGTGCATTGTCAATCAGAACTGAGCTTAGCCCTAAAAAGCTTGCTTGTGCCTTATTTTTATGGTCTCTTACAATGTTTCCGTCAACGGTGAAAGACACATCTTAAGTTGTGTTGCTGTCACGTTTTCACAGAAGAGTTCATTTTGAATGCGACTGTTGAACCTCGGAGAACAGGCATGTCCACAATCTGAAAGAAACAAAGGAAAGTATGGGAAAGGCAAACTAGCAAAACTGATTAAATTAAATCCTTGGATCAATGAACTCCTGTTTTAAACAACATTGATATGAAGTAGAGAGCAAAGCGCTGTTAATTTGAATCTGAGTGACCACGAGTACTGCTTAATACAGGTTCGATTCGATGGGTAGAGTTTTTGGAACCTCATTTCACTCAGAAATTTCCTTACCTCTAGAAATCACAGTGAAATCTCTCGTATCATATCCATACTTGTTAAAGGCAACAGAGGTGTAATTTGACCCATTATAGAACTGAAAGGCTGCAGTATATGTTGTGTTTACCAACACGGTAAAGTCTCTTATTATTGCTGTGTATATTGGTGGAGTTCCAGTCACCGGAATTTTCACTCTGTAACTTGGGAGAGCTTCCACAACGGCTAGTAAGGATATTTTGGGGGGAACTAGGTTAAAAAAAAAATTGAAATGTAAAACAGTTAGTGGTCAGACTAAATTAATATTACATGAACTTTTCCTAGATTTACTATATAAAATTGCTCCTGTGATTATAAAGATGCGTGCGCTCTGATTGGTCGGGGATTGCGTCATATCTAGATATAATCACCTCGCGTGAGGTGATTATAACATTGGCACTTAATTTCAAAATGGCTGCCTCGAGTTTAGCAAAGTTACCGAGGAAGACAGAAACGTGATAGAAAAAAAAATTCCGAATAGCAAAAGTTGCAGCTTTGTTTTTGGCAAACCTTCGCATAAGTTAAATAGATCTTTTTCGCTGTTAAATTCTTGTAGAAACTGGCTGTTTATATTGATACAAGAAATTGAAACAATTATAACAAAAGATATGCAAGTTTTTTTATTTACAGAATGATTTCAGCAACATGATGAATTAAGAACGGAATTCGAAAGCACCTTAGCAATATGCTATAACAATTATTCGCCTCACGCTCATTCAATAGTATTGAATAATTCCCCCGACTTCGTCCCGTGGATTACTCAACAATATTCATTTCTCCTTCGGCGAATAAATGTACATGCAAACATTTTAACTTGTCTTTTTCTTTAGGACACTTCAATTTATCCCATACAGTGCAGAAAGTTAAAGTTGGTTGCAGAGAATGTTAGAATCAAATCGATTGGTAGGAGAGTCGCGAAAGTACAACAAAACAAAATGTCGGACAGGTTAGGAGAAAATAACAACGTTTTGATTCAGAACAAAAACACCTAACAAATTGGAAACAGCTGGTTTAATGTCAGAACGTCTTGGGCTCCCAAAAAACGACCATGATAAAAGTAATAAAACGTAAGAACTGGACGCCATGGAAAAAATTCTCTGGGAGCCTACGCAGCCGTTCGTACACGCTTGTAATTTAATCATTAAATTACGAGCGTGATAGCAGTCGTGTAAAGCGAGTTCTAGCTGAGAAAGATTGCAAACTCTAAATTATTCCTACAGAAAGTTTAAAAGTTCGAAGCTTATTCTTGAGGGAAAATCCCGACGACTCCAGCAAAAACACGAAGGAAAGAAGCCGCACCAAAGAACAGTAACCATGGCTGAGAGGAAAACAGAATCCAATTTTTGCATGTATATTAAAAATCAGTAATCGCATGATTTTTCTCGTCAGAAATCAGTACTCATAAAGTTTTCATACATTACGAATTGAACTCGTCGTAAGGGTCATGAAATTTGGTTAGCCTTAAAAAAAATTACTTGGGCTGATTTTTTCCCAAATTGCACTCGAAATCCTGTGAATAGATGCCATCATCCATAAGAGGTTCATTAATGCCGCTGAAAAAGAACAAGTTCAGTTATATAGTTATTTTGTTCTTCTCTTTTAGATAACATCACACTCTCACCACTTCATTGAAAATTTTTAGGAGACAACTATACAAACCAGTGAGAACCGTTTTGAAACGGAAGAAGAATCCTCTCTTATTGACAATGTAGTCTGAATGGAATGTTACCAAGGCGAAGTTTCCATAAACTACAACTGTCTGTCCAGTCCTCCGCCCACAGTATTTTCCAAAGGTATAGTTCTGATCATTACCAATCTTCACAAAGTCATAACTATATTGAAGAGAAAACGTATCATCCTTAGTCGAGTCTACTCGACTGTAATTACTCTTCAAAAAGATAGAATGAAAAAATATAGTCCAATTTTAAAGATGCACTGATGGTTGAAACGACGTTAAAAATCGTTACGCTAATTTGAAACCACAAGACACAGTTAAGGATGAAGCTACCAAATTTATTTATCGTTTCTAATAGAGAAAAGGAACAGAAATTACGGACGATTTTTTTTGTCTAAGCTAGAATACGTAAGTTGCGTATTTTTCCTTGCATTTTTTGAACGAGTGCTGTAAAGTTTGCTTCAGCTACATTATCTGCCTTAGTTTGATTCTTTCATTACACTCATTTTGCAAATAAGAATAGCATTCAAAACATAAAAGCGGACACAGAACTCTTGGACCGGCTGCCTACAATGAAAAATGTTTAATTCGTGGCAGAGAGGACTATCTCGCCTGCATGATGGGTGAAACTCCACGTCAAAGTCAACGAAATATATTCCCATTGGCCCTCCGGGTGGAATAGGAACAGAGTATTCACAATCCATGTCTGCTGGATAGGTAAATGGATATCCCCGACTTTTCAATGTGCTGTTTACCGAAACGCCACATTCTGGAGAAATAGTAGTAGCAGTACATCATTATTATAATGTATATTACTATTGTTATAATCATTACTATTGTTATTATTATTAACTATTATTGTCATTAATATTATTATCACTATTACCGCATGTACTATTTTTGGTAAAATTGATTAAAGGAAAATGATGATGATGATGACATTGATATCGTGCTAATTACGTAAACAATGTTGAAGTGTTCATTGAATAAAAAACCATGATAGATTTGATCGATTACTATGTCAATTTTTGTTTCTTATGTACCGGTTTGGCGTTACGAGTTGCAAAGCAACATTTTACATCAAGGAAAATTTAGGTTAGTGTTCCGTTTCCCACAAAGGAAATAACTGATCATATTAGAGCAATGATCCCCTCTGATTTGGCCAAGAGAAACCCTTCGTTAAAGTAGCAACAACAACTTCATTTCCCACCTTGTGTAGCTAATGCACCGGAATTTCTATTCAATGCTTTTAGACAAATTACCAAAAACAGTGCCATGAGGAGCGCAGGTTCCATTACAACCATAGTTTCTGAGAACGGATAAAACAAGTAAAAGAGAAATTCATTTAATGATTAATCGATTTTATCACCTATCGTATAGAATATCAATATTTGAATTAATTTTAAAGTAATTATCCTAAATTCGTTCTCCGATTTTTTACCTCTTTTGTTCGTATGGTTTTTTAATACGAGTATGAGCTCTTAAATCATAATGTAGTGAAAACCTTTGCAATGTTTCAAAAGTTTACTGTGCACTTCAATGTCTTTTTAGAAGGGCGTCATCTTGCTTTCTAATTAATAATTCGTGAAGGCCAGTTTCAATTTAGCAACGAAAAATAATATATCTTATATCCCTTCATTAGCTAGGTACCTAACTATTCATTTATTTTTCTTAACAAGAGAAAAAAAAGCGCGGGACTCCAAAGTACTAGATTCACTATGGTGTCCGAATATTCCTCAGTATACAAGCATAGTTGGTGTATTTCCATGGAGCTGTACACTAATGCAGCCCAGCTAACATTTGGAGATAGAAATATAATTACATTAGCAATTTCGTTCTTTGCTCTGTATTACATCTGTCTTATCAAAACTAATATTTCATAAATGCAATCTGATTTGCGACTTCACGAAGTTTTATTTTGCGATTATTCAGTAGGTGAGGCAGAAGTGACAATTGAAATATCTTTAAAATATATTGAAGTGAATTGTTCATTTTTCCTCGATTTGGATGGAGTTCCTTTCCGCCACATTTTAATGCAAAATACGTCATTTCTTCGTTCTTTTCTTTAAAGGATTCTGTTCGTCACCAGTCTTCGACTTGCGTGTTTAACGATTCTTCCACATTCAGGACACGATGCACGTTCAGGCAAGGGTCGTTAGTATTACTACTGGCTGCCCCACTTGTTCTCCCCTTATACCATGCTGTAATACTGGTATTACGTTTTTCCCAACATGGTTATCACTTCTCAGGTGCGGAAATCCTTTTATCATAGCACACGTAACCATTTGCGAGGGCAGGTTTAATTGTGGACGGTCTGAGCCTCTCCTATGGATGTCTGAGTTGACGAATGATTGCAATGTCATATAAAGCTGCTGCGCAGACGCCACATGGCAAATATTGTACACTCCATGGTAGCTTCCTGTCAAAAACGTTGCTTCCTCCAAGAATTCGTACTTATCTGACGTTATGTTACAGTTCAAAAATGATTCCCCTTCGAAAACGTCTAATCCTCGAGTATTCTCAACAACTTTCGATCAAATATTTCATAGTGCATGGAAAAACTCGAAGTGTTTTACAGCAAGTTTTATAATACATTATACATACATTTTACTGTTTGGGCTGACTTTGTTGGAGAAAGCGAAATCGCAGGTTTAGCAAATTTGATTACGCTTATATTACTATATGTTTCATTGGATCAACGAAACCAATCTTCGTCTTGAACCATTTCATAAACAGAAAGTTTTATAATTGCCACTTTTTGGTTGCTAAACATCTATTTGACAGGAAGGACACAAGACAGATTGACAGATTCTTACCAATAGAGTGACGTCTTATAACAGTTTCTTGTTACTCTCTGGCCTTTCGCGCCCAAGCCACCTGTTTGGAAAATAGGGATAGGAAAACTGTTTATGCCAAATTTTCTAAAGCGAAAATAAGAGAATTCATGAGAACTACCCATATCTGATTAAAAAGAGAAAAATTCTAAGCGAAATTCTTTCGACGAACGTGCAACGCTAAATCCATTTTACGCTTCCACTTCTTAAATTCTGGAAAATAACTTTTAACAGTTGCATATCTGCCGCGATTTGTTTCGTTCTGTTTGTTTATCAGTAAACTGACAGTTGATCCTTTGTTACTAAATAAGAATGATATTTGGTTTTTACAAGAGCTTTAATGATTGAGTTCTCTTAGATTTTCTTACCTCCGTTACCTGTTGGGCGCCTCTTCGCTCTGCAGTTCAGATTAACTTGCCGAGACTTTCAATCACTCTTCTTAATGGAAAAACTAATGAGATTTTTCCAGAGTTGTTCTCTTACTGCAAAGAGAACCCCCAACCGTGTGTAAAAGATTGATGTATTACCGGGAGCAATAATTCCAAATGCTCGACCTTTTTTGAAATGACCCCCTAAAAAACTTCTAAATATGGCACTTCGTTAACTTGTTGCGAAAATGATGTTTGGAGGGATCCCACCAAACTCTACAGCCAAGGAAAGTAAAAAATTTTCATACTGAAGTTCTAATGGAGAAAAATATCAAACAGCTGAGTAAACCTTTTTCTATTATCTAAACTTTAATGTGACAGTTTCAAATTTGATTCGATTTTTGTTTGTTAAAAATTATCTTGAAACATTGAAACCTCAGGCCTTGTATCAACGCCTTCAAATTAACCAAGATTGTGTTTTTTTTTTCTTTCCATAATTTGCACAGATATAAATGACAGTATAGAGGAGTGTACCATGAAAGGGGTAGGGGGCGTCAACTAGCTCTTGCAACGTGAAAGTCGCCGAATTTATCTGCGAATGTTTGGGTAAGTATTTGTAGAAGCAATCAATCCGGGTCAAAAATAATCTTTTCAGCGGAATTTGAAGTTTTTAATGGCTTTAATAATCTGGAGCAAAACAGGTGTCTCACAATAAATTTCTGTATGGAGGAAACGGGTTTAATCTACAATGAAAATTAAAGTTTAGGATCCAGGCGAAATTGTTTCATGAGAAAGTCACCCGTTTTATTTAGAAATTCCTGAAGAAATATCTCATTTGAAGAGCTCCTTCACTGAGATAGAAAAGTTCTAGAGGACGCAAATGAAACCGACCATAATTATGCTTCACAGTTGACAGAACATTTTCGTCTTAAGATGAAGCTTTTAATAGCTGTTATTGTACTTTAGACTTATAATGAAAAATTGATTGGTCGTGAGCGTTCGTTCAACTATTTACAATAGCGTGTGAAGTTGACATAATAACCCATTTTGCATTAGTTATGTTTGAGTTCGCAAAAACTTGTCTTCATTTTCGCAAAAAAAGTGTCTTCATTTTCAGATTGTTCAAAAAGTTTATAATAAAACAATTAGTGAATTCGGTTTTCGCATTTTATCATGAATTATCAAACATCGTGACTGTGTTATTTGCCTCAACCTTCTGCTTCGGTTTTGATAATTCATGCTTAACCTCATCCGATAATCGCTTTTTGGTGGCTGAAGCAAAAAAAAAAAAAAAACACTCGTGTCTTTCACGCAGTGAAAAGACACCCGCAAAAAGTAACAAAATGGGATAAGAATTTCTCAGAGGATTTGAGAACAACGATCGAAAATAAAATTTTACAATAAAAGTCGTTTTGTAACGTTTTGGAACGTTTTGTGACAAGTTGACGTCTCACGAGCTAATCCGACGCGAGCGAGCATTATGCAAGAGCAGCCACAGATCGCCTCTCTTTTTGCTTCGCTTTTCCCGCCTATTAAGAAGTGCATAAAAAATAAAGCAGTTGGATAATAAATAACTTAATACGCGTTTTGGTGTGTAGTATCGCAGAGTATTTTAACTCGTTGATTGTATTTTAACTCACCCTGCGGGCTCGACAAAACTCGGCACAACTCGCATAAATACTCAGCGATACTACACACCAAAACGTCTAATAAGATATATACATATATATATATATATATAAATATATAAATAGGAGCTAGCTAATATAGCCTAGATCCGACAGACACGGTCAATGAATTAGTCAGCGAAGTCAAAGGAAGAAATTCTGTAAGCGGTTGTTGTCGAACCAAATATAAGCAAGTTGGAGTAGTTTCTTTTTGCATGCGTTTTTACTAAAAAAACTAATCTTCTCAGGCTTGCCGAATATGAGATTGTTACACCCAACTCGGTGCTACATGCCTCGTTGGTGTAGAATTACTGAGTTAAGGAAACCAAAACTATGCATAATGTATGATGAGCTGAAATAAAGTCTAGGATGGCAGAAAATTGTTAGTTTTTCCCTATTTTTAATATTTTCCAAGCATATAGGGTTCGTGATCGTAGCAGGTACGCTGCAATTAAAGAAATTACAGAGATGAAGCCTTAAATTAATTCAGGCTTCGACGGGATTCTAACCCGTGCCACCCAGATGCCAGCTAGGCGTTACTAACAAACTGAGCAGGTAAAACAGTAAATGGTTTGAACCCGGGGGTAACATGTAATAGTGTAGTTTGATCGTCCGGGTGAGTGTAGTCCTGAGAAGGACTGTTGTCGGTAGTGGTGACTGACGTTTCGACAACCTGAGCGGAAGTCATCATCAGAGTCAAGTCAGAGTCAGAGTCAAGGAGTCGACTCTGATGATGACTTCCGCTCAGGTTGTCGAAACGTCAGTCACCACTACCGACAACAGTCCTTCTCAGGACTACACTCACCCGGACGATCAAACTACACTATTACATGTTACCCCCGGGTTCAAACCATTTACTGTTTTACCTGCTCAGTTTTGTTGTCGAAACGTCAGTCACCATTACCGACAACAGTCCTTCTCAGGACTACACTTACCCGGACGATCAAACTATTACATGAGCAGGTAAAGTTAAGAGGGTTCTTCGTTCTGGTGACTGTGGTTCTTTTTCGTGTTTGAAAGATGTGATTGATTGAAAAATACCACATTAAAATGATTAAAAATTTAATTGTTTTCAATTTAAAGATGGTTTTTCAATTGAAGAAGGTTCACGTTGCCAAAACACAGCAAGTTTCCACTGATATATCTGCTTATCTCCTTTATGTTACTTGTGGTGTTACATGATCGTGACAACCTTACGCCAGTCAAGTGAATTTTGATTGACATAGTTAGAAGCATAATCGACATATCTACTCATAATAGTCTTATTTGGTTTATTAAGCTTGGTAGGTTGAGATGAAGTATAATGCCATTACAACATTTCAAGGGAAATTTCGTTTGATTCGTCAACGGTAAACTTACAAGGGGATTAAGTAAATCACACCGAAACGGGTTGCATTTCTGAGAAGATAAATGACAGAAAATAAAGGAAGGAAAGGGCCCTCTTGTGATCTGAACCTTTGGCATTCAGAAAAAGATCCAAATTTGCCCAAGGACCTCTTTAAAACGACAGCTCAAAAGACGAACTTTTCTTGAAAGTGCGTAAATTTTCGTGAGAAGTTCACCATCAGACGACTTTATTAACTGTCTCCAGTTTTCCTCTCGCCTTCTCTTTTCCTCCAGGTGTATCAGTCTGAAGAATATGCTGAGGGCGAGGCGAGGGGAGGCGAGGCGAGGGGGGGGGGGGAGTGATGACAGGAAGAGAGACGCAAAGATGACGTCACAATCAATAACATTTTTTTTCTAATTTTAAACAAATAGATTCTAGGTTTCCGTTTTTCTGTACAGTAAAAGAGGTTCACAGAAGACGTCAAAATTTGGTTAAAACATCAGCTACATTTGTGATCTATTGCAGACTCACGGCAACATGGAATCCACGGTTAAATTGAAAATTGCACATACTTAAAGGTAGACATCATTCCCGTATATGTTCAATAGTCTCTACTTAGGCTAGATTTATGCTACAATACTTTTTACAGAGACATTATGTATTACATAACAGGTTCACAGTTTTCCATGAACAAAGCATGGGGAAAACTTAAAGCCGCTTGCAAGAATATAAAATGCATATTGTCGAACCAAATGGAGACAATTGCATTTATCATCCTTCAAAAATTGGCGTGCGGAAAAAATAAAATTAAGTAGTTACAGTCTAACAGTAAACATCTGTGGCTTCGAGAAACAAAGGATATTTATTACACCAACTTTGTTGGAAGTGTAGCAGTAAACGATTCTCAAAACGAAGTCCACTAAATTTCCAGATAGTAAAGCCCCAATAAATCAGCTTTTTTTTCCTGTACAATTATTTAGAAACCTGTGTCAAATCTTTTGAAAGAAACAGAAAATTAACACACAACATAAAACCAATGTTATTTTTTCCACGGCCAAAGAGCAGCCACAGACGCGGCCGCTGAACTGACCAGGCTTGCGGCTGTCGCGGGCTCGTCCGTCCTCTGGTTACCTTCCGACGACTTGGACTGCAACAAAGCCCCTTGGTGAGTGGATGAGTCTGTCGTGTCAACCAAGTTGGAGGGCAGGTTTTCCCACTCGGTATCCGATTCACTGTTCGCGTCTTCCGATGCCGAATCGTTTTGATCACTGGAATCAGCGTCGTCGTTTTCGCTGCTAATCGATATCAACTCGGGATGACACTCAAACGGGCCTCCCCTATGACATGAATGGCACCCTTGTCATTAATATTTTGACTAAAACCCAACCGGAGCAAATTTCTCGGCTTATGTCTTGGTCTGTTTCCGCAGTTTCACTTTTTTCTTTTGTTGGGGGGTGGGGGGTGGGGTTAGAGGGGAGTTAGAGTTTCATCTCTCGGTAAGTAACATAATTTTGAAACTTCAAACTGTATAGATAACCAAATGGTTTTAATTTCAATTTGTAATAAATGAGCTGGAGAAATCACAAGATTTACTTTGAAACCCATAACTTTGCACTCAGTCCTTTCAATTTTTTGCAATCAACTTCGGCTGTCAACACTGTCTTAGATTAGCTGTCCCCCTCTCAGCTTGCGAACAGTTTTTGAAGATAATAGAAACTTACCGTCCAAGGTGGAGCGAGTTCAAGCAAGTATACAGATTGTGTAAAGTTCTCCTCGGATGAAGAAGGGAAGGTTCCACGTGCTAAAATAAAAAGCAAAACAAAAGTGAAAAAAGAAAATAAACACTCCATACATTTGAGATGTTCGAGTTACAAACTGATATTTTTATCAACAGGGATAGAAAAGAATGTTCATCTTCATCCACCATGATCTCAGAGACATTGAAATATCGATGCATATCCGTGATTGTAATCACAAAAAGATAACATTATTTCAAAAAAATTAAAAAAGAAAAGAAACACGAGTAAAAAAATGCTTCCTGCTCAGATAAAACGACAAAAGTTTTGTAATTTTTAATAACTGATAAAAAAATAAAACTGTGACTCTAAAAATCGCATCAGCGTTTAAAAATGGGAAATGCAATTCGTGTAAGCCACATCCAATGGTGACTTTCACCAAATCATTTTCTGTTCGGGAAAGAATCTTGAGGAAAAAATCATTAATTTTTCTGAATAGTTCTGTTCACTGAACTAACGTTTGGCTATACTCTTACCTGCGTGAAACACAAGTGAAGCACGTTTGCGTTCAATCGATCTACGGCGCTTTTAAAGTCCTTTTTACTTAATTCACGGTGACAAAATTCACTACAAGATAAACCAACAAATGAATTTATAAATTGTTCAATGTTGTTTCATAAAAATTGAAGAAAGGATTTTTAAAGTACAGAAAATGTGTTCGCAATACCTGTAGCTTATTCTTTTTGGTAGATTCACGTCCAAATAGAACGCCATGAGCTCCAGCATTTGACAAGCATGTGTAAGCGCGGCGGTCATCTTAAAAGCTGGTGTTTTTACAGAGATTTCTTCATCGGATGCTGAAATAAAAATCAACGACGGTGAGGTTCTTCTCCAATACACGCAGGTTTTTAAGAATAGCAGTAGGATAGCCATGGGAGTACTGTCAATCAGAGAGTACGAGGAACAGGCACATAACAGGTTACCCACATATACGATGTATATCCAGGGACCCCTTCCGATCCCGAGCACCACACTACAAATTAGTTGTACCGTTAAGCTTTCGAGCAAACCCTTATTATAAGCGCTGCCGCAAAAGCAAATTTACGTAGCAGGAAAATTTGATGCTTTGAGCAGGGGAGGGGTCTGTCAAGGGTCTGGTGCATGTAGGGCCAGACTCCGCCCAGGGCTAATAACGAGAGCAGAGAGGAATTGTAATTGTGAGTATTATGTGTACTGCACTGAGCAAGGATATAATCAAACGAGGCGAACTCGTACCTTTTCCTTTCTTAATCGAACTTAATCTAAACCGAAACGTTTTGTCGCAAAACCCAATTAACCCACAGTTATATTTCGTTTACAAAATCGAATATAACTCTACTTAGACGGACAAACAAGCACAGTCCACATGTTCTGCTTCAAAATTACGTCTATGTTCTTTATAGCCCAACTATCCATCCATTTAGAGAACAATTCTTGTTGCATAGACGATAGTAACGAGAGCTAATTCAGTGCAGCGTATCTCGGGCTTTAGTTTTTCGTCGCCTGGTTTGCTTAAGGTCCTTATTAACTGAAGTAGGTTATCTTTTTCGCGCCGGACTGGATTTAAACGAACAAGTACAATTAACAAAGGACTTACCGAGTTCTCTGGAGCCACTCCTGTGTGCCTTGACTAGAACAAGACAAAAAAATATTAAAATTGCTTCCAAGCGGGCTGATGGATAGCAAGGAGGGAGAAGTAATAGGATAACAAAGCTATTTAATTCTAATCTGTGCGCTCCGCGCTCTTAGTTTTCTGCGTGCGTTCGCCTAATTCGCCGTTTGCTACTATCAAAGAAGACGCAAGGTATTATTCAGATGGATACTAATTTGTTCTCTTTGAAATATTTGGTGCAGTAATAAGACCCATGTCGTATTATTCTCGGCCATGTTTTTCGCACGAAAAAACTAGCAGAAAATATGGTGAAATCCGAAAAAAAAAGATTGGATACGCTAGCCAGACCACCCAGAGGTTATATGCAACCACACAAGCCAGTAAGTCACAGTGTTTTAAAAGCGTACAACTATTTTGGTTAAGCTCAAAACAGAATAGGAAATCAACGGAAAAGCCATACTTGAATAACCTTTGTGTTCAATGAGTCTTTAGTGTTCCTTTTTCCATTTTCTTTCCTTTTACAGATTTGTATGAAAGTTTTAATTTTCTTTCGCCTATTTTGCGGAACAGCGTTTTTTTGTTAGGTTTTCCTTAGAAATCTTGCGCGGGAAATTGGCGCAAGGGCGACCACAACCGACCCCCTCGCGCATACTCGACATTTGACCGCTGTATCGCACATACCCCATTCGTGATACGATGAGTAGTCTCCATTCCCTGGTAAATATGCACCATTTATTGAGTACACCATCCGCACATCTTCCTCTTCGGACACCCAACGTCCTTCAATGTACGATGTACGGGTGGCCTCGGCCAGCTCCGACTCGCGGTTCCCGTCATTATTTTCACTCTCAATGTCACAATGGATATCTGAAGGAGAAAGATTTGTCAATTTGCTGCCCTGTAGATCCATCTTCCACAGATGGCTTTGCAAAGATCATAGGTAAATGAAATAGGTAAGACATAATAAGAGACGTTGCAGAAAATAAGCCTGAAAAATTCAAGCTTCGACGGTTGGGAGACATAGGTTTAAATCCTATCGAAGTCAATTAATATCTAGGAGCTCCGGGTTCGAATCCAGTGAAAGCCTGATTTTTTAATTTTTTTTTTTTTTGCAATTTCTTTCCTTGTCTCTATAAATTTGCAAAGCTCATTTCATTCCTTGTAAAAGCAAAATTAGCTACGTATAACTATGAGAAGACAGGTTTTGAAAATAGATGTGAAAGATGACAGGCTTTGGTCTACAATAAGGTCAAAATTTTTAGGAACCTCTAAGGAAACCACCACCACTGAAGATTTCCAGTAAATAACCAAAGATCCAGAACTTACTTACTCATAGCAACAAATGGTGTTATTAAATGATAAGTGGTAATCTAGTTTAATATAATAATATCTACTACACTGACTAGAGGCAATCCTCAGTACATGCTAACGTTACTAAATGCATAGTCTCCATACAATTTTTTTCACATTTCCTATGGCAAATTGACGAGGAGAATCTATTATATAGTCATGTGCTTCATAATATCTACTAGACTGACTAGAGGCAATACTTAGTACATGCTAACATTACTATGCATAGTCTCCGTACAATTTTTTTCACATTTCCTATGGCAAATTGACGAGGAGAATCTGTTATATAATCATGTGCTTCATAATATCTACTAGACTGACTAGAGGCAATCCTTAGTACATGCTAATGTTACTATGCATAGTCTCCATACAATCTTTTTTACGTTTCCTATGGCAAATTGACGAGGAGAATCTGTTATATAGTCATGTACTTCTGTAGTTGATGATCACTTCCATTATTCTGATGCAGGAAGAAATTAGATGTAAGTCACTTTAAGCTGCTAATCTAAAACATGACTTAAAGTATTACAATTTAAAAAAGAATTTCAACGGATAGATTCCATATTGCATGCATCTGTTCAGTAATAGATCACAGATAATGTCAAAATGTGTCATTAGAACAAAAAAATAAGGCTCCCAAAGTGAAGCCACATGTGTCACTGATGTCCTTATCACATTTTCACACCTTTTGAAATCTGCTTCTGAACAAATGCATGCCAAAATTAAATCTATTTGTCTTATATGACAAAAAGCAAAATGTTGTTAATGGTGCCACGTCTTCTATGTGTCTATCCTCCAATATATCATTAGTAAGGAACTTATCAAAATGCATCAGAAATTCAGCCTATAATATAATACCCACATGTAGGATACATAGCAAATCACCACATCATAAACAAATATTTTTTATCTGATTACAGTCATATACCTTCTGCAGTATCTCTGGGGGAAGGCTCATCCACTACTTGCAAAACAGGATTAACCTGTATGGCAAACAAGTATTTTTGTATTTGTGATAAACTGACTCTGCGGGCTTCACATAACTTCTCTGTGGTACACTCCAGTTCTTGTTTCCTTTTTTCTAGACCAGTCTGTTAGGAGTTCAAACATCAAGAACGATTAATCTTGTGGGGCATATCTGATCCCAGTAACTTGAAAAGTACGTTTGGGTATCAGCTAAAACCAAGGATGAAAGAGCATGATTTCTCTCTCTGAAGTCATTAAAATATGAAGATGGCATGCCAAAGGTTTCTTGCTAGAAGCTGAGTTAAAAACCTCTCCAGGGATTTTGATCATTTTGTTTGGCCAAATTATACAACCCTCCCTCTTAAAAATGCAGGTTTTCTTCCAAATGTTAATAAAAATGGAAAATATACCTTCTCTAAAGCAAAAATTCCCTACTATTTGCCACCAGGACAAAGTTGCAAAACCATGTTCCACAAACACATTCCAAAAATCACCTGAAACTGTAGTAATTGCTTTGCCTTGGTTTGCAGCTGTTCTGTGTGTTCTGTTTGCCTCAAGTGTGTTTTGTTATTAGACTCTTTGAGCACCCTAAGAGTTTGGCTTGCTGTGGATGAGAAGCCAAAAATGTGTTAACTTTGCAATTTTTTTTGAAATGGATAAATTGCAATTGAGAACATTATTGAAACTACACTGTAGGAAAAGGTGTTTTGCTATTTTGGTCTCAAAAAAAGGGAAATTTCAATGCTAAAATATCATATTTAGCATAACAAACCCTTTTCAGTGGTTACATCTGTTCAGTAATTCAATCAACTAAATAAATTAAATTAAGCTGAATGAAAACATTGAAAATTGGGATGATAAATGGAAATAATAAGCGGATTACTGTGGTTTAAACTTCTTCAATCTATCTAGAACCTTTCCTTTTTTTTTTTTTTTTCCCTTTTTCCTTAAAGTCTTGAATGTCCCCAGATATGATCAAATACTCTTTAAAAAATTATAGCACTAAGTATAAAATCCCACATTCTTGAATAAAAAAATGTCAACCCTGCAAATCCTTAATTTTTAATTCTCCCCTCTAGCTGCTTCAAATTTCGAAGTAAAATAGTTAGAAGAATTTGGAAATATATCAAGATAACAACTTCTACATGATAAGTCTGAGTATTCTCATTACCTGGTTGCTAGATAATTTATAAATATCACAAGGAGAAGTTACATGTTAATAATTTGTGGGAATTAAAGGATTTAAAAGGTATTACTGATACATATTACATTAGAAAATCGACTCACCTGACTCTGTATCAACAGTTGCTTCCTTGATCACCAACTTTAAAAGTAGAACTCTCTGTCTGCAGCCGATAAGTTCGCAATTCTGCAATTATAATCATTTGACTCTTTATATCAAATATCAAGGTACAGTTTGATTTGTCCAGAACAGTAAACATTTACAGTGAGTACCTGTCAGATAAATTACTTGTAACATTCTATGACTACATTAACATTTACTAGATGATTATTGATTGGAGCCGGTTTATTTTTTTCAGATTATTGACCTCCTTTTTCCTTTGGAACATCATAAACTCATACAGTATCAATGGGATCACATTCATTTGGTAATTACAGTAAAACTGACAAATTATTTTATTTCAGCCCTTCAAACTTTATTGCTGAAACAGAAACTTACCAATGAGAGAGAGTTTTAAAGGGTCTTTATAAAAAGTACAGAAGTAAAAGAATAATGTGAATTAACAAGAGAAAGTTCACCACATCTGAATAATCAAAATTGAGTCAGTGATTGAGTGAATTTTCCTTCCTTTCCAAAACCTCATAGTATGACTGAAATTACACCATGAGGCATAAAATGGCTCAGGCCAAGAGTTGTGAGAATTCTGCATAAAAGCCAGAGAATCATTCAGCCCCTAATGCTTTTGGAATGCCTAGAAGTTCTCTTTTACTTTCCCATCAACAGTACCCCTCCAACTGGCTTAACCCTTTAACTCACATGAGTGACCAAGATAGAATTTCTCCTTACAATATCAATACAAGACCAAGCAGACAAGTGATGAGAATAGAGAAAAATCTTAATTAGGGGATTATAAGTTGATCTAATACCAAATTCTCCAAACTAACATGAGAAGAACTATATCGCAGACATTAAGGAGAATTAATAATGAGATCTTGGGAGTTAAAGGGTCTAGGCTTTTCCACATTTTTTGCCCTTGCCCTGTCCCACACCTCAGCAACCTTCTCTCCACCAAAGTAAAAATTTTCAGTGTAATCTAATGTTCAAATACCTTAATAACTCCTTTAAAACCCTTTCCATCTTAAAATCATTCTCCATACTGTTCTTTATACATTACCCAAGGTGCTGACAAGGAAAATTTGCTTACCAATCAAAAGCTTCTTTTATCAGTGATCATTTCCTTCATTCTCATGACCTTAACATGTGATTCAGGGGTGATATTGCAGGGGGAAATTTGATGCTACACTGTAGTTACTCTTAGGGTTTAAAGGGTTAATTACATTTTCAGGTTAAAATTATTTAAACTAGATTGATTCAAATTTTCTTTTGCTTATGGACTACAGACAAAACCAAAGAAGGAAAATGAATCATGAAAGTTTGAAACTCAGTTTGAACTACAACAAGTACATTTGTGCTCTGGTGCGGATTAATTTAATAGATACACACAGTATAATTACGTACCAATTTGTCCGTCTTCTCTTGTTTTCTAATTACATCTAACGCTCTGAAATAACAGTGAAATCATAACGTGACCCTTTCGCAACAGCAAATTTGAAAGCTTTCGTGAAATCATAATATATTTCTATCAGTTTTTACAAGAAACGAATTTACCCTACCGTTTCTCGTATTCACTTTTTAGCCTCTTTAAAATCTCGAATTTCCTAAATTTCTCTGCATATCTGTGGGTGTAAAAAATTGAAATATTGATTCGTGGAAATAACTGGTAACAAGGAAGTTCTCCTCCTTGATTTGTTTTGAAATTTCACACCAGATTGTCTGAAAATGCGTAAATTCCGGTTCAGTTATGAAATAATTAAACGACGATTACCTTTCGGGGCATCTTTCATTAGAATGAAGAAAGTCTCCACTTACAACGCACGAATAACACGTAAAACTCTTTCTTTTGATACTACATAGCGGACAGGTCTGAAGTGACGGAGTAATCGTGAGGTTTGAGTCGGTTTTTTCCTCAAAATATTCCGCCATGGTCATCCACTACATCTTTGTTTTGCTGAGTTAGCTGAGATGAATTTTCGTGTAGACGTTAAACCGCTGACATATTGTGTACTCATATAATTGGGTATACAGGTCAGCGGAATTGCATTAAAGGAGAAACGAA
This sequence comes from Pocillopora verrucosa, assembly GCF_036669915.1. Taxonomy (NCBI): domain Eukaryota; kingdom Metazoa; phylum Cnidaria; class Anthozoa; order Scleractinia; family Pocilloporidae; genus Pocillopora; species Pocillopora verrucosa. Next base: position 3,718,860 of record NC_089318.1, read on the forward strand.
GCGAGCGGAGGAAACAAAGACGCCATGTTCCAGAGGATTCGAGAATGGTTGTCACTGAAAAATTACCAATATCAAGTAACTACTGGCATCTACATGCTGGAGCCTTGGGAGAGGACGATTTTTAGTATCCTTTGCTACGTGAATTTCTTCATACCGGTTTGAGTAACTCCTTTGTCTTGAATCACCTACGCGTCAAATATTTACATCTCATACACCATTGCAGCTAGAACGTGTTGCTACATGTGCAGTAATGCATATAGTTGGCGAAAATTTCGATTTTTTGGACAACTTTTGGCCCATTTTACAAGTACGATCCCTAGAAGTCAGTTTTCTATCGTGATTCGGCCGTGATCATGTAACCTAGGCAATTTTGGTGGCATTTTTTTTGAAAGTGAGGCATACCCACATACTCTAAGCTGTACTGGAACAATGAAAGTAGGGCGAAAGAAACTGGGCCACCCATTCATATCTCATCTTGTGTCTTATTTCCCTGTTCTATTATTCCCTAGTGCTCCTTTTGATGAGATTTCCACAGTCGTAAAGGCAATCTATTTTTTTCATTGTTTCCTCTACCCAAGAACTGTATGAAATATGAAGTGTGGGGTTTCGAAGAAATCTTACCCCTTTGTTCAATCACAATCTTTTCCTTCTGGTGTCTCGTGGCAAGTAGATGTAAATAAATCTATATATATATATACTCAACAAAATATCGCGTTTCTGGTTGGTCAATGATGAATGCATAAATAGGTTATAGAGTGCAATAGAGGTTATAGAGTGCAATACAGAGAAGTTGCCATGGAAACACCAGGGTAGCGTGATGGAGTAATTTTTTCGAGATATAATAAATAAAAAATCGTATGAACCTGCTCGTGCATTTCGTGATTTATGGTCACTCGTGATGTTTTGAAAGTTCTCAAATTGCACTTGCCTACGGCTCGTGCAATTTTGAGAACTTTCAAAACATCACTCGTGCCCATAAATCACAAAATGCACTCGCGTTCATACAATTTCCTATACATATATATATATATATATATATATATATATATATATATATATGTATAGGAAATAATTGTTACTAGAACTTTCAGTTCAACAAAGGTGCACTGCCTCAGCAAGCATGAACGTAGAGAGTTAACTTAACTCTCTCTCTCTATATATATATATATATATATATATGTATGTATGTATGTATGTATGTATGTATGTATACATGTATATAAATGCAAAAATTTCAAGAGGGCAAATTGGGCAAGAGAGATTGTCAGTTCAAGGAACTGTCAACTTCTGAAAACTTAAAATTGCAATTTTAACAATTCCATTTGTTTCTTCAGGAAAGAAATTCACATTTGCTTAAAAATGGCATTTCCAAGCTTTTTGCATAGACTTTTGTAACTCTTTTAAATTGTTGAAGAGTGTCTGAAAATGGGCAAAATGTCATAATTGTTTGAATACTATTAACCTTTTGACCCCTAAGAGTAGTTAGTAGCTCATTTCTCCCTACAGAATCACTAAAGGTCACGAGAATGATAAAATTGCTCACTAATCAAAGGAGATTGTGACTGATATCCATGTATAGAGAACAGTATGGAGAAATGCTCTCTTGTGATGGGGTGTAAAAGCTTAAATTGGGAGTGATATCTGTTTCAGGGGTTAATTTCTTTGGTAAAGAAAACTGTTTGTTAAACATTTTTATGGTGGCAATTTATGTCTTGACTCTCAGCTACTATGAAGAGAAAATTCACAGTATTGTGGAGATATAAATTTTATTTAAAAGCTAAAAAACTGCATTTAAAATAAGTGGTTTACTGGCTCAATTAATAAATTTCCTAAAGTTCAAATATGATAACAGTTATTCAAAGTAGTCTTTCTCACTCCTTCACACTAGCAGCCTCTATGTACTTCAGTCAGTCCATTACAGGAGTTCTTCAGTACACTCTAACATGTAGATCTATTTATAATTATACTGCTAACCCAAAGTGCTGATTTGTAATACACCTGGCCTGGGTTGTTCAAAGCTGGGTTAAGATAACCCAGGGTTAGTGTGGAATTTGATTTCAGGTCTGAAAGCTTTGAAAGGAAATTCAGTTCAAATCTTTTTGCGCGCAATTTGATCATTGGATGTTCTAAAAAGACTAGGGAAAACTTTTCCCTGAGAGGCCTTTGAACAAAGAAATAAAGAAACCTGGATTTATATTTAACCCTGGGTTTGCGCTAAACACCCTTTGAACAACTGGGCCTTGCTCTCAGTTCCACAGATGTGTGTGGTAGTGAGAGTTTGCAATCCTATCATTCCTAACCTTGCAAGCAATGTTAGATTATTCCTTAACGTAAATAACACAGATGCAACACTGGTGACAATCCTAGGGATGTCTGTATATTCTACATATGCTTATTTACCAGCTTATATTTACAATGTCCTTGCATACTTTGGTTATGTTGAAGATTCCTAATCTCTTGGCTCTTGGCTTCACCATGATAGCAGCAAGACTGTTCAAAGTATTATAAAAGTTTATGCTCAAGAAGAGACTAAGATTCATTGCCAGTTTTACATCAAGATGAACACAACAATATACTATGCAATCGTGAAAGAAACTTAAGAAGTCAATGCAAAAAGAGGATGTATCAAAGAATCAATTGCAGATGATTGTTTCAAACATGGAGTTAAAAAATCTTAAATGTAATGTGCATGGAACAATTTACCAATCCACTGCAACTGTAAAGGCCAAAATATGTTTTGTTGTTATAATTTAAAATCAGATTTGTTGGGTAAATTTAGAAAGAAACTGTGGTGCTGCATCAGTGGGAGAGTATGATAGGGTAATTTGGTGTTATCAACTGGGTTGATAATGTAAATTGGCCACCATAAAGAGTGTCAAGGCTGATATTTTTGAGTGTTAGCCCTTCATCATTTGCTCTTACAAAGGGCCAACACTTGAATCATCAGCTTTTAAACTCTTTATAGTGGCCAATTTAGGTTATTAACTGAATTAATATTACTAAATTACCATGAAATAAAATACTTCCTTATGTGTTATTTTGTTTTTTACAATGGTGATGTTATGAGTATTGTGCACTGATATGATTTTCATTCTACCAGCATTCAATTTCCGTCAATTATTTGTAGTTGACAATGAGAACGATATTCTCTTTTACACTTAAAAGTTTTGAAAGTGATCTTCGTGCTTTAATTTAACTTTATATCATACAGTGATAGGTCCAGAATACTTGCACAACTTTTTCAACCAATCAGATTTAAAGCTTAAGCCAGTCGTGACTTGGTCACTCGCATTTTCTTGTGCTTCAATCAGTTTGCTTGTCTTTTCTGTTAGTTCCTTGAGAGCTAACTATGAAATTCTCCTTTCTGTTCACTGGCTTTTGTGATTACTTTGGGTTTCACAACACTTAGTCAAAAAGCGCTCCACCATTACCTAAAATCATCAAGGGGAAACAGTTTGTAAATTGCTTACGACAATTTGGTTCTAGATCAAGAAAACAACTTTTACCTGATAAGTTTAAGTTTTCTCATTACCTGTCTGGATATTTTGTCACTTACTAATCACCTCTGGGAGGTAAGAGAGTTAATTAACCCTTCAACTCCCAGATCAAATTTGTAATTCTCCTTACTATCAACCATACAATTCTTATAATGTTGGTTCAGAGAATTTAGTATTAGACCAACAAATTATCCCCAAATTGATACTTTTTATTTTCATCACTTATCTGGTTGTTATTGCATTGATAATGTAAGGAGAATTTCTGTCTTGGTCACTCGTGGTAGTTAAAGGGTTAACGAGTGAAATACATCCTTTAACCAGACGTTCCTTAAAATGACATACTTTTAAACGTTTAACTTAAACGGTTATCTAACTCTTGTTTAACTTTTACGATTATAAAATGTAGTGTTGTTCTGGAATCCGTAGTGAGACGCATTTTAAAACGTTCACTAAAGGCTCCAAGAACCTCCCGCTTCCTTCCTCTGTCCCTATCGGATCAATAGCAGTATCTGAGCGGCTACGCACCATCCCCTCCCCTAACCCAGCATCAAATCTAACTTGTTATCAGTTGACTGTTTTAGGTTTAAGGTAGGGGTAGGTGCGGAGTTTCTCAGAAACTGACATTGATCCTCCTTATCAGTCAGTTAGCAAAGCGGTGCTCTCGTCTAGAAACTCGTAATGAAATTTTATTAGGCAAAAAAATGAGCATATCTTCCTTTTGAGGAACAACGCAAGACGGGCCAGTTGTGACAGAAGTGCAAAAAGGACAAGGAGAGCAGCCAGCGCAGGAAATGAGCAGAGAAAGGCGACCAAGATCCATCGAAGCACCACCATAACATGCTTGTCGGGTCCCTCAGGCTTGGTGGTAGAAGAGGAAAGAGTAGCCGATGTAAGGTTGATCACAGCTATGCAGGCTAACGTGATCAAAGACAACGCTCCGAGTTTGTCTGCAGTTGGGTGACGGAAGGGTTTCATGACGAGATGATGGACTAACATCAGAATACAGGCCACGGACAAGCAGAGGAAGCGGATCATGGAATTTGGAATGAAGGCGCGGAATGTCAGAAGAACGAGCCGGCTGCCTATCAAAACACTTTCCCAGTAGAGAGTGCCGCGATCATTTTCACGTGGCGGGCGGAAGGGACCGTGCAATATCTTTGATATTTCGTCGCTGCATTCATGGCGCACTTGAGCTTTTCTGCGGTTCTGTCTGCTGCATACACTTTTGAGGAGCCAGCGAACGAGAAACGGAAGGGGAACAATGCAAGCGCCAACAAACTCTTTCCATGTAATTGTCTTGGCGTAGAGCAGACCAGAACCCCAATACAGAACGCCGACAAACGGGACCACAAATATAACAGTATATGCCAAGAGACCATGCTGCCACCATTGCCAGCAAACGATGTTGCCATCGATGTTGAGGCGCCATTTGGAGCCGATGGGAACACACTGCATGAGTTTAAGAGATGTTTCTGTCAGACGCTCGTAGCCCAGTAACAAAATCTCTACTGCAGCCGCGACGTAATGAGTGAATGATGGTCTTCCCTTTCCCATTACCAGATTCAGCGACCTGTGAAGGAGGTAAACAATGAAAACTTGCGCAATAGCAGCGAAAACGAGGGAAGATAAGAACAGCTCTTTGGTCACTGCTGTGAGGCCGGCAAATGGGCAGCCGAGGTTTTCGTCCAAAACGTGGACTTGAAAGTTAAACGCGGCAACTAAGGTGGAAATATAGGGAACATTGGCCAATGTGTTCTCCAATGATTCAGTGAGAAGCAACTCTGCAACTTGGTAAAAATAAAAGACGATCCTCATATAACCATACTCCGGTTCTTCAGCTTTGTGCAGAGATGAATCTCCCTCCATCTCGAAAGAGATCTGTCCATCTGTTTTAAACCACAGAATTTGACGTTTCAAATACAGAACCAGCGGAGGCTTCTTCAATAGATAAATGGTAAACAGTACGGTGTAAAGTCCCATAAGAATCCACAGATAATTCCATCTGCATTTGTGGGATTGTCGACATTGTGACGAGAAAAGCGTTTCTGAGTATCCTGTGGCACATCTTCCACACAGGATACCGGACCTAAAGTCACGGCAACTGTTGTAATCATTACCTTGATATAAATCTTTGCGTTGAGGACGACAATACTCCCATGGACAAGATACGAATTTCAAGGATGAAATGTTACTAGCGTTTGTGATTTTGTAGCCCCAGAAATTGGGCTTTGCCAGAATGTTGTTGGGTCCATTGCAGTGGGCACCAAATGGACAGTTTTGACATCTGAAGCCTTTATTGACTTTTAGTCCTTTAGAGAAGCCACGTTGAAGACTGTACATTTTAGAGGAGCACATGCTGCAACTGAGTATCTCAGATGTTAAATTTATTCGACAAAAGTTTCTGTCATCTCCTTCGTCGTAAATAAAATGAGAGAAATTGGAGAAGTAGAGTTCGCTGCCAACTGCACATTGGATTGTTGAGCTAGAGTCCATCTCGAAGTAGCCTCCGGATTTTATTTGTATAACAGGTCCCCGTGTGAACCTGTTGCCCATATCGGAGTGAAAAGAGGTGTTGAGTATTTTTATCGGGCCTCCACTCTCTGAATAAAAAAATCTTCTATAACGAAACGTAATCCCTCGGAATTCCTCACTTAGCTTCGTCCGTTTGAACACGCAGCTGTTCAACTCAACTTTGGCGCTTCCGTGTCCAACATAAATTTGTCCTGTGTCACTTGAGGCAAAGTTGTTAATGAACTCGCATCTTCGAAATTTGACATAGCTATTGATGATCTGAACAGCCCCTGCCTTGTGTCCAAGGTTATTTTGAAACGTAGTGTCCTCGAGCAAGACATGATTGAAGTATTTCCACGTGCGATGGGTATTGTTTGTCACACCATTATCAACACATCCTCTATTTTCTATTTCATCCGTATCGAAAAGGAACATGAGTGCCCCTTGGCTGGTCCTATCAGTGACCTGGTGTTTGTAATATGTTCTCGTCCATTCGTCTATTTCAAGACCAAACCCGTCTCGAAACAAGCAACGGCGAATCTTGATCGTGTTGTTACCCTTGGAGAAGAACGCAAACGAATTGCTGGGTCTGCTTTTGAAGGTCACATCTTCTATTTCAATTGCTGCTTGAGAAACATTTGTCCTCTGTAAACGAGGTATAATAAGACGAATACCAAAAGTGGTGTTCACATGCCTCTGTACTTCTTTACCGTCAAACAGTGTGTTTCTCACCCGAAAGGCGATATTAATGGTGTTGTAAAGTAAACCATATATGTCGTGAGTGTTATTCTGGAATTTGCAGCCTTCGATAGTAACATTTAGATGAAAATTGTTTTTATAATACCAGTCCGAGAAGAAGATGCCCAAACCGTTCAGTGAAGAAGACATGGTTACGTTGACTAAGGCCAAGTAAAAATTAGGAGTTATGCTTAAGGCCGTTTTATTATTTTTGACAAAAGACGTATTGGAAATTATGACAGTTCCAGAATGACTTTCCTTTCCCCCAACTCGAAAGATTGCCGCAAGCAATGTCTTATTCCCTGATTGGTATGCGCTGTTATTGTAAAAAAGGGATTCGTGGACTCTGACTAAAAGTGTTGCATTTTTCCTTCCAAAGATTGTTACACACCTAACCTGATCATTATCCTTGCACTGTAGTCGATGAAATGTTACTTTGGCTTTCTGGGCTACTGAATAGTAAAGGCTACGAGGCGTCCTCTTAGAGATAACGAAGTTGTTCTGCTCAAGGACGACGTCATCGTACTTCTCTGACGTACTAGCTTTGGGGAGGTTGATCGCTAGAAATGGGCCGCCGCTGTGAGCTACCTTTACCTTTTCAACAGCGATAGACAGATCAATCTTGGGAGAAATATAACTGTTTAATACAAGAACTTCCCTTTTGAAATAATCTAAAATCCCATGGTTCAGGAAGTTAGTGTCCTTGATATCTAAAGAGAATTTCAAGACTTTCTCAGAGCCTCCAGAAAATTGTATTTTCACACAATGGCGAGAGTTGTTTTGAAAGAGAGAGCCTCGAATGGTGACATTTGCTATTGAGCTAGCTGTAGTGTTAATAATGACAGCTTCATTGGCGTTCTGATGGGTGCAGTTGATAAGTGTGATTTCAGAACAGTCTATAAATCTCAGGGGTGTTTCAAAGAATGTTATTCCAGTTAAAGTGACTCGTAGATCTTCGTCTGACCGATTAAAACAAAACCCTGTCAGGCATCGTATGTGGGCTCGAGTAAAGTTTAGACTAGTTATCGTTACGTTCCTTGTAATTTGCGGAATGCCACGATAATGCAACGTAAGTAGTTTCTTACAGTCGAACGGTTGCTGGTCTGTCCCGTTCCCATTAAGGACAATGGTTCCACCTGACGCAACTCGCAATGCTGCCACTGCTATTGTTCGGCATGGTGCTTCCATGGCACCGCATGCCTCCGTGTCATTTCCAAATAATGAAACTTGGACAATTTGTCGGTATGTTGCGAAACTATCTACAAACAAAGGTTGGTGATATATATTTATAAAAAGTCATCACAAAGAGAGTAAGCAATGAATTAGACTTTTAAAAAGTCGATTTGGCATCCATCCCACAGTAAGGAGTTCTAATGGGTGAGACTAATTTCAATCGACATTATCTGAGTTCGGTAATACTTTGGAAATCAGCTGGCTATAGTGTAACCTAAGGGTAACCAAAACTCTAAGCTCTACCTTGAATAACCGCTGAACACGTTTTAACTGTTTTGCATTTTTCTTCCGCAACTCGGCAAAGAGAAAAAGCGGAGAAGAACCAAAATGGATAGGAGAAAAGGATACTTGATCTTACTTGATCTGACTCTATGACTGACCGATTAAAACATAAAAGAGTACATTCTGAGAAGAATGAGCGGATGTCCTGTGTTTCCAACAAACAAACTGTTATGTTTACCGAGATACCCTTTAAGAGGTGCTTTTAAATTACGAGACAACTCTATTGCTTTGTTGCTAGAACTCTTGGTTAAGACGATTGACATGTATGGGAATTCTAACTGATAAAAAAATACATATGTTTTTTAGAATTTCAAGGGTGCTTCAGCGGAAGTCCCTGAAACACCACCCGCTGCTGAGTAAATTTCCTTTTCGATTTTCAGTTTCTATTGCGAGGAAAACAGTCGAAGTGAAATTTAAGTTCCTATAGTTGCTTCCAAGTTAAGGTCGTTGGTTAATTCGCGCTGAATTCTTTGCGGCTAACTCGAGAACACAAACAGATACCGTCGCAACGGCTCAATTTCTATAAAATAACTCAGATTACCACAGCGAAAACGAGGGCCTCTCGGAAAAACTGGGTACGAGTTACGATCGCTAATTTCCATAGACAGTTTGAACTTACTGCTTTCGCTACGTGTACACGGTTCTCTAGCTTCAATTTGTCTTTTTCCCTTGGATCCACGAAAACTAAAATATCTAGGCTCACTAGATTCGACCGCAATCGTTCATTTACGGCTAGTCTTTAAGACTGAAGGAATGGGTTGAGTTTTTTTCAGTAATACTAAAGATCTGTGCGATTAAATTTCCGTTTCCTTTACAGGTTCAAAACTTCAGTGAGCCTATACCAACCATCGAAATTGAAATTCAAAGTGATTTTTTTAATGTGCATTAAAGAGTTAACTTTTTCTAAATTCGCATAATAAACTCTGAGGATGTAAGCGGAAAGGTTTCGAGATCACTGTTAGAAAATGGTTCCGTTTTATGTTGAAATTGCCTAATTTTGACAAACTGATGGTTTCCTTAAAATGTGTCATCTTTAAAAATCCAGAGAAAGGTGAATTTAAAACAATTTGAGTTAAGTTAAGTTACTTGTGGTAAATTTATTTAATTACCATAACGTTCGATCAACGAATTTGTAGAAGATCCACTCAGATGAAAGGAAAAACCCTTACAACATATCACAAAATATTACACCGAAATTTGAAATAAAATTTTGCAACCACATCGCTCTTCCACACCGCAGACGTTAACGATCATAGCATTTCCGTCGTAAGTCATTTTTAATACAAATGAGGTCATGCACATAAAAACTTACCTGTTAAAGCACAAAGGAAGATCATGACTAACAGGAGAAGATACGATAACGGCCAAAGGCCTGCCATCGAGAAATCAACTTTATCTGAACTGCAACAGTCACTTATTTTCCACAGCCCTGCTCAAGTAGTACTAACAAGGAAGTTTTCAGTGTCAAAATATTTCAATTCCCTTAGAAAATGAAATAATGTGGAACCTTCATTCAAGGGACACCCACGGGACAAGAAAAATTGACCCCTGAATGATGTTTTTTTTTCTAAGCTGTGACCGTATTGGTCGGTATGGAAACTACTAAAATTTTGGTGGTTAAACAAGTTTGCAGCACTAATTTAGTTACTGGTGAGCAGCAGTTATGTTGAACGTTGTAATGTTTTTCTAACTTATGGTCAAACTAAGATAGGCATCTTCGCATAATTTAATTCCCCGCAAACTAAGAATGACAACAGATATCGCCTTTCTCGACACCCTCGTAACGAGGGAACCAGACGGTAAACTACACACAAGTGTATATAGAAAGCCCACACACACTGACCAGTACCTCGCGTATGATTCACACCATCCACAATCAGTAAAACGCGGTATTGTCAAATGTTTACATGACCGGGCTAAACGCATCATCACCAAGCCATCAGGAACAGCCCAGGAGAAGAAACATCTATCCACAGTTCTCGTCGCCAACGGCTACCCTTCGCCTTTGTTACAGAAGGTGACTGAAACCAGGAATTCAGCACTAGGGAGGAAAACAGCAGAATTCAAGTCCACCGCAGTGCTGCCATACATCAAAGGAGTGGTCTTCGAGTCCGACAGCAGACTAAGATCTCGACTAGTTAGACCAAAAGATCTCGCTCCCAAACAAGCCAGATGGCGTAGTCTACAAGATACCATGCGCATGCGGCAAAGTCTACACCGGAGAAACGGGACGACCCATGCAAAAAAGAATGAAAGAACACGACAGGGATATACGACTCGCACGCACTCAGAATTCCGCGGTTTCAGAACATGTTAACGGAACCGGACACAAGCCGCTGCGGAACGCAGTAAAGTTTATTGACCGAGACAACCATTGGTACACAAGGAAAGCGAAGGAAGCAGTTCACATAAGACTTAACCCGAACAACATAAAAAGGGACAACGGAGCCGAAATACCGGAAACTTCAAAATCGATACTTCGATTTAAGACTGACGCAGTTTTCCACAGTGACTTCTTTAAGTGAAGCATAGAGAGCTTATTTTAATGGACTCGACTGCGGCTTGTGCGTCGTCCCAAGCAGAATGGCAGAACCTTCCGCGGTAGCAACATGCTCAGTGAGGTATATGTGCGGTCTGCCATGGGCATGCCAGGCTCTAAGGCGGCCCTCGAAGAACTCATGAGCCGAGTGCTTGGTGACCTATTGCAGGAAGGCATCGTAACCAAAATCGTAGACGACCTGTATTGCGGCAGAAACTCCCCAGGTGAACTCCTGTTGAACTTGAAGAAAGTCTTACAAGCCCTACGTAAGTGAGGTCTTCGCCTTTCCGCATCCAAAACGAGCGACAATCCTCAGTCCAGTATGCAGTATGCCTGCATATTGACCGACAGCAAATCTTGCGTGCAGGCTTATGAAAAAGCTTTGCAGAGGAGAATTCTCAGCGAGCCCCCGGGTATCTACCTTTCTGTCTACCGTGAGCCGTTAACAGGCTTCTGTAAGATACTTATCTGGCTCTGCAATACTACCGTCAGATTTCTCCTCCGTGTGAGGATGAAGCCTGCCAGGTCTTTGTCTTAACAAGGATCACCAAGGATGCTGTTATCAGACTCACGTTAATCTAAGACGTACTCAGTGGCAATGAGCATCTTCCGTTCACCAGTCGCACTGCCTGGTTGGCCACACAGGCGGAAAGTCTCGATTTACGACGCATGCATATGCATCTACAACAGGGAACGCGTCCTTCGAAAAAGCTCACCAACATGAGAGATGTCAAAAGGTACCTCAATGTTGCAACCATCGCAAAGGTTGGCTTACTCGTTGTTAGGCGAAACGAGACTCTCGCTTCCACCTGCGAATGCATTGTTTTCCTTCGGCAGGTACTAGAGGGACTCTTAACCGGGTTATACATTCAGCTCAGTCACTCATCCAGTAATCAACTCAAGTCTGTCACTATCTGTATGCCCTGGATATAAATTAGGCCATCGACCAAGTGTCTAAAGCTTGCCAACAGTGTGCTGCCTTGCGTAAAACTCCGAAAGTGCGGGAGGAGCAGTCAACCTCCCTTCCACCGGATGCCATTGGTGTTTCGTTCGCCGCAGACGTTATCAAACCATCGAGACAGCTCGTACTAGTGCTACGTGAATGCGTAACTTCTTTCACAGTCACGACACTGTTAGAGGATGAGCGACACCACGCACTACGCGACGCTATTATCCGCCTATGTGCCCAACTGAGTCCACTAGATGGACCGCCAGCATTCAAGGCCCTAACTGAAGATCAACAACTAAAGCATCACAGAATCACCATAGAGGTCGGGAATGCTAAGAATCCTGTATTGGAGAGGGTGGTTCAAGAGATCGAAAACGAGTTTCTCCGATCCGACCACCTAGGAGGACCCGTGTCTTTGTGAGACTCGCACTAGCCACAGCCAACCTCAACGCACGCATCCTATGACGTGGCCTTTCCTCTAGAGAGATGTGGACACAGCCAGATCAATTCTCAAACCAGCAAATACCTCTGCATGACCAAAGCATCATCGTTAAGCAGAACGAGCATCGTATCGCCAACCACACTCACGGCGAGAAGGCGAAGGCCCCCATCTCGACATCTGCTACTCAAGAGGTTCCTGATGTCAACCTTCCTACTGAATGATATGAGCCCTGCGAAGACACCCACCCGGATCCAGTTTTAAACTCCCCCACCACAGGCAATGACTCTGATACCTTTCCCTGGCACCGCAGATCCACACGCGTGCAACGCTGTCCGGCACGATACGATGACTTTGTTATGAAATGTAACTGAGTTATGGACACCATGAACTCTAGCTAAGATTTCGACTCGAGTTATCGACTCCAACTATGTAACTCCCTACTTGATAGAATTCGATTAATTTTCTATATAATTTCTATATCCATTACTGTTGGCTATCTGCATCTAACTTGGTATTTGTCATGTGCCCATGGAGCTCGTCTACTAGTTTATAAAGTTCGAGGGTAAATGAAAAGGAAACCACGCCAGTACGGGACAGTGGTACGCTAGTTATAGGCCTGCGTGGCCGCGCGCTTCGTTCTAATCCTTTAGTGTCTGTAAGCCCGCTCGTTCTGCTATCGTCATACCAGTTTCATTAAAGCCTCAGTTGTGTTACGGATCGTGTCATCGATTTACTGCTACTTCATTAACTGGCGTTGAACATTTTTAACTCTTTAACCCTTAAGAGGAGTTAGCAGCCTATTTCTTCTTTCAGTATCGCTAAAGGTTATAAGGATAATAAAATTGACCTCTTATGGAAGGAGTTTATGACTGATACCCAAATTCTCCTTGTCTGTACTACAGGAAATGTATAAAGAACAGTATGGAGAATATACTCTCTGGTGATATGGTATAAAAGGTTACAGAGGGGGTCATATCTGTTTCGAGGGTTAATTCCTCTACTAAAGAAAACTGTTGTTTAAAATTTTTATGGTGGCAATTTATCTCTTAACTCCCTCAGTTATAATGTAGAGAAAATTCACAGTATTGGGGAGATATGAATTTTATTTTAAAGCTAAAAGTCTGCATTTTAAACAGGTGGTTTACTGGCTCAATTACTGAATTTCCTGAAGCTCATTTGATAACAGTTATTCAAAGTCATTCTCACTCTTTCAAACTAGCAGCCTCTGTGTACTTGAAGTCAGTCCATTACAGGTGTTCTTTAGCACCCTGTAGCATGTAAACTTTTTTATTTATTGATAGCCTTAAGTGCTGTTTTTTTTGTAATACACCTGTTCCCAGTTCCAAAAAATGTGTGTCATGGTGAGGGTTAAAGAATCTTAAATGTAACGTGCGCAACAATTTACCAATCCACGGCAACCGTAAAGGCCAAAAGATATTTTGATGTTGTAATTTGAAATCTAATTTTTACATTAACCTTGAACCCAAAAAAGTAACTAAGGGTTAAGCATGACTTGCACAGGAACAGTGCATGCAGTTTGCTTACTTTCCAGCCCTACCCACTTTACACCTTAATATCGGAATGTGTCTTCTCCATGCTATACAATTTATAAGATGCTGACAAGAAGAATTTGTTTAAGAACAAGTCTCTATAAGAATCAAACATCTAGGGAAATGAAAATTTTCAGCCCCCCTTCAAATTTTGCATGTAGTTAGGCGTTCAGGGGGGATGCGCAAAATACCCTTTTTAAAGGTCGCAGCACTTTTGTTGCCATGGTAACAACGGTTGCTTGTTCGAGGCCGGAGCCTTATTTTCATACAAAAACGTCGCAAAAAAAGAGTGAAATGTTTATTTCTCTATCTCAAGCTAAATACAACATTACAAATTGGCACTTCTACCATACATAGTAACATCGTTCATCTTCAATTTGATACATTTAATTTTCCCTGGGAGTGAATGTGAACACGCCAATAGATTAATTATCTTGGTACAGTTTCGGTCATTTTTGTTGTCGGGTAAAACAGGGAAAACGTTTATCTGAATTTCTCCAAAAGTACGCCGATTCTGGAACTAAAACTACCCACCTAGCTGGTTATAATATTCTAGTTTTTAAATATGTAAAAATCTCTGCGGGCCTGCCTCTACTTTTTATAGGGGCAATCCGCGAAAAAAGCTCAAAATCAGATGTTGCATAATTTGGCGATGTTTACATCTAATGTTCTCAACAACAAACGTTTCAGACAAGTGAAACGTGCGAGGCTTTGAAAGAATGTTATCTTATGAGCAATATCCCGAAGAGAAATCTCTTTTATAGGGGCAGTTCGCGAACGAAGCTCAAAAATCAGATATTGCATAATTTGGCGATGTTTACATCTGATGTTCTCAACAACAAATGGTTCAGAAAATGAAATATGCAAGGATTTGAAAGAATGTTATCTAATGAGCAATATCCCGAAGAGAAATCTCGCCCCTGGTTGTCATCTTTAAAAAAATTGATCAACCTTCATGGAGTAGGTGGACTACTCGACGTAACTACAAACATTTACTTCAAATCGTGTGCATATCATCCAGATTCCGAGTGCTGCACCCTTTTTCATGGGAATTCCAGCGATCCGAAGTCCTCTGAAGATACACTGTTATACTTGTATGTCATTTAAAACATGTTGAAGTCGGCTGATTTATACAAAACTATCCTCACACCGGTCATTTGTCATAAACATGTATGTTGTCACGATGGCGTGACGCTGTTTTTTTCCATAAAGTTTCCATCGGTCGCCCCAAAGAAGACGAGAAATGGACATTTTTCGATATATCAGCAGATTTCCGCGCATTCTAAATAAAAATAACCAAAAAAAAGAAGACAACCTCGATTGAACGCTCGTTAACCCTGAGAATCTGAGAGCAGAAATCGTAACTTGTCAGCGGTAGTACATCATGTAAAACCCAGTCGCCACAACAGCAATTTGTACGACTCGCGCGAAAATCATCACAAAGTGGAGATTTTGAACTACTCAGTATCCCTGCAGTACAGCAAACGGAACAGGGATTTCATCCCAATCAATTTCCAAAAATTTAGCTTTTTCCAGGGAGCCTTTCACGTGCTCGAACGTTATATAGACTTTGAACTTTGAGATTTATTTCCCTTGACAATAAAATGCTACAGAAAGTGCTTACAAAATTACAAAGGAACTATTTTTGGTGTCGCTTGGACCGAGAAATACGGATTTGAAGTAATTAATGCTGTCACTGATGAACCAAAGGCACAATCTTCTCAGTTATTAGCTTGATAATCTCTACAGACTAACGTTATTGGACCGAACGATCTCCTTTTTCCTCCTGGTGAGCCGGCCACCTCAGGGGAAAATTAAAGAGATCTTTGACTTCCTCTCGTGTAAATCACCGGGAGATTGCGTTATATTCATCTTTCTTTAAGCCTGTAAGAGATACCCGGAGAAAAGTATGGAAAATAATGGTGATGAAATCGCTGTTCTTTTTCCTGAAGGACATGAAGCAATCCAGATTACATATTAACCATGGGGAGTTTCGTTCAAGGGACAAGTTGCGATTTACGTGTGGATAATAAGTTGTTTGAAAGGTGGAATTATGACATTTTGATTTCATTAAATCTTTTATTTCGAACTTTGTTATGATTTTTCTTTATCAAGACATCGAAGGAAACATTAATTGACTCGGTTGCACCACGGCGGTGATAAGTCTCTCCTCATCATATCTTATGCAAATTTTCTAACAGTTTTACGAAAACTTTCAGATGATTCGAAATATCTTAGTTCCTGTCACAAGGAAATGATAACTGCCCGAATCTGCTCTTTGTAAGGAGATGCCTATGTCGTTCAAATTGCTACTGTTGCAACTGGGTTTTACATGTAGTACTGCCGCTGACAAGTTACGATTTATACTCTCAGATTCTCGGTGGCTACGAGCGTTCAATCGAAGTTTTCCTCTTTTTT
The DNA here is from genome assembly GCF_036669915.1 of Pocillopora verrucosa. NCBI lineage: Eukaryota > Metazoa > Cnidaria > Anthozoa > Scleractinia > Pocilloporidae > Pocillopora > Pocillopora verrucosa. The sequence continues at coordinate 3,735,019 of NC_089318.1, forward strand.
TTTTGGTTGTTTTTACTTCAGAAAGCGGAAATCTGTTGACAAATATGAAAAATATCCATTTCTCGTCTTCTTTGGAGCGACCGATGGAAACTTCACGGAGAAATACAGCGTCACGCCATCGTGATAACGTACATATTTATGACAACTGACCGGTGTGAGGATAGTTTCATGTAGGTCAGCCGACTTCAACATGTTTCAAATGACATACAAGTATAACAGTGTATCATCACAGGATTTCGGATTGCTTAAATTCCCATGAAAGAAGTAGCAGCACTCGGAATCTGGATGATATGCACACGATTTGAGGTATATATTTGTAGTTACGTCGAGTAGTCCTCCATGAAGGTTGATCAATTTTTTTTTAAAAGATGACAACCAGAGGCGAGATTTCTCTTCGGGATATTGCTCATAAGATAACATTCTTTCAAAGTCTCGCACGTTTCATTTGTCTGAAACGTTTGTTGTTGAGAACATTAGATGTAAACATCGCCAAATTATGCAATATCTGATTTTGAGCTTTTTTCGCGGATTGCCCCTATAAAAAGTAGAGGCAGGCCCGCAGAGATTTTTTTCAGATTTAAAAACTAGAATATTATAACCAGCTAGGTGGGTAATTTCAGTTCCAGAATCGGCGTACTTTAGGAGAAATTCAGATAAACGTTTTCCCTGTTTTACCCGACAACAAAAATGACTGAAACTGTACCGAGATAAATAATCTATTAGTGTATTCACATTCATTCCCAGGGAAAATTGAATGTATCAAATTGAAGATGAATGATGTTACTATGTATGGTAGAAGTGCCAATTTGTAATGTTGTATTTAGCTTGAGATAGAGAAATAAACATTTCACTCTTTTGTTTTTGTATGAAAATGAGGCCCCAGGCCTTGAACAAGCAACCGTTATTACCATGGCAACAAGAGTGCGGCAACTTCTAAAAAGGGCATTTTTGTGCATCCCCCTGAGTGCCAAACTGCATGCAAAATTTGAAGGGGGGTTGAAAATTTTCATTTCCTAAGATGTTTGATTCTTACAGAGACCTGTTCTCAACAATCAAGAGTGTCTGTTGGTGATCATTTCATTTATTCCCATGACTTTGAAGTTTTATTTAGCAATATTACTGTAAAGATAAAATAGATAAAATTTTCTGCTACTAGGGGTTAGGGGGTCAACAAGCTTGAACTGAAAAAAAAATTTGGTAAATTTAGAAAGAAACTGTGGTGTTGCATCAGTGAGAGAGTATAATAGGGTAATTTGGTGTTATCAACTGTAAAGAGTGTCAAAGCTGATATTTTTGAGTGTTAGACCTTCATCATTTGCTATGACGAAGGCTAACACTCAAATCATCAGCTTTTAAATTCTTTACGGTGGCCAATTTAAGTTTTTAACTGAATTAATATTACTAAATTACCATGAAATAAAATACTTCCTTACGTATTATTTGTTTTTTTATGATGGTGATGTTATGAGTATTGTGCACTGATATGATTTTCATTCTACTAGCATTCAATTTCCATGAGAACAATGTTCTCTTTTAAACTTAAAAGTTTTGAAAGTGATCTTGATGCTTTAGTTTAGCTTTATGTCATACAGTGATAGGTTCAATTCAATTTAGTTCACCAATCAGATTTAAAGCTTAAACCAGTCATGACTTGGTCACTTGCATTTCCCTGCACTTCAATCAGTTTGCTTCTCTTTTCTTTTAGTTCCTTGTGAGCTAACAGTGATACTTTCCTTTCTATTGAATTGCTTGTGTGATTACTTTAGTTTTGGTTTCATGACACTCGGTCGAAAAGCACTCCATCATTACCTAAAATCATTGAAGGGAAACAGTTTGTAAATTGCTTTTGATAATTTGGTTTTAAGTCAAGAAAACAACTTTTACCTGATAAGTTTACATTTTCTCATTACCTGTCTGGATATTCTGTTTCTTATTAATGGGAGGTAAAAGAGTTAATTAACTCCTTAACTCCCACATCGAATTTGTAATTCTCCCTACTGTCAATCATACAATTTTTATAATGTTGGTTCAGAGAATTTGATATTGGAACAACTAATTATCCCCAAATTGATATTTTTCTTTATTCTCATCACTTATCTGGTTGATATTGCATTAATATTGTAAGGAGAAATTCTTTCTTGGTCACTCATGGGAGTTAAAGGGTTAGTGAGTGATATACATCGTTTAACCAGACGTTCCTTGAAATGACATACTTTTTAACGATTAACTTAAACGGTTATCTAACTCTCGTTAACTTTTACGATTATAAAATGTAGCGTTGTTCTGGAATCCGTAATGAGACGCATTATAAAATGTTCACTAAAAGCTCCATGAACCTCCCGCTTCGTTCCTCTGTCCTTATCGGATCCATAGCAGTATCTGAGCGGCTACGCACCATCCCTCCCCCCCGCGACCCAGCATCAACTCTAACTTGTAATCAGTTGACTTTTTTTTGGGTTAAGGTAGGGGTAGGTGCGGAGATTCTCAGAAACTTATATTGATCTTCCTTATCAGTCAGTCAGCAAAGCGGTGTTCTCGTCTATAAACTCGTAATGAAATTTTATCAGGTAAAAAAATGAGCTTATCTTTCTTTTGAGGAATAACGCAAGACGGGCCAGTTGTGACAGAAGTGCAAAAAGGACAAGGAGAGCAGCCACCGCAGGAAATGAGCAGAGGAAGGCGACCAAGATCCATCGAAGCACCACCATACCATGCTTGTTGGGTCCCTCGGGCTTGGTGGCAGAAGAAGAAAGAGTGGCTGCTGTAAGGTTGATTACAGCTTTACAGGTTAACGAGATCAAGGACAACGCTCCGAGTTTGTCTGCAGTTGGGTGACGGAAGGGCTTCATGACGAGATGATGGACTAACATCAGATTACAGGCCACGGACAAGCAGACGAAGCAGATCATGGAATTTGGAATGAAGGCGCGGAATGTCAGAAGAACGAGCCGGCTGCCTATCAAAACACTTTCCCAGTAGAGAGTGCCGCGATCATTTTCACGTGGCGGGCGGAAGGGACCGTGCAATATCTCTGATATTTCGTCGCTGCATTCATGGCGCACTTGAGCTTTTCTGCGGTTCTGTCTGCTGCATACACTTTTGAGGAGCCAGCGCTCGAGAAACGGAAGGGGAACAATGCAAGCGCCAACAAACTCTTTCCATGTAATTGTCTTGGCGTAGAGCAGACCAGAACCCCAATACAGAACGCCGACAAACGGGACCACAAATATAACAGTATATGCCAAGAGACCATACTGCCACCATTGCCAGCAAACGATGTTGCCATCGATGTTGAGGCGCCATTGGAGCCGATGGGAACACAATGCATGAGCGTAAGAGATGTTTCTGCCAGACGCTCGTAGCCTAGCAACAAAATCTCTACTGCAACCGCGACGTAATGAGTAAATGATGGTCTTCCCTTTCCCATTACCAGATTCAGCGACCTGTGAAGACAGTAAACGATGAAAACTTGCGCAATAGCAGCAAAAACGAGGGAAGATAAGAACAGCTCTTTGGTCACTGCTGTGAGGCCGGCAAATGGGCAGCCGAGGTTTTCGTCCAAAACGTGGACTTGAAAGTTAAACGCAGCAACTAAGGTGGAAATATAGGGAACATTGGCCAATGTGTTCTCCAATGATTCAGTGAGAAGCAACTCTGCAACTTGGTAAAAATAAAAGACGATCCTCATATAACCATACTCCGGTTCTTCAGCTTTGTGCAGAGATGAACGTCCCTCCATCTCGAAAGGGGACTGTCGATCTGTTTTGAACCACAGAATTTGACGTTTCAAATACAGAACCAGCGGAGGCTTCTTCAATAGATAAATGGTAAACAGTACGGTGTAAAGTCCCATAAGACTCCAAAGATAATTCCATCTGCATTTGTGGGATTGTCGACATTCTGACGAGAAAAGCGTTTCTGAGTATCCTGTGGCACATCTTCCACACAGGATACCAGACCTAAAGCCATGGCAACTGTTGTAATCATTACCGTGATATAAATCTTTGCGTTGAGGATGACAATACTCCCATGGACAAGGTACGAATTTTAAGGATGAAATGTTACTAGCATTGGTGATTTTGTAGCCCCAGAAATTGGGCTTTGCCACAATGTTGTTGGGTCCACTGCAGTGGGCACCAAATGGACAGTTTTGACATCTGAAGCCTTTATTGACTTTTAGTCCTTTAGAGAAGCCACGTTGAAGACTGTACATTTTAGGGGAACACATTCTGCAACTTAATATCTCAGTTGTTAAATTTACTCGACAAACGTGTCTGTCATCTCCTTCGTCGTAAATAAAATGAGATAAATTGGATAAGTCGAGTTGGCTGCCAACTGCACATTGGATTGTTGAGCTAGAATCCATCTCGAAGTAGCCTCCGGATGTTATTTGTATAACAGGTCCCGCTCTCGACCTGTTGTCCATATCGGAGTGAAAAGAGGTGTTGATAATTTTTATCGGGCCTCCACTCTATGAACACAAAAATCTTCTGTAACGAAACGCAATCCCTTGGAATTCCTCTCCTAGCTTCGTACGTGTGAACACGCAACTGTTCAACTCAACTTTGGCGCTTCCGTGTCCAACAAAAAATCTGTCCTTTGTCACTCGCGGCAAAGTTGTTAATGAACTTGCATCTTCGAAATTTAAAATAGCTATTGATGATTTGAAACAAACTCATGCCATGTGTCCAAGGTTATTTTGAAACGTAGTGTCCTCGAGCAAGACGTGACTGGAGTATTTCCATGTGCGATGGGTATCGTTTGTCACATCATTATCGACACATCCTCTGTTCTCTATTTCATCCGTATCGAAAAAGAACATGAGTGCCCCTTGGCTGGTCCTATCAGTGACCTTGTGTTTGTAATATGTTCTCGTCCATTCGTCTATTTCAAGACCAAACCCTTCTCGAAACAAGCAACGGCGAATCTTGATCGTGTAGTTACCCTTGGAGAAGAACGCAAACGAATTGCTAGGTCGGCTTTTGAACGTCACATCTTCTATTTCAATTGATGCTTGAGAAAACGTTTGTCCTCTCTAAACGAGGCATAATAAGACGAATACATAAGTGGTCTTCACATGCCTCTGTACTCTTTACCGTCAAACAGTGTGTTTTCACCCGAAAGGCGATGTTAATGGTGTTGTTAAATAAACCATATATGTCGTGAGTGTTATTCTGGAATTTGCAGCCTTCGATAGTAACATTTAGATGAAAATTGTTTTTATTATACAGGTCCCAGGAGAAGATGCCCAAACCGTTCAGTGAAGAAGACATGGTTACGTTGACTAAAGCCAAGTCGAAATTAGGAGTTGTGCTTAGGGCCGTTTGATTATTTGTGACAAAAGACGTATTGGAACTTATGACAGTTCCAGAATGACTTTCGCTTCCCACAACTCGAAAGATTGCCGCAAACAATGTCCCATTTCCCTAATTGGTATGCGGTGGGTGTATTGTGTGAGAAACTGGAATTCGTGGACTCTGACTAACAAGTGTTGCAAATTTTTTCCTTGCAAAGATTGTGACACATCTAACCTGATCATTATCCTTGCACTGTAGACGGATAAAATGTACGTACTTTGGCTTTCTTCACTATTGAATAGTAAAGGCTAACGAGACTTCGTCTGGGAGATAACGAAGTTGTTTCCGCTCAAGGACGACGTCAGCGTACTTCTCTGACGTACTAGCTGTGGGGAGGTCGATCGCTAGAAATTGCCGCCGCCTGTCATCTATCTTTACCTTTTCAACAACGATAGACAGAATCAATCGTTGCGAAGTGAAGTATTACTTGTTAATTACAAGAGCCACCCCCTGTATAAAGGATTCGAAATAATCTAAAATCCCATTGTGCAGGAATTAGTGTCCTTGATATCTAAAGAGAATTTCCAAGTCTGTGTTCAGAGCCCCTCCAAGAAATTCTATTTTCACACAGAGGGAGTTTTTTGTGACAAGAGGAACCTCGAATGGTGACATGTTGCTGATTGAGCTAGCTGTAGTGGTTAATAATGACAGCTTCCAGTGGCGTTATGATGGGTGCAGTTGATAAGCGTGATTTCAAGAACAGTCTACTAAATCTCAAGGGTGTTTCAAAGAATGTTATTCCAGTTAAAGTGACTCGTAGATCTTGGTCTGACCATATTAAAACGAAACCCTGTCATGTCATTGTATATGGGCTCGAGTAAAATTAAACGTATTTATCGTTATGGTTTCCTTGTAATTTGCGGGATGCCACTATATGCAACGTAAGTAGTTTCTTACAGTCGAACGGTTGCTGGTCCTGTTCCCGTTCCCATTTAAAGGACAATGGTTCCACCTGAACGCAACTCGCAATGCTGCCACTGCTATTGTTCGGCATGGTGCTTCCATGGCTCCGCATGCCTCCGTGTCATTTCCAAATAATGAAACCTGGGACCAAACTTGTCGGTGTGGGGTTACGTTGAAACTATCTACAAAACAAAAGGTTTGGGTAATATATATTATATAAAAGTCATCACATAGAGAGTTAAGCACTGAATAAGAATTTTGAATAGTTCGATTTGACATCCATCCCACGGTAAGGAGTTCTAATGGGGTGAGAATTAAAAAACTAGACTAAATTTCAATCGACATTATTTGGAGTTCTGTAAATACGTTGGACAAGCAGGGGGCTATAGGGTGAAACCTGAGAGTGAGTAACCAAAACTTTAAGCTCTACCTGAAAAACCGCTGAACAATGTTGGAAACTGTTTTGCATTTTTCTTCCCCAACGTCGGCAAAAAAAAAGCGGAGAAGAACCAAAATGGATAGGAGGAAAAGGGAGATTTGATCTCACTTGATCTGACTCTATGATTGACCGATTAAAAGATGAAAAAGTACATTCTGAGAAGAGATGAGTGGATGTCCTGTGCTTCCAACAAACAACCTGTTGTGCGCGTTTTATATCGAGATACCCATTGCAAGGTGCTTGTAAAAAAACGAAATTAACAACTCTTTTGCTTTGTTACTAGAACTGATAAAAAATTATATATTGTTTTTTAAGAATTTCAAGGGGTGGCTTCAGCGGAATTCCCTGAAACAAGCAGATAGCCCAGATTTACCACCAGCTGCTGGAGTAAATTTTCTTTTTCTTTTGGGGCGATTTTCAGTTTCTATTGCGAGGGAAAACAGTTGGAAGTGAAACGTGAGTTCCTATAGTTGTCTTCCATGTTAAGGGTCGTTGGCTAATTCGGCGTGAATTTCCCTTTGGCGGCTAACCTCGAGGAAACACAAACAGATTACCGTCCCAACGGCTCAATTTCTATAAAAACAACTCGGATTACGCATAGCGAAAACGGACGGGTCTTCGAAAACTTCGAAAAAAACTGGGTACGAGTTACGACCGCTAATTTCCATAGACAGTTTGAATACTTACTGCTTATCCCTACAGTGTACCAACGGTTCTCTAGCTTCAATTGTCTTTTTTCTCTTGGATCCAACGAAAAATAAAATATCCAAGGCTCCCTAGATTCGAACCGCAACCGTTCATTTACGGCTAGTCTATAAGACTGAAGGAAGTGGGGTGAGTTTTTTTCCTGTAATACTAAAGATCTGTGCGATGAAATTTCCTGTTTCCTATGACAGGTTTTTCAAAACTTCAGTGAGCCTATAACCAACCCTTCGAAATTGAAATTCAAAGGGATCTTTTTAAAGGGTTGGCAAATTTATAGAGTTAACTTTTTCTAAATTCGCCATACGATAAACTCTGAGGATGTCAGCGGAACAGGTTTCAAGATCACTGTTTAGAAAATTGGTTCCGTTTATGTTGAAATTGCCTGCATTTTGACGAATCTGATTGGTTCCTTAAAATGTGTGAACTTTAGAGATCCCAAGGGAAAGTGAATTAAAAACAAATTGAGTTAAGTTAACTTCATTGTGGTAAATTAATTTAATTACCATAATGTTTCGATGCAACGGATTCGTGGAAGATCCACTCCAGATTGAAAGGAAAACCCCCAACTACATATCACAAAATATTGCAACGAAATTTGAAATGAAATTTTGCAACCACATCGCTCTTTCCACACGTGCAGACGTTAACGATCATAAGCTTATTCAGTCCGTCGTAAGTCATTTTTACAATACAAATGAGGTCATGACACATAAAAACTTACCTGTTAAATCACCAAGGAAGATTATGACTAACAGGAAAAGATACGATAACGGCCAAAAGGCTTGTCCATTCGAGAAATCAACTATATCTGAACTGCAACAGGTCACTTATTTTCCAACAGCCCAGCTTAAGCAGTCTAACACGAAATTAATGTTCAGCGCCAAGAATATTTCATTTCCATTAGAAAATGAAATAATGTGGAAAAACCTTCATTCAAGGGACATCCACGGAACGAGAAAAAGTGACCCCTGGATGATTTTTTTTTCTAAGCTGCGACCAGTATTGGTTACAATTTTGGTCTGGTTCAACACAGTTTGCAGCACTAATTTCGTTACTGGTGATCAGCAGTTATGTTGAACGTTGTAATGTTTTTTCTAACTTGTGATCAAACTAAGATACGCAAGCTTCGCATAATTTAATTCCCCGCAAAGCTAAGAATAAGAATGACCAACAAGATCGCCGTTCTCGACACGGCTCGTAACAAGGGTACCAGGACGGTAAACTACACACAAGTGTACTATAGGAAGCCCACACACACTGACCCGTACCTTGCGTGTGATTCGCACCATCCACAATCAGTAAAAACACGCGGTATTGTCCAAATGGTTTTACATGACCGGGCTCCTAAACGCATCATCACCAAGCCATCAGGAACAGCCCAGGAGAAGGAAACATCTATTCCACAGTTCTCGTCCGCCAACGGCTACCCTTCGGCCTTGTTAGCAGAAGGTGGACTGAAAACCAAGGATCCAGCACTAGATGAGGGAAAACAGGCAAGGAATTCAAGTCCAACCGCAGTGCTTGCCATACATTTCAAAGGATGGTCTTATCAAGTCCGACAGCACACTAAGATCTCGCTTAGTTAGACCAAAAGATCTCACCAGCTCCCAAACAAGCCAGATGGCAGCAGTCTACAAGATACCATGCACTCACGAATTCCACTGTTTCAGAACATGCTAACGGAAGCCGGACCACAAGCCGCTGTGGAACGCAGTAAAGTTTATTGATCGAGACAAACCTTGGTGCACAAGGGAAAGCGGAAGAGGCCGTTCACATGAAGACTTAACCCAAACAAAATAAAACAGGGACAACGGAGCTCTAATATACCGGAAACTTCAAAATCGATATTTCTTCGATTTAAGACTGACGCAGTTTTTGTCACACAGTGAATCTTTAAATGAAAGCATAGGAGAGCTTATTTTAATGGGACTCGACTGCCGGCTTTTGCGTCGTCCCCAAGCAGAATATCAGAATCGTTTCCGTGGTAGAGCAACACACTCAGGGAGGTATATGTGCGGTCTGCCATGGGAATACCAGGCTCTTAGACGGCCCCTCGAAAGAACTCATGAGCCTGAGTGCTCCATGGTCTAATGAAGGAAGGCATCGTGGCCAAAATCGCAAACGAACCTGTATTGACTGCAGGAACTCCCCCGATGAAACTCCTTGCTGAACTTGAAAGAAAGTCTTACAAGCCTTGCGCAAATAAGATCTTCTCCGCCTTTCCGCATCCAAAAACGATCGTCAACCCTCAGTCCAACAACGAATACTCATCTGGATATCGGAAAATCTGGCTATTTTTAAGTGCCAGCCCAACATTACATCGCTACTCTTAGCCTTCGTGCCCTGAACCTAGGCACTGTAGCCCGAAGAATGAGGTTCATTCATCGGAGCTTTCAAGGTGCTCTCCTGCGTCATCCCTGGGATGCTTTTTAACATTACACACTCGCAAACCCTTGACGAACACTATCGCTGGCCGTGAAGTCTAAAACAGACCATGACTTTCAGTAGACAGGTGACCCTCCATGCGTCATTCGCACAAGGCTCAGGTAGCCCTTTCCACCGCTTAAACCATCTCGCCCCCCATTCCGAGTGATTACCGTGTGGATTGTAACCAGACAGAGCATCCTCCGCAAACCCGGAACTAGGCGCCATGCTTTGCGTCAACCCGTAATGACTTAAACTGCCGTAATGACAAGTTACTGCCTGGCCGATCTTTTAAGCGCCAAAGACCTGCGAGGCTCACAAACTTAACGTGGGTTACCATGTAGTGATGGAGGTTCTAGTAATCGCCATTGCCACTAAACTACTTCAGCCTTTACCTGATACAGTCCATTATAAGGGCCTGCATATTGAACCCGACAGCAAACCTTGTCATACAGGCTATCGAAAAACTTTGCACTGTCTACCGTGAGCCGTTAGCAGGACCTTGCCTGTAGAGATACGTATCCTGGCTTCTGCAATACCTACCGTCAGATTTCTCCTCCGTGTAAGGATTGAAGCCTGCCAGGTCTGTGTATTAACAAGGCTCAACAAGGATTCTGTTATCAGACGCACGTTAATCCAAGACATACGCAGTAGCATAAGCATCTTCCGATCACCAGTGGCACTGCCTGGTTGGCCACACAGGCGGAAAGTCCCGATTTACGACGCATGCATATGCATTACAACAGGGAACGCGTCCTTCGAAAAAGCTCACCACATGAGAGATGTCAAAGGTACCTCATACTGCAACCATCGCAAGGGTTGGCTTGCTCGTTGTTAAGCGAAACGAGCCTCTCGCTCCCACCCGCGAATGCACTGTTGTCCCCGGCAGGTACTAGAGGGATTCGTAACCGCGTTACCCATTCAGCTCAGTCACCCATTCATTAATCAACTCAAGGCTGTCACAAAGCGCTATATGTATGCCCTGGATATAAACAAGGCCATCGACCAAGTGACTAAAGCTTGCCACCAGTGTGCTGCCTTGCGTAAAAACCGAAAGTGCGGGAAGAGCGGTCAACCTCCCTTCCACCGGATTCCGTTGGCGTTTCGTTCGCCGCAGACGTTATCAAACCATCGAGACAGCTCGTACTAGTGCTACGTGAATGCGTAACTTCTTTCACGGCCACGACTCTGTTAGAGGATGAGCGACACCACATCCAACGCGACGCTATTATCCGACTATGTGCCCAACTGCGTCCACTAGACGGACCGTCAGCCGTCGTAAGTACTGATCTTGCCCCAGGATTCAAGGCGCTAGCTGAAGATCAATAACTAAAGCATCACAGAATCACCACAGAGGTCGGAAATGCTTCAGAATTCTCTATTGGAGAGGGTGGTTTAAGAGACCGAAAACGAGGTTCTCCGACCCGACCCTCTGAAAGGGCCCTGTGTCTTTGTGAAACTCGCACTAGCCACAGCCAACCTCAACGCACGCATCCGCTCACGTAGCCCTTCCTCTAGAGAGATGTGGACACAGCCAGATCAATTCTCAACCAGCAAATCCTCTGCATGACCAAAAAATCATCGTTAAGCGGAACGAACATCGTATGGCCGACCACACCCACGGCGAGAAGGCGAAGGCCCCCATCTCGACACCTGCTACTCAAGAGATTCCTGATGTCAACCTGCCTACTGAACGATATGAGCCCTGCGAAGACCCCACCCGGATCCAGTTTTAAACTCCCCACCACAGGCAATGACTCTGATACCTGTCCCTCGCATCGCAGATCCACACGCGTGCAACGCCGTCCCGCACTATATGATGACTTTGTTATGAAGTGTAACTGAGTTATGGACACCAGCACTCTAACTAAGATTTCGACTCCGAGTTATCGACTCCAACTATGTAGCCCCCTACTTAATAAACTCGATTAATTTTCCATATATTCCTATATCCATTACTGTTAGCTATCGCATCTAACTTGGTATTTGTCATGTGCCCATGGAGCTCGTCTACTAGTTTATAAAGTTCGAGGGTAGATGAAAGCAAGCCACGCCAGTACTGGACCTTGGTACGCTAGTTATAGGCATGCATGACCCGCGCGCTCGTTCTAATCCTTTAGTGTCTGTAAGCCCGCTCGTTCTGTTATCGTCATACCAGTTTCATTAAAGCCTCAGTTGTGTTACGGATCGTGTCATCGATTTACTGCTACTTCATTAATTGGCGTTGAATATTTTTAACCCTTTAACCTTAAGAGGAGTTAGTAGCCTAATTCTTCTTTCAGTATCGCTAAAGGTTATAAGAATATAAAATTGACCTCTTATCGAAGGAGTTTATGACTGACACCCAAATTCTCCTTGTCCTACTACAGGAAATGTATAGAGAACAGTAGGGAGAATATGCTCTCTGGTGATATGGTATAAAAAGTCAAAGAGGGGGTCATAGCGGTTTCGGGGGTTATTCCTCTACTAAAGAAGACTGTTGTTTAAAAATTTTATGGTGGCAATTTATTTCTTTACGCCCTCAGTTATAATGAGAGAAAGTTCACAGTATTGGGAAGATATGAATTGTATTTTAAGCTAAAAATCTGCATTTTAAACAGGTGGTTTACTAACTCAATTACTGAATTTCCTTAAGCTGATTTGATAACTGTTATTCAAAGTTATTCTCACTCTTTGACACTAGCTGCCTCTGTGTTCCTGGAGTCAGTTCATTACAGGTGTTCTTTAGTACACTGTACCATGTAAATTTTTTTTATTTATTGCTAACTTTAAGTGCTGTTTTGTAATACACCTGTTCCCAGTTCCAAAAAATGTGTGTCATGGTGAGGGTGCAAGAACCTTAAAAGTAACGTGCGCAACAACTTACCAATCCACGGCGACCGTAAAGGCCAAAAGATGTTTTGTTGATATACATTTAAAAGCTAATTTTTAGGCTAACCTTGAACCCCAAAAAGTAAATAACATCTCATTCCTCCTTACTGTTTTCCCCTTGGATCAAACTGTAAGGTCGAGAGAAGAAAGAAATGCTCACTAACTTTAGAAGCTTAGGGTTAGGGGTAACAGTTTTCCTTTCAACACTATTGGAAATGTACAAAGAAACGTGGAGATTATGCAAGGTTCTAAAGGGTTAGCCCGTAAATCCTTAACCCTTTAACTCCCATGAGTGACCAAGACAGATTTTCTCCTTACAATATCAATACAATAACAACCCGTGATGAGAACTAAGAAAATATCAATTTAGGGATAATTAGTGGATCCAATACGAAATTCTCAGCACTAACATCATGAGAATTGTATGGTTGACAGTAGGGAGAGTTACAAATTTGATCTGGGAGTTAAAGGGTTAAGCATCTTATTTCTCCATACCATGTCACTGGTGAATCAAACATTAAGTTCATGAGAATAAAGGAAATGATCACCAATTTCAAAAGGCTCTTGATTGTGAACAAATTTCCTGTTAGCCACAAAGGAATGTATAGAGAGCTGTATGGAGAATATACATACTGATGTTAGGATATTAGTGTTAAGGAATTTTAAGCCCAATTTTACAGGAATAGTAAATGGCGTTTGCTTACTTTCTTGGTAACCCATGCCTACTTTACACCATATAGTGGAGCTCGCAGAGCGTAGCCCCATAATTATACAAAATAGTAGTAACCATCAAGCCGAAAAAATTTGGTTGTACGACCGTACGACCGTACGACCGTACGATCGTACGATCGTACGACCGTACAAGGTGCTACTTTTAACATGCTGACGACCCGGGTTCTAGTCCTGGCCAGGTAAGGCGTTGTGCCCTTGAGACGTGCGGGAAAAAAATGCGAGCTCCGCTTTTAGGCTTTGCTAAATCTATATATATATTATCAGAATACATATTCTCCATTCTGTACATTTAAAAGATTCTGACAAGAATAATTTGTTTGAAAATCAAGAGCGTCATTTGGTGATTATTTCATTTATTCTCATGACTTTGAAGTTTTATTTATATTACTGTAAGGAGAAGATAGATACAAGATTCTACTAGGAGGTAGAGGGTCAACAAGCTTGAGCTAAAAACAATGGCTAATTTATAAACAAACTGTGGTTCTGCGTCGGTTGTGAGATTATGATGCAGTAATTTGGTAATTATCAACTGAGTTGATAATGTAAATTGGCCACAGTAAAGTTTTCGAGCGTTAGCCCTTCATCATTTGCTTTGATGAAGGGTCAACGCTCGCATCGTCAGCTTTGAAACTCCCGACGGTGGCCAGTTAGGTTATCGACCGAGGTAATAATAGTAAATCACCGTGAAATAACATACTTTCCACTATTATAAAAGGCAGCGTTGTTCGGGAGTCTGTAATGAGACGCATTATAATACGTTCACTAAAGTCTCCATTAACCTCGCCCGTCCTTCCTTTGTTCTTATCGGATCAAGAGCTGTATCTGAACAACTACGCACCATGCCCCTCCCCTAACCTACCTTTCACGTCAACTTGTTATCGGTTGATTGTTGTTTGGTTAGGGGAGGGGTAGGTGCGGAAAGTTTCCCACAAATTGACATTGATCTCCTTATCAGTCAGTCAGCAAAGCGGTCTCTCGTCTAAAAACTCGTATTAGATTTTCTCAGGCAAAAAAATGCACATATCCTTTTGAGGACAGCACAAGACGGGCCAGTTGTGACAGAAGTGGCGAAAAGGAAAAGGACAGCAACTACCGCAGAAATAAGCAGAGTAAGGTGATCAGGATCCACCGAAGCACCACCATACCATGCTTGTCGGGTCCCTCAGGCTGGGTGGCAGAAGAGGAAAGAGTGGCCGCTGTACGGTTGATTACAGCTACACAGGCCAACGTGATCAAAGACAACGCTCCGAGTTTGTCTGCGGTTGGATGATGGAAGGGTTTCATGACGAGATGATGGACTAACATCAGAATACAGGCCACGGACAAGCAGACGAAGCAGATCATGGAATTTGGAATGAAGGCGCGGAATGTCAGAAGAACGAGCCGGCTGCCTATCAAAACACTTTCCCAGTAGAGAGTGCCGCGATCATTTTCACGTGGCGGGCGGAAGGGACCGTGCAATATCTTTGATATTTCGTCGCTGCATTCATGGCGCACTTGAGCTTTTCTGCGGTTCTGTCTATTGCATACACTTTTGAGGAGCCAGCGAACGAGAAACGGAAGGGGAACAATGCAAGCGCCAACAAACTCTTTCCATGCAATGGCTTTGGCGTAGAGCAGGCCAGAGCCCCAATACAGAACGCCGACAAACGGGACCACAAATATTACAATATATGCCAAGAGACCATACTGCCACCATTGCCAGCAAACGATGTTGCCATCGATGTTGAGGCGCCATTCGGAGGCCGATGGGAACACACTGCATGAGCTTAAGAGATGTTTCTGCCATTCGCTCGTAGCCCAGCAACAAAATCTCTACAGCAACCGCGACGTAAGATTGAATGATGGTCTTCCCTTTCCCATTACCAGATTCAGCGACCTGTGAAGACAGTAAACGATGAATACATGCGCAATAGCAGCAAAAACGAGGGAAGATAGAGACAGCTCTTTGGGTCACTGCTGTGAGGCCGGCAAATGGGCAGCCGAGGTTTCGTCCAAAACGTGGACTTGAAAGTTAAACGCGGCAACTAAGGTGGAAATATAGGGAACATTGGCCAATGTGTTCTCCAATGATTCAGTGAGAAGCAACTCTGCAACTTGGTAAAAATAAAAGACGATCCTCATATCTCCATACTCCGATTCTTCAGCTTCGTGCAGAGATGAACGTCCCTCCATCTCGAATGGGGTCTGTCGATTTGTTTTAAACCACAGAAATTTGACGTTTCAAATACAGAACGAGCGGAGGCTTCTTTCAATAATAAATGGTAAACAATACGGTGTAAAGTCCCATAGAATCCAAAGATAATTCCATCTGCATTGTGTGGATTGTCGACATTCTGACGAGAAAAGCGTTTCCGAGTATCCTGTGGCACATCTCCCACACAGGATACCGGACCTGAAGTCACGGCAACTGTTGTAGTCATTACCGTGATATATATCTTGGCGTTGAGGACGACAATACTCCCATGGGCAAGGTACGAACTTCAATGACGAAATGTTACTAGCGTTGGTGATTTTGTAACCCCAGAAGTTGGGCTTTGCCAGAATGTTGTTGGGTCCATGGCAGTGGGCACCAATGGACAGCTTTGACATCTGAAGCCTTTGCTGACTTCTAGTCCTTTAGAGAAACCACGTTGGAAGACTGTACCTTTGATAGGGACACATTCTGCACTTAAATAACTCAGTTGTTAAATTGATTGGACAAAACTGTCTATCATCTCCTCCGTAGTAAATAAAATGAGAGAAATTGTAGAAGACGAGTTCGCTGCCAACTTCACATTGGATTGTTGAGCTGGAGTCCATCTCGAAGTATCCTCCATATGATATATATAGAACATGCCCGTCCAGAGATCTGTTGCCCATACCGGAGTGAAAAGAGGTGTTGAGGATTTTTAACGGACCTCCACTCTCTGAATACAAAAATCTGCTGAAAGTAAACGTAATCCCTCGGAACTCCTCTTTTTTGTTTCGTCCGTTTAACACGCAGCTGTTAAACTCAACTTTGGCGCTTCCCAATCCAATATAAATCTGTCCTGTCTTTCCCGAGGAAAGTTGTTAATGAACTTGCATTTTCGAAATTTAATAGCCATTGATGATCTGAACAGCCCCTGCCATGTGTCCAAGGTTATTTTGAAACAAGGTATCCTCGAGCAAGACGTGACTGGAGTATTTCCACGTGCGATGGGTATCGTTTGTCACACCAATATCGACACATCCTCTATTCTCTATTTCATCCGTATGGAAAAGGAACATGAGTGCCCCTTGGCTGTTCATATAAGTGGGCATGTGTTTGTAATAGTCTCGTCCATTCGTCTATTTCAAGACCAAACCCTTCTCGAAACAAGCAACGGCGAATCTTGATCGTGTGTTACCCTTGGAGAAGAACGCAAACGAATTGCTAGGCTGCTTTTGAAGGTCACTCTTCTATTTCAATGCTGCTTGAGAAAATTGCCCTCTCCAAACGAGGTATAATAAGACGGATACCAAAAGAGGTGTTCTCGTACCTCTGTACTTCTTTACCGTCAAACAGTGTGTTTCTCACCCGAAAGTCGATATTAATGGTGTTGTTAAATACTCCAGATATGTCGTAAGTGTTATTCTGGAATTTGCAGCCTTCAATAGTAACATTTAGATGAAAATTGTTTTTATTTTGCGGGTCCCAGGGGAAGATTCTCAAACCATTCAGCGAAGAAGACACGGTTACGTTGACTAAAGCTAAATAAAAATTAGGAGTTAAGCTTAGAGCCGTTCGATTGTTTTTGACAAAAGATGTATTAGAAATTGTAACAGTTCCAAAATGACTTTCGCTTCCCGCAACTCTAAAGATTGCCGCATACAATACTTTATTCCCTGATTGGTATGCACTGTTATTGTGAAAACTGGATTCGTGAACTCTGACTAAAACTGTTCCATTTATCCTTCCAAGATTGTTAAACACGTAACCTGATCATTATCCTTACACTGTAAACGATGAAATGTTACTTTGGCTTTCTGCACTATTGAATAGTAAAGGCTACGAGACTTCCTCTGAGAGAAAGCGAAGCTGTTCCGCTCGAGGACGACGTCATCGTACTTCTCTGACGTACTAGCTGTGGGGAGGTCGATCGCTAGAAAATGGCCGCCGCTGTCAGTGACCTTTACCTTTGCAACAGTGATAGACAGATCAATCTTGCGAGAATATTACTTTTTAATACAAGAGCACCCCTGTAAAAGGCTTTGAAGTAATCTAAAATCCCATTGTTCAGGAATTTAGTGTCCTCGATATCTAAAGAGAATTTCAAGTTTGTCTCAGAGCCTCCAAAAAATTGTATTTTCGCGCAAAGAGAGTTGTTTTGAAAGAGAGAACCTCGAATGGTGACATTTGCTATTGAGCTAGCTGTAGTGTTAATAATGACAGCTTCAGTGGCGTTCTGATGGGTGCAGTTGATAAGCGTGATTTCAAAAACAGTCTATAAATCTCAGGGGTGTTTCAAAGAATGTTATTCCAGTTAAAGTGACTCGTAGATCTTGGTCTGACCGATTAAAACAAAACCCTGTCAGGCATTGTATATGGGCTCGAGTAAAGTCTAAACTAGTTATCGTTACGTTCCTTGTAATTTGCGGAATGCCACGATAATGCAACGTAAGTAGTTTCTTACAGCCGAACGGTTGCTGGTCTGTCCCGTTCCCATTAAGGACAATGGTTCCACCTGACGCAACTCGCAATGCTGCCACTGCTATTGTTCGGCATGGTGCTTCCATGGCCCCGCATGCCTCCGTGTCATTTCCAAATAATGAAACGTGGACAATTTGTCGGTGTGACACAAAACAATCTGCAAACACAGGTGGGTAAAATATATTATAAAAAGTCATCGCCTAGAGAGTAAGCACGGAAATAGACTTTTAAATGGTCGATTTCATATCATCCCTGTAAGGAGTTCTAGTGCTGAGTAAATTTCCTTTCCGATTTTCAGTTTCTATCGCGAGAAAAGCAGTCGAAGTGAAATTTGAGTTGAGTTGAAAAACATATATATTTTTAGAATTTCAAGTCCGAAGTCCCTGAAATAAGCAGAAGTTCGAAATAAGCACTAGCGTAGGCTGCTGAGTAAATAATTTCCTTTTCAATTTTCAGTTTCTATTGCGAGGAAAACAGTTGGAGTGAATACAATGTGTTAGGTTCGTTCGCTGATTCGCGCTGAATTCTTTGCGGCTTATTCGAGGACACAAACAGAAACCGTCGCAACGGCTCAATTTCTATAAAATTACTCGGATTGCCACAGCGAAAACGGGGGCCTCTCGAGAAGACTGGGTACGAGATACGATCACTGGTTTCCATTTACAGTTTGAATTTACTGCTTCGCTACGTGTACACGGTTCTCTAACTTCAATTTGTATTTTTTCTTTGTTCCGCGAAAAATAAAATCTCTAAGCTCCCTAGATTTGACCGCAACCGTCCATTTACGGCTAGTCTGTAAGACTGAAGGAATAGGTTTAATTTTTTTCAAGTAATACTTAAGATCTGTGTGATGAAATTTCCGTTTCCTATACAGGTTCAAAAACTTCAGTGAGCGTAAACCAACCATCAAAATTAAAACTCAAGGCAATTTTTTTTGTGTTTATCATAGAGTGAACTTCTTCTAAATCCGCATAATAATTAAACTCTGAGGATGTCTACGGAAAGGTTTCGAGATCACTGTTAGAAAATGGTCCCGTTTTATGTTGAAATGGCCTCATTTAGACAATTAACCTGATGGTTTCCTTAAAATGTGTGAACTTTAGAAATCCAAGGAAGGTGAATTACAACAAGTTGAGTTAAGTCAAGTTACTTGTGGTTAATTTATTAATTCCATAATGTTCGATCAACGGATTCGTGGAAGATCCGCTCAGATGAAAAAAAAAAAAACCCTTACAACAAATCACAAAATATTGTACCGAAATTTGAAATGGAATTTTGCAACCACACCGCTCTTCCACACCGCAGACGTTTACCATCATAACATTTCTATCGTAAGTCATTTTTAATACATGAGGGCATGCACTAAAAACTTACCTGCACAAAGGAAGATCATGACCAGGGGAAGACGATACGATAACAGCCAAAGGCTTGCCATCGAGAAATCAACTATATCTGAACTGGAACAGTCACTTATTTTCCACAGCCCTGCTTAAGCAGTACTAACAAGGAAATTTTCAGTGTCAAAATATTTCAATTCCGTTAGAAAATGAAATAATGTGGGCCCTTCATTCAAGGGACACCCATGGGACAAGAAAAAGTGACCCCTGGATGATGTTTTTTTTCTAAGCCGCGACCGTATTATATTATATGAAACTATTAAAATTTTGGAGGTAGAACATGTTTTGCGGCACCAATTTAGTGACTAGTGAGCAGCGGTTATGGTTAAAGTTATGATGTTTTTTATAACTTATGGTCAAAGTAAGATACGCATCTTCGCATAATTTAATTCCCAGGCTCCGTTGTTTTGTTTCCGCACTAGAGAATTCTAATCAATTTCTCCGTTTTTTCGCTATTAATTTCCTACCACAAACCTAGATTTTCACCATGGCCCCGTGAGAGCATTTATTTGTTTTCGTTTTTTTTTTTTAACGTTCGCGCATGACTCTTCGGAACAAATGCTAAAAAGTGATGACTAACTGAAAATGTAAATTCATTTTCCTCGGCATTCCCGCGTTCCCCACTTACATCTCTATTTTATAGGGCCAATTAGCTGTTCGTGTATTCATTTAAATGCATTTACTATTATTTTCGGCTTTATTTAAGATACACATCAGAAAAAAATAAAAATTTAAAAGGCGAGGAACAAGTTGCTTAAACTTTTCAAAGTTTAATCCTCATTTATTGTCCCCTAATTTTACCTCTACTAACAAGTTTCATCTCACGGGTTTGAAAACTTGCAAAAGCATTGTAAAGTTTTACTTTAGCGGGCATCTAAAGATGAATTTGCCTATCAAATACGTCCACTTAAACACATAAAAAACTTACAAGAAGTGTTCAACGCAAGGAAATTTTCCTAAGAGCATTTTGAACTAAGGTTACTTAGGTAATCTTACTTTTACAGCTTCGTAATCAGTTTTTCGATAACATGGTTTCCATTGGCCATTCTCCTCGTTGGGGCACTTGAACTCGACTAGAAGCCCCAAATTATAGAAATAGTTGTTATAAAATATTCACATTCTACAATTTGACTTCATCGACAGCAACAATAACAAATAATTCTGAAAAAGCTGAAGTTTCTTTAGATGAGTAACAATTTTTTCTCGAGTTGCCGAGTGCAAACAGTTGCATGAAGAACTCATTACTTGATAAATTGTGTCAATAATCGTCTCTTTCATCGAAGCTAAAATCATCTTGAATGTTTTGTCTCCGGTAGTCCAGAAGAGGGTCTGTTACAAGAACATTATTAGGGCTAGAGAACCTAATGACTTTTTTGACGAGTTTAACGGCCAGACGCACTAGCAGCGACAGTGCTGCAAAGATAGCAAGCAGAGCCAACAAGGCCGGGACAAAACCCAAGACGCCAATTTGGAACCATTGCATGCACTCGATGTAAAGCCTGTTTTCTCCCACAGCAGCGGTCCCAGAGGACAAAAGAGTGGCCTGTGTGAGGTTTATGATTGCCATGATGGACAGCACAACCAAGGACACCGATTCCACTCTGTTGGCTGAGGTATTTTGGAAAGGTTTTCTGACAAAATGATGGATCGCCATGAGCTCGCAGGCCACAGCCAAGAAGAGAACACGCAACATGGCGTTTGGGATGAAAGAGTGAATTGAAAGAAGGATTAGACGACGACCAATTAAAACACTCTCCCAGTGCAGCGTCCCTTGATCTTCTTCATTAGGAGGACGAAATGGCCCTTGCAAAACTTTAATGATTTCCCCTGCTCCATCGTCATCGTTTGGCCTCATTGCAGAATCCTCTCTTCTCTTCTTGCAAAAGTGCATGTATAACCAGTAAGCAAGGAATGGCAAAGGTACTACACAAGCCGCCAGAAAGGTTCTTGCAGAAATGGACGACTTATGAAGCTTTTTAGAGCCATAGTAGAGAACTGCGATAAAGGGCACCACAAAGATCACGCTATAGCCAAGAAGAACATATTGCCATGATCGCCAACAAACAGTGTTTCCATCGATGAATAACCGGTGCTCAGATCCTATGGGAACACAATGCATCAAGTTCAGGGAGGTTTCGGCGAGCCTGTCGTAGCCTAGCAACAAAATCTCCAAGATAGCAGCCATGTAATGATGCACTGATGGAATCCTCTTTTTTCGCACCATGTTAACAACAAAATGGACGCAGTAGATAAGGACAACATTCCCCATTGTAGTAAAACAGCCAAAGAAAGAAAGAGCTGTTTTGTCACTGCAGTCAATCCGACAAAAGGACAGCCAATACCTTTGTAAATAGAGTCAACTTGAAAGTTGTATGCAGATGAGACAATGTTCACGAATGGGAGTTCGTGTAGCTTTTCCGCGAGTGAGTCATCCACGAACAAGTCAGCAACTTGGTAATAATAGAATACGATTTTTAAGTATCCACTGTCTGTCTCTTCATCATTCACTTGACCTCTTTGCTCCCTGGCCTCATTGTGCTCTCTGTTTTTCATAAACCAGAAGATCTGCCGCAAACTTAAGAATTGCAAGAATGGTGGCTTAGTCAGTAGATATAGTGCCATTCCAGCCGAGAACAGAATGACCACCAACCATAGGAAATAGTCACTGCATTGACTCATTTTACGACAGCTCGTGGTAAATAGCGACTCTGTATATCCCGAAGCGCATTTGCCACAGAGATATCCAGTCCTGTTTCCACGGCAACTGTTATAGTCAGCGGATTTCCTGCTAGGGGATTGACAGTAGTTGTTAGGACATGGAATAAACTTCAACGATGGTGAAGGATGTGAGTTTCTCATTTCGTATCCCCAGAAGTTTGCTTTGGCTGCGATGTTGATATCATTTCTCATGCAAGTTGCGCCTAACGGACAAGGGTGGCACTCAAACGAGTTATTCACAGAAAAACCGTTTGCCTTCCCGGTTTCAAGACTGTAGTAACCGGAGGAACACAGTTTGCAGGCATACCTAATTACTGTAACGTTGACTCTGCAGAATC
This sequence comes from Pocillopora verrucosa, assembly GCF_036669915.1. Taxonomy (NCBI): domain Eukaryota; kingdom Metazoa; phylum Cnidaria; class Anthozoa; order Scleractinia; family Pocilloporidae; genus Pocillopora; species Pocillopora verrucosa. Next base: position 3,757,557 of record NC_089318.1, read on the forward strand.
GTTTCCTCTTCTCTGTGTAAGCAAAGTGTGACGCATTTTCAAATGTCAGCATACTCCCCTTGCTGCACTGTATTGTTGTGTTGTAATCGATGTCCACATAACCTCCGCTAAAGATTTCAAGAACATAGTGCGACTTCCTTTCTGGAATGGTCGAGATCATTGTCGTGTTTCGAAAGACAATAGGCCCTTCACTTTCGGAATAGAAGAACGCAGCATTTTTTAAGTTGTTGTTGTCGATAACTTTATTGTTCTGTCTGCTTGAGAAAGAACATTGTTTGAATTCTACTCTGCCTGTTCCATAGGCAGAATACACCTGCCCTCTTTTCCGAATCGAAAAATTATTTTGAAAAGAACAGTTTCTAAATGTTGTGTTTCCATTACTGATATACACAGCGCCTGCGAAAAACCCAGCATTCTCTAGGAATAATGTATCTTCGATGGACACTTGGCTTTCGTATCGCCACAGAGGGTGGGTGTTGTTAATATCGTCTTGTTGCACGCATCCTAGTTTCCAGGGTTTATCAGGAATGGAGAGGATCGAGACAGCTCCTGTTGATGTCTCGTAGATGTAAGTGTTTTTTCCAAAGTTCAAGTGCTGTCTACTAAGAGCAGTGCAGTATCGAAATACTGTTCGACGTATTGTTAGTGTTTTATTTCCCTTAAAATATAGCACAAAGATACTGGACGGCCGAGAGTGAAAAGTTACTCTGTCTAGTTCAATGGCAGCAACGCTGGAGGAATTCGTGTTCTTCAAAGGTGGAACAAAGAGGCCAATTGCGTAGCCTTTTTTATCACCGTGATTTGGCCGACCTGTCATGATAGAGTCAATAACTTTTAAAAAAACTGATCGCGGATTGCTAATATTTAATGATAAGTCGTAGACATTATGCTTGAATCTGCAACTGGCGATGGAAATGTTGACACGGAATGGATCTGTTTCCTGACTCAGCCATCTTTTGGACAACTGCAGTCCGTACTTACACGAGGCTACTGTGACGTTTTCAAGTCTGATTTTGCATTTAGGCGTGATATCTAGAGCGCCTTCCGTATTGTTAGTCATGGTAGTATCTTTGACCGTGACGATTCCTCTCTGTTTTCCAAATATCTGGACCCCAACAAAAGCACTTTGATTGGATTTTCCACCAACAAATGAAGATCGAACGATCGTTACATTCGTGTTGCCTCCCGTTGTTCCGATGTAAACAGCACTCTCCGCATTTTGTCGTGTGTTGGTCCAATTGAACTCGTCCAAAATGATCAGTCCGCTATGGAGCGTGAGGCAAAAGCTTCCAAATCGATACTTCAGTTTATGGCTGACGCAGTTTTCCACATTGACTTTTTTAAGTGAGGCATAGAAAGCGTATGTCAATGGTTTTGACTGCGGCTTGTGCGTTTTCCCGATCAGAATAGCAGAACCGTCCGTGGTAGCAACGCAATCAGTGAAGTTAACATTGGTAAAACTCAGCCTTATGTTTCCCATGTCGCACGGCGATCAACGTTGAGGTAAACAGCTCCACCGGCGTTAGCTTTGTTTCTTTTAAACACGGTATTAGTCACAACTAAAGATGCATGCTTTTTTGATTCAAGGGAGATAGCACCACCATTGCCTTTGCTCGCATTTTGCCCGACAAAAGCGGAATTATCTATGGAAACTTTTGCCTCGTCTGAATAAATCTTTATACATCTTAGAGCTTGGTCGTTCTTGTTGTTAGCACAGTGTACGTGTGTGAACGTTACGTCGACTTTCCTTGTTCGAGATATATACATGCTATCTTTAAAGCGTCTGCTCTTCTTACTAAAGGGCGTTTTCAAGTTGTTGTCCACCAGTTCAATGTGGCTGTATGTCTCCTTGGTCACTGCTGCTCCAAGGTCCAAAACAACAAATGGAACCCAGTTACCAACACAGCTGATTTTGAAGCATGAAAGTTTAACAGCTGCTGACAGACTTGCGCTTTTCCCTGCAACTTTCGTCATGGAAATTATACCCGTTGCTAAGTGTTGTCCATCAATGCCGTTTGCTATAAATTTTGTTTGGCTGATACTCGCATAGAGAACGCTGGAATTGTGCAATAAGATTTCCACACAATTATAATTGTTTGTAAATAGAGAAGGACCCTGGATATCGAAAGTGACGCTAGAGGCGTTTAGTGCACGAACACTAACAGCGGTTTTAGATTCTCGATGAGAACAGTTTATGAGATGAATTCGACCACAGTCTTGAAAATTTATAGGAGTTCCCTTGAATACAATTCCAGACAAAGTCACCATCATTTTGAATTTCGAGCGATTCTCCGTAGGGTCACCTTCAAAGTGGATTCCTTCCGCGCACGACACATGTGGGGTGGATTGAAAACCTTTCATTGTTACACTCCTTTTGAGATAAAGTCCCGGAAGATAATTACGCGCCATCCGATTGGTACAGTTAAATGGCTTTTCATCGGTTCCTGTCCCATTCAGGTGTATAAATCCGCCCGGGGCTATGAGGGAGAATGCTTGCGATATTGACTGACAAGGTTCATCGATAGAGCCGCAGTTTTCTGTATCTCGTCCTGAAAGCGAGACATAGATATTTCTGGATGCTTGGCCTTGGGTATCTGAAAGTTTAACAACTGTTTAGTATCCATGGCTAGGAGACATTAACTATTTTGAGGGATGTTTTCGTTGTAATGCAATTGCAAAGTATACAAAAGTATTCAGCCACTTCGCCACGTGGTCGGTTCACTATAAGCCATTTCACAGTAAAAGAAGCGAAAAGCAAGTTTATCTTTATGTGTCATGATTGGATATGAAAGATGGCAAATTTCGATCTCAGTCCTTCAAATAAAAGAAGATGGTAAACACTTAACCCACACTCGTGAAAAATGCCAAGTTTCTTTATTTTATTTGGTCGAATGACTCATTTCATTTTCGACCGTGAAAACATATTATAAATTGGTTGAATGATCAATTTATTTTGATTGAGGTTTTCACCTGTGCTTATATTCATTCGTATCTATCAAAGCACGAATTTGAATTTTCGCCTCCTCCACCCCCTTAAGTTTTAAATTCCAAGGAAGAACCGGACAATTCTCGGAAATTTTGAAGAATCTTGACAAAGAAAGAACTTTAGTTGAGAAAGCCAGAGAGCGGGCTTTCCAAATGAGGAGGTTTGCGGTTTCTGGAATAAATTACTCAAGCGGAATGAAGATTTGAAACTTTCCATTATTGCTTGATGCTGTAATGCGGTCGCATTTACTGACGAGCTTTTATACATGTATACCGATTTTGTATGTATTTGTACAGATTTAAAAATTCACAAAAATTTTATAAATACATTTCCCAAACAAAATGCATTTAAAAAAGAATTCCAAGAAAAAAGTGAATTATATGTTGAACCATCAAATAAGGTGTATTTATTTACTATAGAAACTTAGATAATTTATTTTAATGAGGAGCACAGATGTGTTTTTGTCGTATCTCCTGAAATGTTTTTTTTTTCTCAAGGGCCGATTTCCAATATCTGATCGAGGACTGTTTCTATTGTGTCTAAAAGGTTGTTTACAATCGCTGTAATATTTTCATAGATAAATGACTCGTTTTAAAAAATAAATAACTATGTTCTTCCAAGTTCCAGACACCAAAACAACCGAAAACCAAAAACTTATCTTATTTGTTCCCTTAAAATCGAGGAAACTTCAACTAACCTGCACAGATGCTAGGAAGGACAAAGAGTTGAAATAAACAAGATAACAGCGGAATGAACGCCATGGACGAAGCCGATAGACTTAGCCACATTTCAGTTAGGATCCAAAATGCCGTCCTTTGCTGAATGGGAAAATTTCATGTGACGCCGTCTTTTATGAAGTTATCTGCTGGAAAACGAAAGGGTATATCTGTTGGTTCTCTTGTGCAGGAAAATGAAATAAATCTAACAGAATTTAAACTACTGGTACCTGGCAATTTGTAAAAGACTGGTCTCTTCGCCTCTTGACATTAGCGAAATTCGACAAAACCCTCGCGACTTGGAAACTTTCTGAATTTTTATTTTGTAAAACTAACGTGAAATTGAATTTCAGATTCTACTTATTTGGAAACAATTTTCCAAGAAACTGAAAATAGAGGTCCTTGTGTCAGAAAGAAATAATTAAAATTAGCCTTGACAGTTATTTCCGAGAAATCTTTTTTCTTTCTGGGAATCCCCTCTCTTTCCAAGAAGGCTAAATATTAATTGTGTGAAAATTCAAAGACCCTATAAGGCAAGGCAATCAGTAAGAGCAAAAAAATTCGCCAAATATCGTTCTGTTCCATTAAAATTCGTCAATTCGATGGCGTACAACACTTTACTATAGAATTAATTTTTTACAACGGCAAACCATCCTTTCAGTAAATGTTGCAAGTAATAAAACAACATGTCAGTTTTATCACAAAGAGAGTTTCGTTGCCATTGACAACTGTCAGGAATGTTCAGTCAAAATAATCGCGTCAGAGGAAATTAGCATTCAGGCAGGTGGACGCAAAAATTTATTTTCTTTAGCTCTCATCCGTCAGGTAAACTTCCCGTTCTATCGAAATCGCTTCTACCCTCGCTTGATTATTTTCCACTGCAGATGGGTCTCCAAGAATCAAACAAGAATAACGCGAAGCATTCCGACTTAAAAATTATTTATGCCAGCAGACGGTCTTTTATCCTTTTGAAAATGTAAATTTCTTGTCATATCAAGTTACGACTAAGTCTTCATGGTGAACTGTTGAAATAGTGTACTTTCTGTCTTTTTGGCGAAGGTTTAATGAAAGTCAACTTTAAAGGCCTATCTAAAGCGGTCAGTGTAAAACGAAGACTGCGGACTGCAGACCGCGGACTACAGACCGTCTGCAGTCCGCGGTCTGCAGTCCGGTCGGACCGGGAGTAAAATGCAGACTGTGGGTTAAATATAGACTGAAGACTGCAGACCAGGGGTAAAATGCAGACTCAGTTCTAAAACAACCCGCTTCCCCGGAAAAACTTCAAGAGTGAGCCGGGCTTTAGGCCGCGTAAGTCGTGAGAAGCTGACAACAATCGTCATGGCGAGTGGTGTTTCGAACTCTATTTCCTCAGATGGTTTTGGCGTTGACATATTATTTTAAGGTAAAACGGTTAGAAACGTAAGTGTTTGAATATGTTGATCACAGCCAACTAAATACATATCCCTTGTTGAGGAATAAACAGTTCTACTGAGCAACATTAAAGAAACATGTAGCTCATGTATACTTTGTTCGGCCTTAAAAGTAGTAGCGATAGACTTTCATCACACATCGGCAACTACCAGTTACAAGTAAGACACAAGACTGTTGAATTTAATTCTTTCATTGGCTGAGCAGAATCGACTAACAGTGTAATTGCATGACTGTGCGTTACAGTTGGGCTACGATTTTGCCCTTTGTAATTATTAAGTGACTGTGCGCTACAATTAGGCTACGATTTCACTTAGTTTTATCAGTTTTTAGTTGTGCGTGCCATCGGCGTTGCAGGATCGATATGTAAGTTTTTAATATTCTTTTTCAACCGGTTATAAACGGTTGATTCTTTTAGAATCGAGTCTGCACTTTACCCCTGGTCTACGGTCTTCAGTCTGCCTTCACCCCCAGCGAGGGTTTTACACTGACCGCTCACATATTTACAAATTATAAAGACACACAATATCTGCAAGTGTGAAAGAGTCACTGATGTGTATCAAATGCAAACTTCAAATACTGTGAACAATCTTAATCTAGGAATAGCGTTTTGCCTCGTTTGTTGATTAAATAATACACTTAAGAACTAAAGAGAAACTAAGGAAGAGGGGACTTGAAATTGAAAAAAAAACAAACAAAACAACAAAAATTTCACAGTCTGCACGGTCTAGATCTGCAGTCTGCGTTTTATCATGACCGCACGCAAGCTGGGATCATCGGCAACCTTCCAGCTTGGTCAAGGATGTATCATGACAAAATTACATAAAAATGCCTTGAAGTACTTCACTAACCATTAAGTTAAATTTTAAGATTATGTAGGAGCACCAAACATCGTTTTACTTATCTTACAGATCTGACCGACATAACATAATAACGTACTCCGGCCAACAGTCGTAACGGTTGATATGAATCACACAAATTCGATGTAAATTTCAGTACTATTTAGTCTTTCTCGAACGATTTGAGGTGAAGTATTCTCTTAGGACATCTAACAATAATCAAATACTAGTTTCATTCAAAACATTTTAATTTTCGATTGTAGATGCAAACAACACATACAGAACTTTGCACACCTGAATATAGAACGAAATTAGAACCGCGACGAAACAAGAGAACTGAAACCGAAAGTAAATACGAAAGCTTACTTCGCACTTCCCTGCCAAAAAGTAATGAAAAACTTTGAGAGAGAAAGCGGCTACGTAAATACCTACTTACATAAGGTATTACTCTACAATGTTACAGCTCATGATGTGAGCCCTAGGTAGTTTCATAAGTGAACACTCATGGTTCGACAAGATGCTGCAAGACCGACGTCAATATTTCAAAATACATCTCACCGTTTAACTCGCTCTCTCCGTCTCCGACAACAGTTTTAGTAGCTCCAACTCAAGTTGTTGTTGTGTTGTTAGACTGTCATCAGTTTTCTCTTTCAGTAATTTTATTATCCGGCACAGCTTGAGCTTAAACGAAACGAGTCTGAATTCAATAACCCAGTCGTCGCTACCGAGGAAACATATAAATGATGTGTCGGCGCTAAGTCCGAATGTAATTATGGTTGTAATTTCGCTGCGAGGAACCTGTTTCTTATATCGCTTGAGAGGTTTTTACCCACTATATATTACGATAAAAGCTGACGTCTGCGGGAATGGCAAGGCGTAGCGTGACCGAGATAAGTTGTGGACGTAGCTAGTAAGGTGAATAACAATTAGCCTACGAGTATTTTGTCCTTATTTGGCGAGTAAAAAAAAAAAAAAAAAACCATGTAAGCGCACAGCGCGAAACTCCCAAAGTTCTGAGCAGCGCGGTATCATCATTACCTTCTTTCCCGCATTATTTTTGAGTCGCGCGTTTGGAGGATCACCTGGTTTTCAGGGAGAACAGTCGTATCCAGAAAAGTTTAAAGGTGAACTAAAATATTTTGACTGCCAATGGGGGGGGGAGGGGAGGAATCATTTGAATACTACGGAGCATTATGGGGGATCAGGCAAATTCCATTGTGACACAACCAAAGCCTCCAACACTCAAGTAGATCCTTAGAGATTGTGCTAATAGAAAAGAAAGAAAAGAAACACAAAGCAATCCAAATGTTGTATTCATTGCTAATAACATAACCATATTTTCGATTCTTTATCGTAAGTTACACATTTATTCTGCTAAAACAGAACTAACTACTGTTATTTTGTGGCCTGTGAAAATAGACTGAACCATGGATCAATCTTTGAGACCAAGCAATTCATGGCTGTGCTTATGTTCCCTTCAAAAACTAAAATATGCTGATTAGGCTAGCAGTGCTACTTTTAATAAAAAGTGCTAAGATCATGCTGGCTTTTACAAATAATTCCAAAAAATAAGCTAGCACAATCTGTAAGGGCCAATACCCAAGGACAATTTATAAGACAAAAGACATTTTCAAAAAAATCAACCTTTTGGAAGGGTTTCAGTCTCCATTTGCACTCTGTACTGAGTTAATTATAATATTGTTCCTCGTAAAAATTGCTCAAAAAGTGACTCTTGAAGGAGTTATTCATTTCATTTACTCCTTATTGGCCTTCCACTTGAGACAGTACAGTTACTCTGGTCTCATTCAACCCTAAGAGTAGTTCAAGGTTTTTTTGTCTCTAGGTTCCATGGGCGCTACGTTATATACGAGATGCACGGGATACACGAAAGCAAATGGGTGAATAAAATGATAAAATAAAGCCACTGTGTTTATTTATTTTAGTTTGCTTCAGTCTTTTTGTTTCTTCATGACGGAAAGCGGTGCGGCGTGTGGCGCTGTTGGTACGTCATGTAAGGAGTGAAGCGTACAAGCACCCAATCCTCTCTCTTGAGAAGAATAACAAGATGGCGGCCGAACCATCGGAAACTCAATTAGGTCTTTCGTGGCATGATAGTGCGTGGATTCCGGTTCTCAATCCTGATAATGTTTTGGAATATTTTTCACAAAGAACGAACCCCTTTTATGATCGCACATGCAATAATGAAGTCGTTAAAATGCAGCGACTCGACCCGTCAACCTTGTCGTAAGTATGGAAGTAATTTCTCGTGTAAAGTAAGAGGTATGATCATATCGGAGGGTAGATCTGAAAAGAGTCGTTATTGACGGAAATGTCTGACGTTTCGATAAACTAACGAATCCTCAGCATCAGTCTACCAAAAGCAGTCTTTTTAGAATTACCTCCTACTTTTGGATTCAAACGTACCATTCTTGAAATTAAAGGTTCGTAGATTTTTATCAGAATGAGAGACGACAATTTTCAATGGTTAAACTGTAAAATGGAGATTCAGTTTTTATTACGTCTGCCGACCTTTGCGATGTAATATTCTACTTTCACGTGGCCCGTAAATGTACGTGTAAATTTAGATAATTCTTTCTTTGTTGATGCAAGAAAGGCATATTTTTTTTATTTATTGCACTATATAAGGTGTGAACGTCGCCTGGACATACTCAACCCACAGCAGCTTACTTTTCAGAGGAAATTTTTAAGGAAGTGAACCTAGGGCTGATGATGTGGGATGATTAAGTTCACATACTGAGATGAACTTGGTGTGATCTGGCAAAGTTCACCCTGGTTGTTGGGTTGGAATGTTCTTGGTTAAAATTTCTGATATAATTTTAAAATATTGCATTCTTTTACAGAACAATAATTCAATACTTGCATTCTTAGCTTGCCTCTTATTATGATTTTATGAGACTAGTAAGATAAATCAAATGAAGAAGTGCAATATCAATGCCAGTATGTGAGCAATATCACGCCTACCCCTCCCCTGCCCCAACATCAGCCCAAACCTATCAACAGTTGACTGTTGTTGTGTTAACCCTTTTACTTCCATGAGTGATTAAGACAGAGTTACTCCTTACAATATCAATGCAATATCAACCAGATAAGTGATGAGAATAAATAAAAATATCAATTTGGGGTTAATTAGTTGATTCAATACTAAATTCTCTAAACTAACATTATAAGAATTGTGTGGTTGACAATAAGGAGAATTACATATTTGATTTGGGAGTGAAAGGGTTAAGGGAGGGGTACATGTGCAGTTACTCACATACTGACATTGATCTTGAGTGCTGAGGTGGGATCATGGGAAGTGAACGAGCCCAATTTACTAAACTTGTAGTCAATGGGGTTCATTGTGGCTGTTATCCTACTGCTTTTAAAAATCATGTATTAACTGTGAATGCTTTGTGGATTTGCACATGCTTAGTCAAATTGTCGTTATTAAATTAGTTTACTTTTGTTTTCTTAAAGTACCATGACAGGAATTGAATACGTAGTTCTTCATGTTCAAGATCCAATCCTATATGTCATTAGAAAACAACACAGAATTTCCCCAACTCAAGGTATCTTAATTTGTAATACACTGGTTAAGATCTCTTTTTCAATATACTGGTCATGTATACAATTTAGTGGTAGACTGATTATCACATGCATGATGAAATGTAAAACTGCTACAAATTCTGATTCACTGCTAGATTCTCCCTTCAAAATGGTTTGTGTTCCCATGTGAAATGGAGAGAGAAGGTCGGTTAATCCCCTTGACCTTGTCTCAGGGATTATTCAGCGATATTTATCTGGCTTTCGGTGAATAATTGTCTAAGGAAATGTTTAGTGGCTTTGGGAGAGAATTCACAATTAGATCTTAGGAATGAAAGGCTAACCATGTGTTGCGGTGTAACAATTGCCATTTATCATAAAAGTAACCAAAATTATAGTGTTCAAGTAAGGTGTAGTTGTTAAGAGGTTTGGGTGCAATACCTGGCCTGCTCATTCTGCTGTGTTCATTGGTTGGACACTGTTCTCTCACAGTGCCTCTCTGGAGGCACCCAGGAGTATAAATGGGTACCAGTGAAGGGAGTGTTGACCTGTACTGGAACAGAATCCCACCCTGGTGGAGAGAGACCAGGATAAGTATTAGCTCCTAATGGGGCCCCTCTGCTTAAGTGCAGATTCTAACCCTTTCTTTGATTGCCTGTTTGCAGTTACTCCACTTGCAGATTACTACATGTTGGCAGGAGTGGTTTACCAAGCACCCGATCTTTGCTCAGTCATAAATTCCAGACTGGTTAGTAAAAAGTGATTAGACTTGTTAACTGATGAAGCCTTTTTTCTTTCTTATAATATCATCCTCCTAAGAGTGGAAAATGTTTTGCTCTCAAAGAAATGTCAATAAACATTGAGTAAAGCTATAAAGCTATTAGGCCATTGTTGACTTTTTATAGGCTTTCTCTTTGCTAAAACTTTTTGCTCCCAAGATTTCATTAGTTATTCGCCTTACAGTCTGCTATAGTCAAATTATATCATGTAAGTTTGAAGAATTTGGTATTGGATCAACTAATTATCCCTTATTTGTAATTTTCACTATTTTTATTCTTATCACTTGTTTGCTTGATATTGTGTGGAGAAATTCTTTATTCTGTTGGCTGAAAATTAAGTTCTGTTCTTACTTTGTTTTACCTCCTCACATATCAGAAATATTCTTGGCCAACAGCTCTAGAAACACATGCAATTTGTAAATACAAACTACAAACCATCATTTGTTTTTGATTTTAGATGGTTTTGGGAGTAGGGTGTCTTGGAACAGGGGGGGGGGGGATTTTACCCCCCATTTCCTCACATTTTAGCCTTGACTGAAGCCTTTAAGCTTTTATACCAAGCAAAATCATCAGTCTGAAAGTGTTGTTTTATGCTTCCCCAGCTGTCTACCTTGCACCACATACAAGCAGCTTTTGATGAAGGTGAATGTTGTATGAGTAAAATATTCAAGAATACATGGAAATTTCTGACTCTTAGTCAATAGAGACAGTCAATGTGTCATTTATTTTGCCTTATACAGCTTTATTAACAGTTAGCAATGTCCAAGGTAAATAGCAATTCAGTGATGTAAGGGATCAGGGCTGATGGAAAAGGGAAGGGGTCAGTATTTGAGGAGTGAGTTCTGGGCAAGGAATGAAATGATACGAGGGGTTTAATTGAGAATTAAAGGTGTGGGAGTGGCAATTGTTGGAAGGGGACTTGGAATTCAGGGGTGGGGAGTTGGATTTGAGGGGAGAGGATGGGAATTTTAGGGGTGGGAAGTGGGCATTGAGGGGTGGGCAGTGGGTATTGAGGGGTGGGTAGTGGGTATTGAGGGGTGGGTAGTGGGTATTGATGGATGGGAAGTGGGTATTGAGGGGTGGGCAGTGGGTATTGAGGGGTGGGAAGTGGGTATGAGGAGTGAGAGGTGAAACTTGAGTTAAACCATTGCAAGCATTAAACAACATGCTTGTTTGAGACTTGCACAAGATGTAGCTCTTGTTGTTATCATTAAATGTTGGCTGGTTCAAAGAAAGTGTTTAGAGTGACTGAGTTCAAAATTTTTTTGGTTATAAACAGCGTCATCATACTCCAGGTATCATCCATCGAAAGGTTACTGGTGGGAGTTTAAAGATAAACAACAGAAACATTTGACAGGTGAGCCTTTCAAGTACCAAGCTGAAAAAATAATCTCTGCTAAGAAGTGACGAGTTTATACTCAGAAAATGACGTTGTTTGGTTAAAGTTTTGCATCTGATTGGTTGGGAGAATGTTGGGAGTTTTCTGGACCAATCACAGTGCAAAAGAAGCAAAACAATGCCATCCCAGATTACTTTCCACACCTCATTGACATTTGCTCAAAAGCGCGGGAAAAAGCGCGGGAAAAAGCGAGTGACCAAAGCAATCGTAGATTACGTTTGCCTTTCAATTGAAAATTGCTCTTTGTATCCCTTGGCTTAAATTATTAGCTAACTTCCTTGTTGTACAATACTTGTTTACTCTGTTTTTTTGTTTGTTTTTTTACTGTAGCTTCTAAACGGAACCAAAGTAACAAGAATAAGACGGCGAGGGATCCCGATAAAGAGCCTAGTTCACAGTTTCAACGGGAAGGTGTTCACATGTTGCTTGGGGAACTTTCAAGAAAGTTTCCACCACAGTTTCTTCAAGGCCAGACTTCCACAGGTAATCAAAACGCAATTATTAAGGTTTACACGCCGACGCAAATGATTTGATGTGAAGGATATACACAAAATCGAAGTACAGTATAAACAATTTCGAGGTAATTCCACAGTTCTTATGTGTAGGTGCCTTCGTTTTATACCACATCACGAGAGAGAAATCTCTAATCCCTGTAGAATTCCTTTGAGTTGTATCCTGTACATTGCCCTGAAAAACCTCCAACGATATATTGGTTCCAAGGGCATCCTTGGGGTGTCCCTCTTGGTTAGAAACGCTTTTGTTTTACGTGATGAGTCTTTAAATTGATTGATCGAGAAAACTCGTGCCACCCTTTCAACCAATTAGATGCAAAGCTGAAACCATTTGCGTAACTTGAGGCCGGTCACGTGTTTTTTGAGTTCCCATAATTTACCTACCTTTGCTTTGATTGGCTATTGCTGTTCGAGTATCATGACACAATCGAAAAGCGCTCTTGATGATACCTGAACAGAGATGTCCAGTAAAATTGGCTCAAAAATTCAAAATGGCATTAAATCTTGTGGGATGTGTAGGTAGAAAGCTACATACTCAAACTACTTTCCTTCAAGACGCTTTGCATTTAGAATAATTCCAGAGAAGCTAACTACGACAAGAAATATCTTCAAAGGGAAAATATCATTTGAACCTTTTTATTTGTTGTTTTGTTTTCATCCAGGCCAAGTCAAGAAGAACGGAGACAAAAATTCTAATGACGACAGTGAATCGAAAGAGGCAGATTCTTCAGCATCTGCAGAACCGCTTCCAAATGGTGCTACTGTGACCGGGGGCTCAGGCACCAACGTGTCACGTGGTTCTCTTAACTCGCATCAGGCCATCAAGAGAACAGCGAGTACTGATTCCTCCACAAAACCACCCCCAGGCAAGAAAAAGAAAATTTAAACCAACTTGAGAACTTGAAAAGTAGGAATATTACTAAAAGATACAAGAAACTGCAGACTTATCTTGAAAACATTAGAGAAAATCTGGCAGACTCCAAGAGAAAGCAAGTTGTTCCATGAGCACAGTCCCTTCTTAACCTGACAGGCTCGTTCTCGGGTAAACACTAAACACAGGAGTAAACAGGTGGAATATTGGGAGAGTGGCCTGGGCGCAAGCGTGGGATGATAACCCTGCAGTGGAATCACATTTCACCAAAGAGGGTCCCATTGTCTAAAACAGGACAACCGCACTTGTCCACAACAAGGAGTAATAGAGACAAAAGCAACCAAATACCACTGGGTTGTGTCGCATCTGCTAGGAATTAGTTATGTATAAATGTTGATAAAATAAATTGAATCCAGAAACAGATCGCAGTTGATCCTCTCTTGCTTTAACCTGGATCAGTCCATAGTGACACCCCACACACTACCCCCGCCCCTCCCCCTCCGGCATCTTTGCAAATATTCTTTATTGTCCTGTATAAATTTCACAGGTGCTGTTGTTGTTGTTGTTGTTGTTTTTTAATTAACATTGGCGTTCTTAGCTGGAATGCTGTTACTACAAAATTACTTTCTGATTAATGTTTTCATCATACTTTCAGTATATTTCCTTAATTCAATATGCACAAAAATATATTGTACTAGTTGGAGCTCACAAACTACAGAAGCACTCACTACAAAACGAAAAAATGTGTCACAGTAGTGTTACTATCACTGGTCCTGCATTCCCATAATTACAGTCCCTATTTATACTCTAATTCAGATGACAAAAAAAAATACAAGTTAACAGGAGGAAAGTACCATGGATTATGACCGAAGGGAAGTTAAGAGCTACGCCAACACCAACAGCGAGGACTAGGCTCTAATAATTCACTCCCCTAAAGCCAGTATTAAGAAGAAAAGTTCAAAGTCGGAGATTTTTTCCTTTCGCATTTGCAGTGAATTTGTAGCTCTTAATGTACGTGATGGTAATTTTTTTTTCTGGTTTATACTTATTTTTCACTATTTTTAATTTCCTAAAGGTGCCTACATATAGCTAGTAATGTTCACAGAAAAAGCAGACCAGAGCGTAAGATTGAAGTAAAAGGAAAAAGTAATCATTATGAAAGCTTGGTCTGGTAATCTCAGCAAACATCAGTGTTGACTAAAATCGTGAATGGCGTTCAAAAAATAGAAGCGGGAAAAACAGTTAACTCTTTACGCGCCTCTCGCGTCGGTTCTGACAATTTTCGTGTGGAGAGTATCCTTAGGTATTAGTACTTTTTTGTTTGTTTTCTCTACAATATTTTTTAACCACGGATTCGGATAATTCATTTTTTTACATTAAAATTTACTAAATAATGTCGCTTTGAAAGAAACGAAAAAGAATGATTATTCATCCTATTGTTCATCTTAAATCAATCATCCTCAATCCCTTTCAAATCTTTCAATTCACATTTTGGGAATATTTTCTGTAAATTACGAATGTTCAACTATTCCTCAAGTTGAAGGTAATTTTTTCTTGGCCGAGTGCAACTCCAGAGAGCGTGACACCCTTTAAGAATCAAGCAAAGCCACGTTTTTAAAAATAGTCAACTCTTACAAAGTACTACGGCCAACTCCGAACTCGTTCACTCCTATTATCAATCAGTTAACTCTCCTTTCTCACTACTATATATTCTGTTGAAACTAGTTCTGAGAATTTGCAAGGCGAGGTAAGAGTAAGATGATGGTGGTTATAGAAGACTTTGCCATTTCCGTCCCTTCACACCAGCAAGTGGTACACCTCAACCGTGTTTCGCTCGCACCTCTTGCATATGCTTGGTGTGTTGCTGAACAATTTCCTCCACAACTGAAGGATCCGCTAAGGTGGAAACGTCGCCCAGTTCATCGGGTTTATTCTGGGCTACCTTCCTCAAAATACGACGCATTATCTTTCCAGACCGGGTCTTTGGAAGACCAGACACAACCTAAGGAAAAGAAAACCGGGTTCGATTAAAGAGAGGTAATATATGTTAGTTTCCAGGCCACCCTCCGGAATATCAGATTGAAATGGTAAACAATAGCTCGGTAAGAAAATCGGAAGTGAAAGTTTTTACAACAGACTATCCTTTGAATCCTTTCAAATTTCCAAACTGCAAGACGCCAAATAGAGTACCGACGCTTCCGATATGCTTCGTACGTAACGAATTCCAAGAATCATAACAGCTCGCTGAGAAACCCAATCGGCAATTACAATCGGAGTCAGGTGCGGGGAAATATACAACAAGTGTCAGTGGCGGGAAATCATGAAGATTAGAACAGGTGCCAACCAGAGAATTAATGAAGGTGAAAAAAGGAAAAAAAAAAGAAAAAAAAAAAAACCGGCGTCACAAAGCGGTGAAATGGGTAACGAGTCCAAGCATGGAAAATTCGTTAACGATGCCAAGGACGGAAACTCGTAACCCTTTCCAAGGGTGGAAAAGTACTTAAACTATTCCAAGCGTTCTGAATCAGACCCTCGTCAAATTCGGTTACTTACACACTTTCTTAATTAGTGTGCTAAGCACGAAAAAAATTAAGCGGTACCCCCTACCCCGCCCCCTAAAAAAAAGGTAAAAGATGTTGAGGGTTCAAGGCGCAACCGGCACTAATAAATCCCCCACGTTCTAAATTTCAGAGACGAAGAGTCGCGTCTCAAACACAAATTAAAATCAGAGAAGAATTACCTGAATGACTTCTGGGACAGCAAAGGAACCTATCTTCTCTCGGACGATGGCTTTCAGTTCTTTTCTTAAATCTTCCGCAGAAATTGTGGCGTCGTCCTTTAGTGTTGCATACGCATAAATACCTAGCAAAAACACCAACCAAATATACAGCTGTTTGTCTCTTAACAAGCCAAGGTGATATAAATGAAGTGATCTAAACAAGGTGATATAAATAGCTTGCCCGGGAACAGTTCGCCGAGAAAGAGGTTAATTCTTTGAGATTGAGTGGCCTATGATTTCCATTGAGATCTTCCCCCCCCCCCACCCCCTCCCCCCCTTCCCAAGTTTCTGTCACATGATGCGACTAGAATTAGGTCGACTTCTCCTGGGTGGAGGAAAAAAAAAATTCAACCAGTCCATTACATTTGTAGGAACTTGAAACCTTAACATTCTCTTAAATTGAAAGTAAAACCTTGGTCAGTTTACTATTTCTAAAGAATGTCACACTGAGATACTAAGAAACCGACCTTCTCCTTTCACAGGATGTGGAAATCCAACGACAGCAGATTCAGCGACTGATTTGTGATAATCCTGGAGAAAAAGTGAATAAAAATAATTTGGTAATGAGAAATAGTAAACATAACATGCATAAAGAATAAAGGGGTAAGTTTCTAAAGAAACTGTGGTGCTGCGTCGGTGGGAGAGTATAGCAGGTAATTTAGTGTTAACAACTGGGTTGAAAACGTAAATTAGCCACCGTAAAGGGTAAAAAAGCTGACGTTTCGAGCGTTAGCCCTTCGTCAGAGCGATTGAAAGAAAGGCAGATTTTAGGCAGTGACTAATGTCGCGTTAAACAGAGATGATTTTCATCAAATAAGAAATCTAGAGAAATGACTTTTGTGGGTTAACATTGGAATCGATCAAATCTCACAATTTTAAAACAATCATTGCTTACCATGGCGTCTTCGATTTCTGCTGTTCCCAGGCGCTTGCCACTGACGTTGATGACGTCATCCATCCTTCCCGTAATTCTGTAGTCTCCGTCCTTGTCTCGTAAAGCACCGTCACCGGTAAAGTAAAATCCTGAAAACGGGTAAAATTGGTGACCAACAAGGTATTGCACTGACCGTCAGCGAAACCAAAGGCCAATCAAAATTCGAGCCTAAAATGTTTGTCTTCATCTGTCTATACCTCTGTGTCTTCTAAGGCAAACATGAAAACTACCTTAAAATTGAAAGAGGCTTAAAAAACTTAGTTAAGTTTAGCAGATAAGGGCAAAGATGCAATGAAAATCCAAAAAGGATCAAGGATGGCAGAGGCTGAAGAAGATTAACAAAGATCACCCACGAGTAAATTGAAAATGAAGCAAAGTTTCTGAAGAGAAACAGACCGTAACGTAGTTACTGCAACCGGTATGCAGCGCGGGAAAACATGCGAACGGTGCGTAAGGCGGGAAAATGGACTGCCAGGTCTTAGACGTGGGCCGGAAACAGCCGATGCAAAACGCTCGAAAATTAGATAAGCGTATTTTAATAACCGAATAAGCTGTTCGATCTGAACACTGCAGTAAAGCATAACAACCAGATTTCGTTTCCTTACTTAACTACATAATACTTTTTTGATATCAGTATTCACATTACAAAGAGCATACCTTTGAAAGGATTGTAATAGGTGTCTAGAAACCGCTGATGATGACCATATATGGTGCGAGACATACTGGGAATCGATGTACGTATACACAAGGCGCCTTTCACGTCGTTTCCAGTCAGCTCTCGACCCTGTGACAGTCATTGAACAGACATTGAATTGAAATTTTAAGAGAATAGCAAGGACAGGGATGGCAATGACAGGAAATAGCAAAGACTGAATCCCTTATTGGTTTAGTTTTCACTGCTGTATAAGAAACTCCCAATCCATCGTTTGATATGATGTTATTCTACCCCAGAGCCGTTTCTAACATTAACGGAGATTGGATTAGACAGGAGTTTAAATAATGTTTTCCATAAGCGACTGCTGATGATGTAATAGGCGGCTATGCCAGGAAAATGGGCCGTAAAGCAAAACCTAAACACGAGAGTAAGCTTGTAGGCTACACCGACGGCGGTGAGAGGTCTTCTAGGATAGAGGCACCCAAGGTTAGGGTGAGGGTTAGGTTGCATTGTGTGCAAAAGGTTTTAAGTGTCGAGAGACAATATATACTTTGCAGAGAGACTATGAGTAGTCCCTCCTTTCTGGCGAAGATAAAAAATCAGAGAAAAAAATTGATAGTAGTGAGCTGCGCGGAACTCTAGGAGTGAGGCTCAGAGTTCTGCGCGGCGTAGTAACCACTCTAAGTTAATTCGCTGATTCTTTTTTTCCTAACTCACACGACGGACTTTGCCGAGAAGGAGGGAATACTCGTAGCCTAATTTCGCAGACTAATCTATCGACGATTTACTTCCAATACCTTCTCATCCAGTAGGACAGGTTCCGCTCCAAAGAAAGGTCTGGTGGGAAATTCCGGTTTGAGGGGTGAATCATCTGGTGCAGGTCTGGGAGATAGGAGAATACCACCGGTCTCTGCAAGACAAAAAACAAAACAAGACGTGTCAAAAATGGTTTACCTGATAATTACGCATTAACTAGCTTCTTATTTATTTCTTATCGTTCGTCTATGCATAAAAAGCCTCGGCCATAGAAAGAGATTGCCCTTCTGGAAACACATACTTCCCAGATACTACTGTAGTTGAGGGGCTACTTCCAACTGAGCTGCGAGCAGAGATAACTTTAATAGGTTCTTAATTCTCGCACGTGAATCTGATCACAATTAATTGAAATAAGTGAAGAACACGGTAAACTTAATGAAGTGTATTCTCACCTGTCTGCCACCACGTGTCCACGATGGCACATCGCTTCTCCCCAACAACATCGTGGTACCAGTACCAAGCCTCCGCATTGATTGGCTCACCAACTGTGTTTTTCAATGAAAAAAATTCACTTGACCAAACCAAGACAAAAGAAAAGAGGTGCTCCTCACCGTGTTAGGTGTGACTCGTTGCTCAAATTTTAAGATTAATTAATGACAGGAAATATATGTTACTATAGATTCAAGAGACCTTAACGATTCACATTCATATTGCTTGGAAAAAATCGTTCCCCTTTCCCTCGCTTTGTTAGGCGTCGCTCCGCAAGCATCTTGTTCCCGCTGTTTATTCGCTGACTTAACGCCTGAAAGAAGCAACTTTTTAAATTGTTTTTCAACAATTTTTTTGTTAAGAGCTGCTGTCCGCATAGGTAATCGTGCACCGTTGCCAAGTTCCGCCCTTATGACCTGAATTTTAGGATCCAATCCCAAGTTGCGGAGCTCGAATTTACACGTCCAACTACCTCAACTATCAAAAAATTTCATTGTGCCCGAGAATTTAGCCCAGTTAGTGATGCTAAGATAACTAACCTGTTCCCAGAAGTTTCAAAGACGATCTGTCATACTTTGTGACATAAGAATTGCTTGATTTCAGTAACAATCTTATTGCAGTCGGTGCGCCGTAGAACTGATTCACCCGCAGTCTCTCCACCATTTCCCAATAGCGTCCCGGGTCTGGATATGTAGGGGTGCTCTCAAACAGAACCGTGGTGGCCCCATTAGATAATGGGCCATATACAACATATGTGTGCCCTGTGATCCAACCAATATCAGCTACACAGCCAAAAATGTCACCAGGGTGGTAATCAAACACATACTGAAAAAAACGTTGTAAAAGCATAAATTTAACTAGCATAATGGCTTCAGCATCACCTTGGAGTGATAGTGAAATTGGTTTCATTCTCTGCTCCATTGCTTAAGGAAAAATATTTGCAACATCAATATGGCTCTAAATCACATTCAGCCAAAACTGAACTCAGCAAAACAGCAACTAAGGATAAGGCTCCTTGAATAAACTCTCTTTAGTTGTAATTTTAACCTTTTTAAAGAACTCACTTGCTGTGACATTTAGGAAAGCAGACAATCCACACAATCCAAAAAATTGCAACTCAAAAGACTCTTTAGGATAGAAGTTTATAATTTACAAAAAGGGATGTATATCATGAACATCAACTGGAAAATCTTACCTTGTGTGTTAATTTAGCATAGAGAAGGTACCCAGCCTGTGTATGGACCACACCCTTTGGCTGTCCTGTGCTACCAGATGTGTACAATAAGAACAAAATGTCTTCACTATCCATTTCCTCAGGTTCACACTCCGTCGACTGTTTACTCATTTCCTACATGAACAAGGTAACAACAGTTACTACTTGAGATTACTGTTAACATAAACAGTTTTAATAAGCAGCACAAACAAGGTTAGAAGTACAATACTTATTTTATTTTTTTTTTTCAAAGAGCATGGGGGAGGAGGTTGGAAATTTTGTTCCTACAGTATTTAGGGAAACAGCCAAAATGAAGATGTTGTGGCCAGGAGCTCTATCAACTGAGCTAAAAAAGAACACTCATTAATGCAAATGGTCAAATTCAAGCTTAGGGTCTCATTTCTTGTTTACTCTGCCTCATACAGTGTATTCACCATCATTAAATCTATCAGAAAGGAGAAAAAAATCCATCTACAGCTATATTAACCAGAAATTTGACCTACGTCATTTGCAGGTCAAGCCATATCCATGTGAGAAGCAATCTGAGATTGAGGAATTAACTAAACTTACCTTGATAAAATTACAGTCCCAGTAAAATATTAAATAGGAAAGTTACCTTCTCAAGAGGAATGTCCATTTTTCCCATAGGAACATTTGCTCCAGTACGACTGGCAACAAACACTCGCTTTACACATGGACTGGCAGCCACAGCTTTGTCAACCATCTGTTTTAGCTCACCAACCTTTCCACCTCGCACCACTTGATCTGCTGTGATCACAGTTTCAGCCTTTGCTATGTAACAAAATACATAAAATTACACTTCCCAAAACAACATACCTTCCATGAGAGTCATATCTCGATTGCCTAGTTAACTAGAATTACTTGTACAAGTCAAATGCCATTGCAATACAACATGTTTCAACACCAAAACTAACAGAAGTAGCCACATTAGCTACTAAGGGAAAATGAAAATATCACAACAACCTAATAAGAATTCAAAGGAAAATTTAGCAAACTGCACATGTCCCAGGTAAATGAAATTGACCAAATAGTGATTTAAAAAAAAAAAAATGGACACCCCTAACAAAGTTGAGTAGGGCAATGTTTTGCCCACTAATTGTGATTATACTTGGCTTAAAAAAGAGAACACAGATATTCAACTTACCATCATTTATTCTGCTGGCTAAAGCTTCTGAGCTGAACCCAGCAAATACGACACTGCAATTAAAAAAAAGCATAAATTAGCTTTGCATTAGGACAGGCCAAAGACAGGAAGCCATACCCTTTGTCACTTCCTTTCCTGTCGGTTGGGCTGGTCTAATTTCTATTTTTTTGTAACCTGAATCCTTTTTTTGCCTCACTACTGCTATCACACCATCCTCTAGCACTACTGTACTTTGTTTAACAAACTGAAGGTCTGAGACAGGTAAACACAGAAACCGGACATTTTCATTAATTTATAACTAATTTATAACTTTTGTCACACTAAGACATTAAACCCATGTTAAGACTTCATAAAATGTCTCTACCTATTTCAAGTAGATCTGTTTTATGATGTCAGGCAGTAAGCAAAAAAATGAATATTACTGCTTATAGTTACCCTATTACTGCCTAAAATTGCTTGGAATTCTTAAAAATCCAACAGATAAAAGGGTTTCCCTTCTGGTTTAAAATTTTCTTTTACGTCATGCTTCAAAGAAGGGAGATAAGTGTCCCTTAGTAAGTCTTTACCTGTGAGGTGCACCAATTCTTGCACAAGCCAACATGGCAGCAACAGCTAATGGACTGACTGGCATGTAGATACATACAACATCTCCTTTTTTGATTCCATGGCTCTTGAAAACATTTGCCATCTTGTTGACCATTTCATACAACTCTCTGAAAATTTATTAGAACAATTGTTCAACAAATCAGAGGTGAATAAGTGTTTTTAAAAAAGCTAAAATGCAGCCAATTAAATATCTGTGGAGGTCAATTTTTTTCATTGGCAAATACGGTAACCACAAGCACGGAAAAATATCCATTATACAGTATCCACAATATATACAGTAACCACATGCACAGAAAAATATCCATGGAAAGATACTGCTTGATTTCTTGCTTATTTCTTTTTGAGAACATTTCAAGATACGAGTCAAAAAAACAGTGTGGCTAATTTACAATAACCCTTTAACTCCCACAACCAACCAAGACTGAATTTCTCCTAACAATATCAATACAATAATAAGCAGACAAGTAATGAGAATAAAGAAAAATATCAATAAAGGGGATTATCAGCTGGTCCAATACCAAATTCTCCACACTAACAAGGCAGATTGTAATTGTAATTTTAAGGCAGAGAGTTGGGAGAATACCTGTAGGAGATCCTTTCCACATCCCCTGGTTCATCTTTCTCCCATATCAAGGCACAGCGATCAGGATCTGCCTCCATGTGTCTGTCAACACAGTTTACTAAAAAACACAATTCAAAATAATAAAGGGGGTAAGTTTCTAAAGAAACTGTGTGTGGTGCTGTGTCAGGGGGAGAGTATAACAAGGTAATTTGGTATTATCAAGTAAGTTGATAATGTATATTGGCCACAGTTAGGAGTTTCAAAGCTGACGTTTCAAGCATTAGCCCTTCATGAGAGTGAAAATGAATATTAGTCTTGCTTTGATTTGGCAGAGTATGCAAGCAAGCACATGAAAAACTTTGCAAGTATTTATGATATGAAATGACACAGGGATATAATAAATAGTGACCTTAGCAGAGGTACTGTAAATTCTCACCAGCTTCTGCTGGTTGATATAAATCCTAGCCAGCAACAGCTTGAGTTTAACTAAGCTCGCACTAAAATTAAGTGTAATAATAAAAAATATTAACCAAGATTTTAAGCTTTGTAGTAGGTAGGTAGGGTTACCCCAAGCATTTATCAGGCTTCCCTGATGATGCACCAGATTCCATTTACCTTCCTGGGTTAAGAGAGGCACTGTGAAAGTAACAAGTTTTGCCCAAGAACACAATATAGTACCTGGTCAAGTCTCAAGCCCACACCTCTCAACACTTAGTGTCAAGTGCACTCACCATCAGGCCACTGCACAAGGCTTTGGAGTTGTATTCTTAATCTCCAGGGTGACAGTTATATGAGACAAAAGTAACCTTCTTCTTACAACCTCATGCCAGTAATGAAGAGGAATCCAACAAAAAAATATCAGAAGAAGCATCAAAATCCAACAGAGAAGTGCTGCCAATAGATACAGGACAAAATTCTGTCCTTGAATATCCAATTTGTTATGTGAGAAACCAAACATACTGACTCCACTCAAACCCTGCTCTGTTTTGCAAATGGATCCTTTTTTTAATCAAATTCATCCTCTAACCTCCTAGAGTTCACCAGTAATTCTCCCTCCTAACTGCTACACATTTCCATATCAGTGAGGAGATTTTGGTATTGTGAACAAATAAGACCCCTAGCATCAGCTGTTCAAAAGTGGATAATGCTATCCACTGGATAAATATCTGCTCAGTGCAGTGTTTTACTAGCACTTGTCTGTTGGATAACAATTCATCCCTGAGATAACCCTATCTGTCCTTCGAACTAATAGGCCATGGCTGACAAGATTGTTTGTTCTTGTTGAATCTTTGGTTATATATATGGGTATAGTGAGGAGATGATAACTCACTTGTCAATTGTGTAGCTAATTAATAGCTAATTTTACAAAAAAAAGAAGAATAAAAGCCCTAACCAGGAATGCACCCTTATGCTACCTCTAATTTATGTTAGTCTCTATGAACAAGAATGATCTAACTTAAGTTAACATTAACTAGAAAGTAACCGCCCAATTACCCTCTCCACCCTAGGGAAATATTAATAGGACCTGATCCTAGACATTTCTCACTCAATACTCTCGCTCCAAGAATCTAGCGTACGATTAAGAAAGGTAAAAATCATCAACTATCTCTGTACCTGAAACATTGAGTTTGCCACCTAAAAACCATTTATGCTGGCCCTTTTGCAAATCTACGTCCATGACTGAATCGAAAGGTTTCATCCAATCTAACCGCGTCGCACCAAGCCGTCCCCAGAAAGTTTCGGGATCTTTGATACTTTGCTTATAAAGTTTTTCCCAATCAGAAGTGACATGATCGAGCTGAGGTGGAGCGTAGTCCTCTGTGAAGAAAGAAGACACTCGACGGCACAAGATAGAGGGTATTCTTGTGGGGATTAGCTTTCGTGTGACGGAAAACCCCGCCATCATTTAGAACTTGCAGAATATTGAATGGTTACTCAGGCGTTTAGCGCGTGACATCTGTTGTTTATCTAGAGGTACGCCCGAGCAGCACTAGTGACGACTTTCCGAGTCGGATGATTCAAAATCATGTTGCATGTTGGATGATTATCGGAAATTGTCGGCTAATTCCAATATGGCGGACTATTTCAGTAACACCATTTGCGATTTACAAACAGTTAGTCTTGCTGACGATTTGTATTCTCATGCAAAAAATAAATCCTGTCATATTCCATATATTTATGAACACAGCGTTATACAAGAGAGAGATGATTGAAGAATGTAGTGACTAATGGACTTTCAACCAATAAATTAATTATTAAAAAGCGCAAGCCCAAAAGCCCCCTGTTCCCTTATCCTATAGGCTCCAATAGTAATTGAGTTATGCTTCTTTAAATTTTTACTTTTGATTGTAAACAATTTTCTTGTTTTATTGCAATTCCATTTTTGTGAGACTTCTGTTTCTTACAACAAGGCATTCTGCGTTTTAGGTTATTCCGTCATCCCGCCGTTCCGCCATTCCATACTTTTCCCTTTCACTGTTCACTGTTCACTGTTCCCTCTTCAGTGAACTGAAAGTATCGTATTTTGCGGCTTGCTCGCAAAAAGAATCGCAAAAACCGGACACTTGTGTCCAAAATAATAAGGAGAGCACACGCCTGTCTGCATTTTTTGAAGTTTTTTTAGTCAACATTACAAACAAGATCATTTGTATTCATTATGCTAGTAGCATGTCTCTGTTGTTCGTAATTCTTCGCTCCCACAAATACACATTTATCATTCATCGCTGATTTAAATATTTTATTCGTTATCCATTTTTTAGCATCTACGACGAGACAGGGTCAGTACTTAAACGGATCGATCTAGACGTAAGCTCTGCTTCTTTTAACAATCATCAAAAATAGTTGTGGAATAAATACTAAGAAAAGATAGTAAAGTTGTGGTTGTAATCGTTGTATTTATTACAATGTAGTACTTCTGACAGCCCGATAAAGTCACTCATCATGACTTCTTCGAAACATTTTCTTTTGATTAGAAATTCAGCGGACTTTCCGCGATTAAAAAATGAAACAAAAAGAAGGATGGTACGGGAAACTACCCTGTAATGTGTTTATTTTTAGTAATAAGGCAAAAATAGAGATAGACATTTTGCGCACCATCTCACAACATTAAGTTGTGACTCATAAACATCTCGATCAAGCGTAGAAGTGTTCTGAGGTTAATTTTCTCTTGAGATAATAACAAATGAAAATAAGTTGGTTTTTGCCAGAGTTTCAAATTTGCATCATCGTAATAGTTTTAGCTACTTGAAAGTTCGTAAAGAACAATCATTACTTCAGACCGGAAACCAAACAGCTCCAAGTTCCTTGTTCATTTACGCTTCCGTAAGACTTCAGTAGTAAGAACATTCCAGCAATTTGTTACTAAAAGTTGTTTATCATTTTCATGTTTTGTTTTGTTTTCTGTTGTTCTTTTCTCCTTTGGTAATTTGACGATTTGAATTGAATTATTTTCTCTTGGCAATTGAGATTTGATTTAATTTGTAAAAAGAGAGAAATTTAGCGAAAATGACCGGAAGTAGTTGTGAAATTTGGGGAAAGGGGGAAATTATTTTGTCACGTGAGCCAAATATATTACAATTGGTAAACCAATCAGAGGGTCGGAAATAAGATTCGGGGATTGCTACCGAAACCGTCTATGTCGGGCGAACTTTGTGTAATTTCTGCTTTTTCGCTGTTGAAAGCCTTTTAGGCTTCAAAGCGCGGCAAAAATGGTGGAAAATGGCTATGAGAACACGAAACTGATTCACCACGAGCTGAAAAACGGTACAGATTTCGTACAGTT
The DNA here is from genome assembly GCF_036669915.1 of Pocillopora verrucosa. NCBI lineage: Eukaryota > Metazoa > Cnidaria > Anthozoa > Scleractinia > Pocilloporidae > Pocillopora > Pocillopora verrucosa. Next base: position 3,783,570 of record NC_089318.1, read on the forward strand.
GCTGTAGCGAAGTTAAAATAGTCGGGCATTTTGGTGGTCTGAACATAAACAATTTACTGGTGACGATCAGTTCTGCATAACTTTTTGTTTTTCCCGTAGCTAATTTGACAGCTCATGAAGACGAAAAGGTTGGACTGGAGAATTTTGAGCTTCTCAAAGTTCTTGGAACGGGAGGTAAGGAACACCCGATTTAGTTTCATTCTTTGAGGGATCCTGTTCTGCGCAAAACCTGCGTAAACTCAACTTGCTTGAGTTTTCGTGCTCAACCCCTCGAGGAAATGTTGACTCAATTTTTTTTCTCACGTACAGCATATGGAAAAGTTTTTCTCGTTCGTAAAAGAGGTGGCTACTTCACCGGGAACCTATACGCCATGAAAGTGCTGAAAAAGGCTACGATCGTTCAGAAAGCGAAGACAGCTGAACATACTCGCACTGAGCGACAAGTCCTGGAAGCAGTTCGCCGGTGTCCATTTCTTGTCACATTACACTGGGCTTTTCAAACAGAATCAAAACTACATTTGATAATGGGTAAGTTTAATGTCATTTGTGTAAGTTTCTCTTCGCTTTTTTAGAAGTCTGAAGAAACCCTTCATATCGAGCAAGCGAAATCACGACTTGAGGAATCATTTCCGTCAGGTTTAGAATTTCGTACAATCTTCAAATCGTGTTTTTTTATTTAGCAATGTCACGTTTCTAGAATGGTTCGTGAGTTTGGCGTATTTCTCTGCGAAACTTCCGTGCTTTAGGTTTCGTTTTTAAATAGGCCTTGTAAAGACTTGATTCAATATCGAAATATTAGTAAGCTCAAATCTTCTTCTAAGTTTCATTTAATACAATCATGATATTTGTTATTATTGTGAATCCCGCAGATTATGTGAATGGAGGCGAACTTTTCACCCACTTGTATCAACGAGAGAAGTTCACAGAAGACGAAGTTAGAATATACATTGGAGAAATTATTATTGCTATCGAACATCTTCATAGGGTGAGTAAAACGTTTTATTTAGACTCTTTTTGTCCGGTTTTCGACAAAACCTGTCGGATTTTACGCCTAATTAGATCTCCTCAGCTTCATTGGTCAGAGTTTACAAGGGATGTAAATAAAAATAAACAAGGTCCAAAATTGGTGGCTATAATCGTGTATTTTTACGTCCATATTCTTCAAATTTGGTTGTTTGTGTGGGGCATTTTTATTCAGGAGAGTAAACATTGAACGTACACTCTCTGAAAACTCTGACAGATTGCGCAATGTTTCTCTTTCTGCATTATTTTATTGCACGCAATCTATCTAAACAGTAGTTTAGGAAGGTGACCATGCAAACAACTCGTTGACGAGATAAACTAATTTTTGCTTTCAGCTCGGTATAATTTACCGTGACATCAAATTAGAGAACATCTTATTGGACTCTGATGGGCATGTGGTGATCACAGACTTTGGGCTGAGCAAGGAGTTTTCAGCGCCTAACTCGGTAAGCACGACGTTTTTGGTGTGTAGCAGTTTTCTACCAGTCAAGTAACTTTGTAAATCGAATTTTTTATTAATTGTTTTTAGGGCGAGAGAGCTTATTCATTCTGTGGAACAATTGAGTACATGGCCCCTGAAGTTGTCAAAGGTGGTAGTAGAGGGCATGATAAGGTACAACACAGATCGAATAAAATATTGAAATAAATGTTGTTTTTTTTTGTCGAAGTGAGCAATTTAGATTAAAAAGATGGAGTTGATTCTGGTGGGCAGATGTATGTTTTGGGCCCAATTTAGCCTGCAAATTTGTCACAATGTGTGATAAAGTGATGATAAATGTTATTCAAATTGTGGTGGACATGAAATATTTTAAATTAAAAAAAGCTTCAATCAGCACAAAAATCCTATTTGCACTTCCTTTGTCCTTAGTGCTCTGCTTGCAAATTGTGTCACAATGTGTGACAAAGTGATCGAAACAATAATTTGAAATATGGTAGACATGAAATATTACTGTAGATTACAAAAAAGTTTCAATCAGGACAAAAATCCCACTATCACTTATTTGGTCCTCCGTGTTGTGCTTGTGAATCTCATCATCACACTCACTACCTCAAAGGAAAAAGAGGTCAATGTAAACAGTTCATTTACAAAGTCCTTAATCTTCTCCATTACTCTACTCTCTTTTGAAGAGTAACATAATTAAAAAATAACTTTATTTGCTCTGAAATATTACCCATTTTTTCTTTTCTTTATCCTTACAGGCAGTGGACTGGTGGAGTCTGGGTGTTCTCATGTATGAATTGCTCACGGGAGCCTCACCTTTTACTGTTGATGGCGAGAAAAATAGTCAGTCTGAGATTTCTAAGTAAGTATAATATGTGGCTGACTGTATTAATTGATGCTTCAAATTATGATTCAGTTACACAAAGAAATGATCTCCTGGTAACCACAGCATATTAGTGTCAATGTTTGCTCCAAAATATGGGAGGAGGAGGGGGGAGGGGGTGGGTAGAACTCTTTGAGGCTTGCTTTACCCATTTCACTCCAAATTCTCCTTACTGGCTGCTGTACAAGTCTTATGATTTTAGTTGTGATAATTTGTCACTAGATCAACCGATAATTTCCTAATTGATATTTCTTGTTATTCTCATCCTTGTCTGCTTGAAATTGTATGGATATTGTAGGGAGAAATTCTATCCTGGTCAATCAATGCGTGAAAGGGTTAAGTATACTGGAGTGCCTAATCCAAATTCCCTATTGCTCCAAAACTTAACCCTATGTATTCTAACATCAGTATGCATTTTCTCTCTACTGTTCTCTACACATTCCCTAAGGTACTGATAAGAAGAATATGTGTAAGAATCAAGAGCTCCCATTTTTGGTGATCATTTCCTTTATTCTTGTGACCTTAATTTGTAATGTGGGGGTGATATTGTAAGGAGAAATTAGATGCTAGTCACTCTCAGGGATCATATCATGATTTGATCAGATCAAAGGGTTTACAAAGCTGCGGCAAATGTGCTGTGTAACTAACTAAGACAGAAAAAGCCACATGGTACTCCCATGTGAGATGAGACTAGTTTTTTTAACTCTAGAATTTCTCTGCTCTGTAGACGAATTCTGTATAACAACCCGCCCATGCCAGCAGACATTTCAAGAGAAGTTGTGGATTTACTTCTGAAGCTTTTGCAGAAAGATCCAAAAGTGCGACTTGGAGCAAAGGGAGCCCAAGACATAAAGGATCATCCTTTCTTCAAGGTTGATGTAATGCAAAATATTTTCCGTAAATGTTTCGTTATAGCTTTGATTAATTTGTTCAGAGGTTTCCAAAAAGGTTCCTGGCAACCAATCATTTGAATCATTTATTATGGGGCCTTTCCCCTGACTAACTCTGTCACTAAAGCAACATGACAAGGTCATTGACAGTCACTTCTCTATGCCTGTAACTCTACAGTAAACTCATTTATTTCATTCCTTTCAAATTAGCTGCCTGGACAGTGGTACCATTATAAGAAAAAAAATTGTGCATGAGTTATGCCAATTAAAAACAGTTGTTAGTGATGAAAGTACTTTCTGATTGGCTACTCAAACTTTACATATCCTTTGCTTTTCACCTCTGAGCAATGTGCACATGATTTTTGCCTGAAAATGTTGTAATTGTAAATCAGTTAAAATCATCTTTTTGTGCTGTATTAATGTTATCTCACTGTCTTAGTATTTACTAAAAACAATTGTTCACCTCAGTGTTGGTGGCCAGTGGCAGATATTTACCTCACTGCTTTGCGGCTTGGGAAATATCCACTTTTAGCCACCTCAACTTTACTGAAAAGTTCTTAATTATTTACTTGCTTTCATCATTGAATTAATTTAAGGCAATTGATTGGGGGCTGCTTGCTGAGAGGAAGATTGCTGCTCCCTTTAAACCTCGCATTGGATTTGAAACTGATGTGAGTAACTTTGCAGAAGAATTCACAGACATGGTCCCCACATATTCACCAGCAGCCATACCTAAGACTGCGGATAGAATTTTCAAGGTAAGACAGATAGCAAGGCTGTCACAAAGTTTTGAAGCGGCCATTGAATGGGAGATAACATCTGTAACTTTGTAATACATGCCCAGGTGTAACTAAACAGTGATTGACCTCTTCACTCACAACATCAAGGATACTCAGCTGTAACAGGTGTTACGGCTCACAGCCTTTATTGATTTATTGGTGTACTTTGTAGAAGATTATCAACATTACACTACACTGTGGCAAAATTGCACAAAACAAGTAAAATTTTATTGTTACATTCTACTTTTAATATTTTTTTGTCCAGGGTTATTCATTTGTAGCACCCTCAATAATATTTGGAGAAAATGAATTTACCAAGCGTCTGGTGGCAAACAAACCCTCAGAGCACAGGCCAGCTCCAGGTGCTGTAGATTATGCAGCTTTATTTGAGGTAACAATTCATTTGTATAATCATGTAGATTAAAATGATTTTAGACAGTTTATTTTCAGTAATTGGTTCTCCCAGGAGAGAAATATTCATGATTTAACAGTGTCATAATTGGGCAAACTGATCTCTCTATCAAATCACTAAGAATACTCTTTCATTTAAAGAGAGTGTTTTTACTGGTTATTGCAGACTTGGTTTCCATGGATGCAGAACACTGTGCTCCGATTTGCATCTCATGGCACTATCATCATCTAATTTTGATAAATTTTTCAATGATTTTTTTGTAACTTTTGAAATAATGTCACAGTGGTTCTCATTTGAAAATTTTATGGTCATTCTTTTTTTCAGGATTCTCCTTTTTTTCGAAACTATGCTATTAGTGATGAAGTTCTTGGTGATGGAAGTTTTTCAACTTGTAGGTAATGTCACACTGGATTCCTTGCTACATTGATTGCAATCTTTGAAAAGAAAAGCCTGAGCATGGGGCTCCAAGCTCAACTAATTTCAAGCTGCCATTTAACAACCCAAAGTGACAAAATTAAAAAGTACTCATTGGCCACCATTTTTGTTCTGCAATTGAGAAATATAGCTGTCAAGTTTTCTTCAGACCAGAAACATGAAGTAACAGATCTAATCTAATTTTACTTTTATCCAGAAGATTTAGCAAACTAGACAATTAAGTGTGAAAAACGTTATATTCTGAGCTCATATGGAAATTATGCCTTTGAGTTTAAAATGGTGGGCCATAAAAATAATAAAAATATGATATGATAAAAAATATAAAAATGGAAATTACATGTATGTTAGATTAATGTTGGTCAGTGTTTTTTTTTTTTTTTAGAAAATGTGTCCACATTAGAACTAGGGTTGCGTATGCAGTGAAAGTTGTGAGCAGAAGGTGAGTAAAATCTGGTACTTTTCACAGTGTGTTAGACTCACCTTTATGCTTTACTTTTTGGTGATTAATAAAGTTGTTATTATTATCATTATTATTATTATTATTATATTTGGCATCAGTGATGGCACAGTAGCTGTGTAGATTGATTATTATGCAAAAGTGTATTTTCCTGTTGTGAAACACGTTGATTAGAGAAACAAGGCTCTTATGAGGAATTCACATCTTAATTTACTGTGTTTTTGCAGGCGTGATCATATCCGGGAAGAACAGTCTCTAAGAATCTGTCAAGGTCATCCTAATATTGTGCGACTGCAGGAGGTGTTTCAGGATGATGTAAGTGCACTCATTTAAACTTCAAACTACAAGGATGTGATTCATACTTTTCCCTATTAACTGTTATACATTTCCAGATCAATTGATATACAGAATTTGGTCATTCTTTAGCGGACAGATTTGTCCATCCTCATCATGAGTTTTCTACGGCAAACTGGCCATGTATGATTTTGTAAGAGAAGTTAGCATACAATGAAATGTGAAACTACTTCCTTATGTTTTTAGCTGCAAAACTTTTGACTTGATTTTGTCATCTATGTATAAAACAATTTTTTTTTTCATTTGGATGATTTTCTTTAATTTGCAGTTCCATACCTATTTAGTTTTGGAATTACTTGGAGGTGGAGAGCTCTTGGAAAGAATACGGAAAAAGAAAAATTTTTGTGAAGTGGAAGCAAGCAACATAATTAGGAAATTAGCCTCTGCTGTGGAATTCATGCATGGCCGAGGAGTTGTACATAGAGATTTAAAACCTGAGGTGTGTGCTTTAACGTCCCTTCAATCCCTAAGAGTGACAAGGTTTTAATTTTGCCTCACAATATCACCCTGGAATCAATGTTTTAAGTTACAAGAATAAAGGAACTGATCCGCAACTGACAAAGCTCTTGATGGTTTTACAAATTCTCCCTGTTAGAACCTAGGTAAAGTATAGAGAACAGTATGGAGAATATGCATAAAGATGTTAGGGTGTAAAGGGTTAACTACATCTCATTCTGTGTGGTGTTTATGAATAAACAGTAGCTTCTACTTGGTGCAAAAATATACTCAGATATTTGTCTTCAGACTTTATTCTTTGATCCTACCTCTAGCTTTTAAACTAGTTATGAGAATTTGGGGAAAGATCAAGATAATAACATCTACTTGATTAGTTTGAGTATTCTCACTACCTGTTCACCAGATAACTTGATACAGTATTGGATGTAACAGGGAGAAGTTTCGTGATAATCACTTCTGGGAGTTGAGAGGTTAAAAGGAAATTTCAAAGCAGAAAAACTGTGAAGAGAGTCATAAATTTAGTTGTTCCTAACAATGATTTTGTTTCTGCACTTGCTTTCTTCAGAACTTACTGTTTGTAGATAATTCAGAGGATGCAGAACTAAAAATTGTGGACTTTGGCTTTGCAAGACTTAAGCCAGAAAATCAACCCTTAAGGACGCCTTGCTTCACGGCAGCTTATGCTGCACCTGAAGTAATCAGCCAAACTATGAACAGAAGTGGCTATGATGAATCATGCGACTTATGGAGTCTTGGAGTTATAATGGTGAGCAGAACAGAAATTGCTCCTGTCAGGTCTTTTGACTGATAAAAAGTTTTTTTTTCCCAGACAGGGTGTCCTGAAGAATCCTATTTAATATTTAATAAATAATTATGATTATATAGTTTTACAGGAAAGACAAATTTTTAGCTGGTAACCCTTTAACTCCCATGAGTGACCAAGACAGAATTTCTCCAATACATTATATATATATACAATATCAACCAGATAAGTGATGAGAATAAAGAAAAATGTCAATTTAGGGACTGATAATTAGTTGATCCAATACTAAATTCTCTGAAATAACATTATAAGAATTGTATGGTTGACAGTAAAGAGAATTTGAAATTTGATCTGGGAGTTAAACAGTTAAGCTGCAAATTTGGTACGGAGTTTTCATGACCAGAGTTAGTGTAGATTGGGTGAAGGTTGATGGATCTCATTAAATGGGCTTTTAGCCACAATCTATGATTTCTTAAGGTGTACTTTAACCCTTTCACCTCCAAGATCTTTTTTAGTAATTCTCCTTACATTAATGCAGGGCTAGTGCTCAAAACATCAGCTTAGAAACTCTTTATGTTGGCTAATTTATGTAAACTGATCTACTCAGTTGATGATACCAGATTACCTTGTACTTCTCCTTACCCTCTGCCATACTATTTTTACGATGCTCATTGGTATTGGATCAACTAATAACCCCCTAATTAATATTTTCCTTAATTCTCATAATTTGTTTGTATGATATTATTAGTAGTGATTTTGTAAGGAGAAATTCTATCTTGGTCACTCATGGGAGTTAAAGGGCAAATAAAAGTCATAACCATTGTTATCACTTTGTGTCTGATTTATGAATGAAGTTATAAGATACTTTTCATGTTTTTCACCACAGTACACCATGTTGTCTGGTCAGGTACCATTCCAAAGCAGTCGTAGCTTTAGATCTTCAGATTTCATCATGCAAAGAATAACACATGGTGACATCAGATTTGAAGGGCAGCAGTGGGAGTCGATATCACCAGCTGCAAAAGACCTCATCAAAGGTTTGATGTCAGAGTTTATCAGTTCATTGAAGCTTGATCCTCCTATGCAAGTCATAATATTTTTATTCAGTTTCTCAGGTAGTCATTTATGTAAATAATAGTACTAATTATATCTCTCAACTAGCTAGTACATGTATTTTGATTGGTCAATTTAGTGGGCCGCATTTCCCTGTTTGCTCCACTCGTTTTCTCTGTCTGTACTGTTAGTTATGGAACCTCGTTTTTTTTCAATCAGTCTGTAAACCACAGTGTATAACTCAAACTTACTTTAAGTAAGAGTTATTTATTAACTGAGTTGGCCATGGGGTACTAGACAGAAATTATTTTTCTTGAAGTCATGAAGTACAGACTGATTGCAGGGTAGCGAAGGTACACCTGCCAAATGTTTTCTTCTCCAGCCACACCTGTAACTGTAACTTAGTCAACTTAACAAATAAATTCCAGGTTGCCATGCGTCTGTTCAGTAATAGATCACAGATGACATCAAAATGGGGTAAGAACAAAAAAGTGGCACATAAGGTGCAGCCAAGTGTGTCACTGATGTTCTTACCACATTTTGACATCCTCTGTGATCTATTACTGAACAGATGCATGGCAACTTGGAATCTATTTGTTTTATATAATAAAGAATTAAAAAAAGTTTTAATGATGACGTCATCTATATGTCTGTCCTCCAATAGATCATAAGTGAGAACCAATCAGAATGTGTGCGTAACTGAGCTTATTATATAAAAGTATTTTGACTCATGACTACTTCTCTTTTTGCCTTTTGTCTGGCACTTTTCTATCCAATCATAATACAATAGTTAGCTAAATTTAATGTGTGTGTGTCTCTCTCTCTCTCCTCTCCAGGGCTTTTAACAGTGGATCCAAGCAAGAGACTAAAAATTAGAGAAGTTGTGAACCACGAGTGGCTTAGGGGTGGTACATGTCTGCCCCATACCCCTCTCATGACCCCAGGAATTTTGGGCAAAGGACATAAAAGGACTTACGTGGAGTCTGCATTAAATGTAACATATGATGCTTTTAACAGAGCACATAAGGAGGGATTTACCTTAATGGATGTGCAACAAGCACCACTTGCCAAGAGACGGAAAAAGAACAAGACAACGTCAACAGAAAGTAGGTCTACCACAAGTAGTGATCTAAGCAACAGTGGAGGAACATCCCCCTTATTAAATCCAAGATGACACTGGTCACTCAAATGGTAAATTTTTTTTGAATAATTTCGAACTTGTTACAAATGGAGAAAAACTGTAGATATGGCACACTGTGAGTGATGCAAATACCGTGTAAGAATGAATGAATTGCAGTTTGTATGACTGATAGACAAGTATAATTTGTTAATAAAATATTTTAAGAATAATAGCAATATTAAGTTCACTTGGAAATGTAGTTTGAAGGTGGATGTTAAACAATTTGCTGTTGTGGTGAGAATGAAATTTTATAATTTATTGTGTGATATGAGTTTTTGTAGTGCACAAGGTTGCATTTTAACAATTTTTTTTTAGAAAACACACTCAAATAATTTGCAATACATAATGACAAGATTTTGGGGTACTTTATAATTACTAGTCAAGATTGGTTGGGGACACAAATTTCTTAAAATTGTAGTGTATATAACAGTAAGTTATTATTTCTTGTAATAGGACTGAAAGTAATGTTACAATGGCATCCATTGGAATCCTCATTATAATAGTTATTAGTAATACTTGTTCTTATGACTATGCTGTATGTCCATATAAAAGCTCTTGTCAAGATTTTTTTTTCAAATAAATGTTTGGGCACACAGTAGAGCAAAAAATTATATAGAGGTATTGTAGATGACCTGAAAGTTATGACTCACCAACTGGTAGAAATTGCTAGCCTTCTGCCTCTCTTTAGAAGTTCTTGAAATGGAATTCTTACCCTTTCCTGCCCAAGGGAAATGCCAAATTTTTTCTAAAATGAGAGTAATGAACCACTAGATATAGACCATGTATAATATATCATTTTATAGGTTTTTTTGGGGTGCATGCTATAAAGGACACCAACAGATGTAGAGGAGGTAACTGAAAGACTGTCTGAGAAGTGTCCAAAGTGTAGAATAAAAAACCTTGACATTTTTTGTTTGCCTTGTACATGTAGAGTATACCACTAAACTATAGGCTAAATTGCAACCCTCAGAGCATTGATTGTGGTGAGATATCACCTGAACCAAAACAGTGCAAAGACAAAAAGTTCCAAAAGTTGCAGGAGTGGTAAACCAAGTCTAATATTGGAGGGGACCATGATTTTATGCCTTCAATGTGCAGATCTTTCAATGACCTTTTGGTTGCAAAAAATTCAGAAAAAATGAATAAATATTTAGTATGTAATGGCATCCTGTGCTATATGGTACTTTTGAGCTGGAAAGGGTTAAGAAACTGAACTGATGTTAAAATAATTGGCATTCATAGATACCCATCTGAGTGTACAGTGATCATAAAAAATTTCTTTTTTCAACACATCCTTCTCTCTTTAACTCCTAAGATCTGATTGTTAATTCTCCCTTCTAGCCACCACATATTTCCTTGTGAATTAGTTTCGAGAATTTGATTTTAGATCCAAGTAACAACTTAAGCCTAAGCCTAAGTTTCAGTATATTTATTTCCTGTTTGCAAAATGATGTTTGAATATCATGAGAAGTCACATTAATTTTTAATGACTTTTGGGAGTTAAAGGGTTAAAATAGCCCTAATTTTATAGCATGCAATTTTGAATTTTTTTTTTTATTTTAAGCTTACTTTCCTAATAAGCCATTTTACAGTTGTGTTCTTAATTGCCAAGCCTTTGATTTGGAGTGAGGCTGAAGGTGACCTTGTGATAGAGACCAATATCTAGTAAGCATGATAACAAAGTAATTTACATTTGAAAAGCAGCAACATTTTTATCCCAACAAGGTCAATCTTAGCAGCCTCACTTCTGTTCAAAGGCATGGCAGACAAGTTGGCAACTGTTAAATGGATTATTATTAATAATGTCTGCAGTCAATTTTTGTAATGAAAATGTTTCTCTCTTCTGGAGCACCAAGTAGCCAGGGTTTTAGATATATTTGGGTAACCCTACTTTGATAGTTTTTCTGATCACCAAAGTGTTCTTTTTTTATTTGGTAAGGAATTTGACTTCAAGAAAGTTTCTCAGGGAGTTTCACTTTGAGGTGATAATGGGTAATATTGGCCTGTTTACTTACCTTGTGCTAACAAACAAGAACTGTTTTCACAATCAGTGTCTGTAAAATAAATGCTTGCACTCAGTATTAATTGCAAAACTTGAAATAGGTCTACTGTACTGTAATTAAACAATGGTAGTGGTTAAAATTTTTGTCATTAAGAACACTAATAGTAAGTAACACATTCAAGCTTTTTTACAAACTACATGAATTGCGAATTTTGTTATGTTTTTCATTACAAGCCTTAAAAGTCTTCCAGATCTTCAGGAAAATTGTTTGAAAGGCTGAAAATCAAGGCAACATTATGTCGCATCACTAGTAAATATTAACTGTTATCGACAATACGTAATGGTCTGCATTTTTATGCCAAACGCATGTTTTTTCCTTTTTGTCTGAAGTGTAACTATTTTCAAGGAGTGAGAACAGACAATGTAAGTATGAGGAAAGACAAGTAAGGTTGGAAAGATAATCGATTAATGTAATTACAGGTAGCACAAGTTGACCAGATTGAATAATAAATGAGGCTTTTAAAAAGTTTCAAAATGTAGACAGAATTTCACTGATTGTTTCCAGACTGATGTTAATTTAACGATTAAGTTGGATGAGCTTGGGTCCTGTTGTACAGAGTAGGAAATGTTATCCAGAATTAGGATAATATTTTAATTCTATTAGTTACATACACTGCAAGACACTTTTGGAATAAAATTTTAACTCTCTCATAACAGCGTTACTTTACAACACTATTCATCTTATTTCAAATCTTTGCAAAAGCAGACTTTAATTTCATCTTACAAACTCCATAAATCTGTGCAGGAAGAGTAGCCACCATCGTGTGTACATATTTCATGGAATTCCAACCACTGCCCTACATTCCCACAGACAGACAACAAAAACATGGATTCTCTACGTAATGGGGGCAAAAAGCTGCTAATGGTAAACAAAGCCCCACATAACCTGGGGAGAAGGAAAGAGGAATGAGGGGTGAGGAGTGAGTACTGTAATTTCCGTTCATTTACCCGTATGGCAGATTACCCGCATCGGTCAATTTTTGCAATAACGAGAAAAAAGTTTCAACAGATTACCCGCACTGGCAGATAACCCGCACCCAAAAACAAGAGGAAATCGTCGACTCGCACAAAGTTCCTTCATTGATTTTGTTAACATGATACCTTTAGCGTGCAACTAATAAATTTTCACACTTTTTGTCTTTGCTTTTTCATTGAGAATGATACCACTTGTAAAAATCTGTTCTAAAAAAATCGATATCTCAAGATCTATAAGTCGAATAAATCCCTTGAAACGGGAAATTAGTCTTTCACTCAAGGCAATGCCAGCTAAGAAATTTCACTTGTGCGTCAAAAATTATCTCGCGTCATTAATTATGCGGCGCCACGAAATGAACATGTCGCATCATTTTCCGTGTGAATTGCTCAAATTTTCACAATTAAAGTCTTTTAATATCAAGTTTGCTTCCCGTGTAAGTGAGAATTGTTTTTTGAAATTAAAAAGAAACAAGTTGTGAAATTGACAAGGTAAGAAAGTAAGAGTACAAACAAGATAAAAGCTTTGAATCGAGTTTTGTATGTTTTCGATTTGCATCAGCTTTCATCGAGAGTTTTAAAGTCTCTTATTGTAACGTGCAATCTGCACGAAATAAACAAGTTATTACAGAGGTTTTTTAAAGAGTATCTTTAGCGCATCTTATCATCTCTGGTTTTTTCCTGCTTATAGTTTTAAGACTTATAAGCTTTAAAAATTATCGTATTACCCGCACCTTCCTATAACCTGCACTAACAACTGTTTGTGGAAAAATTAACGGATTACCCGCGGGTAATCGGCCTGAAATTGCAGTATTTACTTTGACTAGTGCACTAAGTACATGACAAAGTAGTCTTCTTTCTGGATTTCAACTAAGAATCAAAATGCTACCATAATTTTGACGATGTTGGTACATGTCTGTAATACAAGGACTGATTTACAAATAGATTATTTGAAATCCCTCTTTCCCAGTATAACCTTTGGAGTAAGTCACTAGTTCAGCAGTCATCTGCGAAATTATCATTATTATAGTCTAAGAAAAATTCCCAGTTAGTGTCACATTTGTCCACGTGTCTCACTCCTCTAAGGCACGGTTTTTTTGCAAAGAAATTGCCTTTTGCCAATTTTATGACCCCATGCTGAGGATTGCGCTGAAAGAGAGGGACTGCCTCATGGTTCAGATAAAAAAGTAATCCTAAATAATTGATTACGTTACTTTTGTGTACACGTAACAAATTTCGAACACATTTTGTACACAATTCAGACTCGTGTCCACTAGCAACGTTCCCACTAACAGTGATTCTAGAAGTGCACGATGATTGGTTCATGCCCGGTTGCTTTGACAAATTTCATGAAATCTTCGGGTTTCATGCTTGTTGTTGCTTCGTTAGTCATCGGATGGAAATGCACTTTCTCGTGATTATCCTCCACAAAACTTGCGTCTAGTAAGAACGTGACTTCTTGATGGGTGTCGTTGAACAGAGATAGGGGTGTCACGCAACCCTGTCCGACACCAAGTTTTTCCAACATAACTGCTTCATCTGCAAACCGAAATCCTCCACTTGCTCCGACTTTTTTGGCAAGATCGTTCAAGTTGATCTCGCGAGTCGCCAAAGCCGTGAAGAGCCATAAGCGTTTTTTCTTCTTGTCCTTCAAGAAAAGATTCTTGCTGTGCGCTCCTGGGAGATGGCCGATATACGGCATCATGGCTTCCACGGTGAAAACGGCGGGATGTTCCACCGTTTCTGAAGTGATTCCCAAGTTTTCAAGGTATTCCATGAGTTCTTTCCGTCCACCGGCCATTTCAAAATGTTCCAAATGGAAATGCGAAGGCAAGACGTGCAGAGAAGCAAATTTACCCCTATGTCGTGTAAAACAACATTTTGTGTATCATTGGAACTGACTACCATTTCAAGAAGCAGTTTTAGAACAACAAATGAAAGATTACTAAACTGCACTTATATCTTTAGATCCTCTTCAATACATGTACTAGACACGTTCAAAATCTTCTGCAATCATTATTTGAAAACCGTCAACGCCGTTCCCAGCATAAAAGGACATTTTGTTTCACTAGATATGTTGGGGTGTAATACCGCTGACTTATTGAAGTCTATATCATGGCGCATGAAACAGACGAGAGAAATCTTTGCAATTTCCAAATGTTCTCTCTAGCGCGTCACGCTTAATTGTGTGATGTTATGACGCCCCTTTACAATGAATAGGACTTTAAGAGTTTCTCTAAGGAGCCAGGTAAGAGAAAAAATCGGTGTAGCCGGTACTTTTGTCATTTGCTTCAGCGCCGGTGGTGGCGAGGAACTGCTCTTGGCAACTTGTCACAGTTGAGATCACGACGAGTTCCACGTGAAGTATTTTGTTTACGATTTTCTAGATAGATGAAAGCTGGGTCGCATCATGTGAGCTCTCTACTGTAAGGGTGATTTGAATGTTTGAACTCTTTGTCGAGTACATTTATGACTGACAATATGATAGAAGCCGGTGAAGCAATATTGTCTTCAGAAAATAATTATGTAACATACTTTCAGTTAAAAAACTCATTATGTCGATTACCTGAGTTCCTCTTGAACAATAACTCCCTGAATCTTTGTTGAGGAAAAACACCTAAACTTTGTATGCACTGAGAGAAAACTGCAGTTTTAAATGGATGAGGAATGTTTGCTTTTCAGATCATCCACCACATTTGTGGCAAGTACTCCTTGCAGTTCACAAGGCCAGTTACTTGTGTATGGAAGCATATTGAAAAAAGATGTAAACATCAAGATTCTTCAAATGCCTTTAAGGTACCTTTTCTTAATTTTCTGATGTGATAAAACTTTGTCTTTTAACTCCTTCAGACACATTGCCACATCTTGGAGATCCAGTAGTCTTGCTTTTTTCAGGAAATTAGGGTGGTATTTGTATTTTTACTGAACAGTATTTGGTTTAATCTAATTTTTAATATTCATATCCTGTTCGTTTTTCTTTTTTTATGACAGTTTCTGGGCCATGCAAGGACAGCACTCCACAGAAGATGGCAGCATTCCTTACCACAGAAACCTGGTTCACAGGTACACTGTAATTTTTTTACGACCACCCAAAAATTTTATCACATATTATATACCTGTCACTTGTTATCTGAAATGCAACATTTGCCGCACAGCCCAGCAATTAAAGGTTCCCAGCATTGCACATATAGTTAATAGAATTGTGTTGTTTAACCCTTTAACTCCTGTGAATGACCAAGACAGAATTTCTCTTTACCATATCAATACAATATCAAGCAGACAAGTGATGAGAATAAAGAAATTATCAATTAGGGGACTATTATTTGATTTCAATATCAAATTCTCCAAACTAACATCATATGAATTCAGTATGACAGAGAGTAAGGAGAATTACTAATGAGATCTTGGGGGTGAAAGGGTTAAGGTTTGGAAAGAAACTTTTGGGGAATGTGGTTAACATGGAGTAGAGATCATGCAGCCCTCAAAAGGGTTATCCACCATTTGAAAATAGTTACAGTTATTTGGATTGTGGGACATTTTACTTCTCATGATAAAATCCATAGTATTACACAGTTATGACTCCAGTAACTCAATGTTTCATTTGAAAGTGGTGTCTAAAGAGAAGTACATGATAACAGGATTATGCATGGATGGTTTGATATTGTTAAGTAAACACAAAAGTTTAAGAAAAAGACAATCTTTTACCTTGGATTTCAAATTTAAAATATTGGTGAAAGTTTCATGAAGCCATGCAGTTGAACACCAATTATATGATTATTGATGTGTTCTGAAGTAAAATTTTTTTTCACTCTCGTCTCGATTTTTCAGTTATATATTGCATTAAGACCAGGTATGACCATTAGACAGCTTGCTGCTGAGATGAGTTGTGATCCAGGTAATGTGCCAATAAAATTTTATGTTCTTAGTAACAAGTAAATCTTTGTCTTCAGATGATTTCAAAATCACATGAATATTACTAAAATTTAACCCTTTAACTCTCATGAGTGGCCAGGACAGAATTTCTCCTTGCAATATCAATATGATATCATGCAGTCTAATGATGAGAATAAAGAAAAATATCAGTTAAGCTACCAGTTTATTAATTGATCCAATGGCAAATTCTCAGAACTAACATCACTAGAATTGTATGGTAGAACAGTAAAACAGTATGGAGAATTTACAGGGATTTTGGGAGTGAAAAGGTTAATCAAAATTAATTTGAATGCTTAAACAGGTTCTCTAGCTGATATATTGGTTGAACTTGGCGAAGAATTGCCCAATGGTCTGCTCACAGGTACATGGAAATGTCTTTTCATTGTAGAAAACAGTGAAATATTTTAGAGTCATGTTTTTGTGTATTTTTTGTTTTATTATTAGTAAGTACTTGAAAATTCCAAAACTTAGCTTGTGAAAGAGACAGATTTACTGAACCTTTCAATCCCTAAGAGTGACCAACATCTAATTTCTTCTTACAGTCATACACTGTAAGTGCAGCCTGAATAATTCCCACCGATCATGGGAATATCTAGGAAGGGATCACCATACTGAGAAGCTTTGATTGTTAACCAAATTCTCCTTGTAAGTGCTAGGGAGAATGTACAGCAAAGAGTACAGAGAACACAGATCTGCATTAGGGTGTAATGGGTTATTTAAAGAGACTGAAAAAAGTTCATGTTCTGTGGTATTTTTATGTACAGTGCTTTCACCAGACCAAGCCGAGCTGTTGGTAATGGAACACAACATGACTCCTGTTCACCGAGATCTCAAAACAGAAACAAGGTCTGAAAAATGGTTGAAAATATGACTCTTGATAGTTAATGATAATAAATAATATCAAGGATCTCAAGTTCCCTTATATTCAAGTTCATCATTTTGACAAGATCCAGTTGTCTTTAGAATTTATATTTACACTGTCAATTGAGTGTATTATGTGTTCAATGCATGTAAAGTGCTTTGTATACATTTATGTTTATTGTAAGAAAAACTTAAGATTATTTTCTGTAATGACTAATAATTTTTTTTTTCAATTTGGCTTCATTAAAAAAAAACAGCCATTCCCTTGAATCAAGGCCTCCTGTAGTGACAATTATGGGTCATGTTGACCATGGCAAAACCACTCTACTTGACACACTGAGAAGAACATCAGTAGTGGCCAGGGAGGCGGGAGGAATCACACAACATATTGGCGCTTTCTCAGGTAATAAAAAGAGACTAATACATTGGTGTGCGTAGTTATAGAATTTCTCTTCAAGTGTTGAATTAGGTATCTTGTGGGTGAGGGCAGGAAACAAGTAAGTTATTAAGGTGAACTATCTACAAGTAACCATGCATTATTTTGTTTATGACATGGACACCATGGGCCTATTCTGACCAAAAAAGTTGACTTTATTAGCAACAGTTATGGGAAAGATCAGTGACTTGTCAGTAGCTGATTGGCATAATCAAACACATAAAGAATTATGGTAATTTTACTAATGTGCAGTGATGGCTTTTCTCAGAGCTGGAAATCCTTGTAAAACTGACAGCAGTTAATATCAATAATAGCAAAAAGTAGTTTTTATCACTCCTAGTCCTCCTTAAATTGGTCTCTTTAAGCTGTCAGGCTAGCTTCATTCCTATATTAATCCTTTAACTCCCAAGGATCTGATTGTTAATTCTCCCCACCAGCTGCTACACATTTCCATGTGTAATAGCTGCAAGAATTTAGTGTTAGATCAAGATAACAACTTTAACCTGATAAGTTTGAGCATTCTTATTACCTGCTTGCTGGTTAATGTATGGATATCTTAGGGAGAAGTCACATGTTAATCACTTTTGGGAGTTAAAGGGTTAAAGAAGCATATATACAAATAAAAGTTATGTTGCAGGGATATCAAAACAAGGCAGTGATCACCAGAGTTTTGCTGGCTACTTGATAGCATGTCACTGGTTACTCTGGTCAAAATAAATACCTTTTGGCCCTGAATGAACTTTTCACAGCTTTTGCGGAGTCTACTGCAAAACATTTTGAAACCCTTGTTGTCTTCCTTTTGCAGTCAGCATTAAAGGAACAGACAAGACAATTACATTCATTGATACACCCGGCCATGCTGCATTTGAAACAATGAGGGCCAGGGGGGCTAATGTGACAGACATTGTTGTACTTGTTGTGGCAGCAGATGAAGGTGTGAAGCAGCAGACAGTAGAGTCCATAAGACATGCCACCAGAGCAAAAGGTATGATGTCAGTCAATAGTATTGTATAAGATTGTGTGCATGTTGCCATCAGATTTTACTTGCAGGTAAAAATATTTCTAGTTACAGTAGGCTGAATTTTATTATTTCTTAATACCTCCTAGCCCCGCTTAGAAGGAATCTAACCCTGTACCTGCTAACACGTTAATTCACATGACTGACTGAGAAAAAGTTTCTCCCTTTACAAATTATCAAATACAACATTAAGCAGACAAGTTGTGAGAATAAAGAAAAATGTCAGTTAAAGGGTTATTAGTTGATCCAATCAACTTATAGCAATAAGAATTGCATGGCAGGCAGTAAGAAAAATTACTAAATGAGATGTACTGGTCAAAATTCAACGAAGACTTAAATTCATTTGTATAAATGAATGATTTGGCTGAAATTCATGAAGTCCATGCCTTGAAGTCCTCTGAGACTAGCCACAGGCCAGAGCAGCCAAATGCAGATCACCTTTCTTGGTGTACATGTAGTTTCTATAAATAACTCTTAGCAGTCAAGTTTGCTTTCTGTGTTGCTAAGATACACAACAAGTTTTTTCCACTTGGATAAATGGCCCATGCTCTATTGAGCATGTGGGCCTTAAATCTGAGCTGAAACAACATGGTTCTGTAACATGCAGTACAAAGTAAGAAAACAAGGGTAGTAAGATGTGTATTATGATTATGTGCAGGTTCAGATAGAGGGGGGAAGATTTAAATCCAGACAAGTCAAAGCAACTTCTAATTTAGCAGGCTGTATGATGAAATATAGCCCATTCAGTTGACCAATCATAGCGCAGCACATGCTAACTCAAACTGAGAGATGTGATGATATAGTGTATTTCAAGAACTAGATTTGATCCTTTAAACATCTCTGAATTCTAAAGTATGACTGTTAATGAGATTGCATTCCATTTGGTTACTGTTCTGTAGAAGACTCCAACATATACCTTTGGTTCATTTCAAAATTATTGAAATGCAGAATGTGAAATTGTAATTATTGTTTTAAATTTAACATAATGCTGATGTTTCTCACCTGCAGTTCCAATAATTGTTGCACTCAATAAAATAGACAAGCCCAGAGTTAATGTGGTATGTTTTTTCTTATTTTTTATGTAAAATTGTCTAATCTTTCAGTTGCTGCAAATTAATTAACTAAACCCTTAGCCTCTAAGAGTGACAAGCATCTAATTTCTCCTCACAGTATCATTGCTAAATCAAACTTAAAATTCTTGAGAATTAAGGAAGTGATCATCATTTTAAGAAATTGATCCTTTGTTGTCAAACAAATTCTCCTCTTCAGTGCCATTGGAAATATATAGAGAATGGTGTGGAGAAGATGCATATTGATCTTAAGGGTATAGGGTTAAAATGAATGGTTACAGCTATACTAGCATTAATATTGTGGACTGCAGATATTTAACTTACTTCTAATGGTATTTGTAGTAGTTATACTGTAGCATACTTATTTTGAACTAAAAGTGGAAACGTCAGGTCTGTTTTGATTTTCCAAAAGAAAATTACTGACAAGCAGATTCAGATTGGGTTTACTTTTAATTACTTTTTATCAGTAGTTTCCTGTCTAACTTTTGGTGAAAGTTCTACAGACAAACCACAGAGAATAGAATAACCAGGACAATTAATCCCCAATTACCTTAAAGTGGCTCACTCAATCGACATTAGCCCTACAGTGTAGCACTGACATGTTAGAATGAGAGGGATTTATAGAAAACAGTTTAGAAAGCAGTGTGGCTGAATGCTTTGGCTGTTAGACTTCAAATCTGGTTTTCCCAGGTTCCAACAGGTTCCTTCTCACTTAATTTTTGTTCTTGGCTGCCCAGCAATGTCAACTTCTTGGCTACACTTTTTATATAGCCAACTGGTCAGTCTCCTGCCAGTCAGGATTTTTAAACACTGTTTTATTTACAATGTTTCCAATTTGTTTGTATTGGGCCTGAAAATCCCCAAATCCTCAAGTAAGTGTACATGACACATGTACACAGTAAATTACAAATCATGGTGAGTTCTTTGTTATCAAATCTGACAGAGTCTTTGTTCTATTACTGTTTAAATAATTTTATGCAGGAGCAAGTCAAAAAACAGCTTCTGCAATATGGAATTCAACTAGAGGAGTTTGGAGGGGACATCCAAGCTGTAGCAGTGTCTGCCTTAAATGTATGAATGATTAGTCAGTCAAAATGATAACTAAAAGAATCATTCCACATGCAATGAGTGCATTCTGACCCATAGCACAATGCCTAATGGTCAAGTTATTAATATTTATTAACTTTTATTTAAAAGATAAAGCTTCTTTTAAGGGAGAAGTGCAAATGGAAGCTAGGGTAATTCATGAGAAAGAAAAGAAGAAAAAAAAATCTTTTGGCCAAAATCCTTGGACCCCTGAGAGTGACCAGCATCTAATTTCGGTTGATACAATATCACCCCTAAATCACACATAGTCACACATGGTCATGAGCATAAAGGAAATGGTTACCAACTAAAGAAGCTCTTTACTTTAACTAAACAAATTCTCCTTTTCAGCACCATAGGAAATGTGTAGAGAACAGTATGGAGAATCTGCATACTGATGTAACAGTGAAAAGGGTTGAAATGAAACCTTAAATTTTAATGATCTACAATCGCGGTTTATTTGATTAACACTTTTATAAGGAAAGTAATCTCTCTCATGTTGAAGGGAACCAATTTTGATGAACTGCTGGAGGCAATCCACACTCTTGCAGAGTTACAAGATCTAAAAGCCAAAGTAGATGGGCCAGTGGAAGCAATTGTCCTAGAGTCAGGCAAAGACAAAGGAAGGGGGTATGTCTAATTGTTCTTAAAAGTATTTGCAGTAGTTATATTTTATCCTAGTTGACAATTTTCACTATAGTGTAAAACAGTCATGTCTGGAACACCCTTAATTGACTTCAAATAGACTAATTATATTTGTCTTGGGGAGATTTTGTGTGTCATATATGGCTATCTGTACATTTGATTATGGGTGATGAAGTTAGACTCATTTTAATTTAATCATGGACAAATTTTATTTCAGCTCCATTGCAACCATTCTTGTGAATAGTGGAACACTGAGGATAGGTGATATTCTGCTTTGTAATCAAGCATTTGCAAAGGTAAACTTCATGCTGACTTGAGGTTGTTAAAACCTTTCTCTAAATTAAACACATTTGAATAAATGGACTGGAAGGGTATAGGGAATAAGTAAATTGCCCAGAAAATTGAAAAAATTTGTTTACAGCAAAAATTTTGGTCATCTCAGAGTATAAGAGTTTCTTCCTACTAAATACAAATAGATATAACCAGTTTTCTAGCAAAATTCCCATGGTACAAAGTAAGTGTTCCCAGTCCAGCTATAATTATGGGTTAGAAATAGTAACTGTTATTTGATGATATCATAATGGAGTTTGGTTTTTTTGGACCTCAAGGTACGTCTCATTCTTAATGACCATGGTCAAACTGTGACAGAGGCCATGCCCTCAACTCCAGTGGAAGTAGTGGGTTGGAGGGACACTCCTTCTGCAGGAGATGAGGTTATCCAAGTTGAAACAGAGGTAAATTCTACAGATTTATTAGTTAACTTAACTCTTTCACTCCCCCAATCTCATCAAGGTAATTCTCCTTACTGTCTGCTGTACAATTCTGTTGGTGTAAGTTTGGAGAATTTGGTATTAGATCAACTAATAAACCCCTCATTGATATTTTTCTCTATTCTCATCACCTGTTTGCTTGATATTGTGTTGATTTGGTAAGGATAAATCCATCCTGTTATTGTCACTTGTAAGAGGTAAAGGATCAGTTAGCAATAATTCAAAAAGTGGAGAGAGCAACAGACAAATTACTAGATTAAAGTAGTTTACTTTGACACAGTGTAAGACAACAATTATTTTTAAATACTACTTCTTCTGTTAAATCTAAAAGTATAACTTGTTTCAAAGTTAGACACGCCATCCTCATTAAACATAGCTGGAGCTACACCACTCTTGAAACTGTCCTTGGAAATCACTCATTCAACATCCTTCTTACAAAATATGTTTGTAGGAAGAAGCTAGGGATGCTGTAGAGAAGAGAAAGGCAGTATTACGGCAAAGAAAACTGCTTTCAGAAGATGTGCATAATGCCCTACTGGATGTAGAGCTGAGCTACAGAAAGGAACCAGCTCCCAAGCAGCCTAGCAGTGAATATGACTGTAAAGACAAATTAAATATTATCATTAAAGGTTTGTGCAAAATGATACAGTTGTTAGAATTCAAGGTTAAATGGGCCTGCTAACATTTTCTCCTTGTTAGCACCTTTAGAAAAGCAAAGAATGTTAGGGGTAAACAGTTAGGATCTCCTAAAAATGATCTGACTGAACTCTTTCCTAATCAGAGATCTAGCTATTCTGCTCTTCATTGTTGTGATGCTGTAAATTGATGTGACTGATCATGATATGCATTAATTTAGAGGTCACTGAAAGAAGCGATTCCTTACAACACAAATGTTATTCACAAAATTTGAAATTTATTTTCTTCACAACCTGTAAAACTATATAAATTTACCATCAACAACATAACTTGTTTGTGAGTACTATGGCCTCACACTTATACTTTTATAGTTTACCATATCATCAAATAAAGTTAACTGTCTCAGGTGTAAATACACTATATATACATCATAACAATCAATTTGAGGTCTCTTCTTGAGTAATTGTGAGTGAAACTGTTGTGGTCAAATTTGAATGTGGGTGCAGAGTTGTTGACTTTTCTTCAATCCTTGCCAAACAGGTGATGTTGATGGTTCCTTAGAAGCAATCAGCGACGCTTTAAAGACATACAAATCAAAGATGGTGAAGTTGACAGTTCTATCCAGCCAAGTTGGAACTGTCACTGAAAGTGACATCAAGCTTGCAGAGACTTTTCATGGTAAGAAAACTGAAATCTATTTTCTTTTCTCTGAACTGCAAATGTTTATTCACACTCTACCTATGTACAAGTCTGTTCACAATTATTCTGGATCATCAAAATTGTTGCAATTGGTGCTGTTGTTGTTGTTGTTTCTGTCATTGTCAATTTACCATCATTGTCATCATTACTATCACTATCTTTCCTTTCCACCTCATGCCAACTACGTCAAATAGGTAGCAGATGTCATTCCCCATTGCAGTTCTTAAAAATGTCAATTACAGCACCACATAAATACCTTTCAGACTAAGATTTAGTTGAGATGAACTTATGCTCCAACCAACTACATTACAGTAACTTACACCCAGGATCAAATGTCATAAATTAAAGGAATAGTAATTTTAACCTGATAATGATTTCAGAATCTTTTATTTCCCTCTGTACTTTCAATTAATTACAGGTATAATTTTGGGCTTCAATGTGAAGATTACAAAACAGATTTTGTCTTTGGCTAGACAGCGTGGTGTGGATGTGAAACAGCACAGAATAATTTACAAGCTTTTGGAAGATGTTAAGGTATATCGAATTAGTATGTCGTCTCAACTTTCCAGCCAGATTATTATTCTGAAAAGGTTAATATGTAAATGAAATTATCTCATCTGCTATGTTCCACCAGTTTTATTAACTCAACTTGGTCCTGGTCTCCCTCTCTCTTTTACTCTGACGTTAGTATTGTGCCATTTACTATTTTGCTTCATTTTAATGTAGTGAACACCTGGAACAAGCCACCTATAGCACATGTCTACTGGGTGCAGAAGGAATTATAATGCATCTTAAATTACAGTAGCAAAGCAAACAATCTTAAAATTTTAATAGAGAGCACTAAAAAGCTCATAGTATTTTTATTAGAACCCTAAATTCTCTGATGCTGTTAGATAACTATTTTTGTGCCATTTGTTTTGTTATGGATTTATTGGGTCATTAATCTTACAGTTGTAATTATCTTGCATTGCACTTGCAGGCTGAACTAAACAAGAGAATCACTCCTATTCATGAAGAAAGCGTTACTGGTGAGGCAGCAGTTCTTAAAGTGTTTAAACTTACTGGCCGACGGAAGGCCACAGTAGCTGGTTGTCAGGTCAAGACTGGGACACTTGATCGCAAGAGTTTGTACAGAATAACAAGGAATAATGAAGTTGTATATGAAGGTGATGTCTTGTTTTAATTTGATTTGGGTTGATAAAAATAATCCTGTTTTTATGTATTTGTCTGTATTTTTTGATGATAAAACTGGAAAGGCTCTGATTTCACTTATTTTTCAGCTAGCATACTTATTCCTACTTATATCCTGTCCACAACTTTCAATACTGTTTCCCCTTTTGAAAAGGGTGAGACTTGATGCAAGCAATGTTTTTTCATGAAATCATTTCACACTAGGCTTGCAACTTAATGATGAATATGTAACTTGCTGTAGTTGACACAGTAGATGTCAAGCAGCAGAGAACAATTAGACAAAAGAATGATAAAATCAATGAAAGAGATAATTTTGGCAGTTGGTTTTTTCTTGTGACACGTTCTGTGTTTTCTCCACAAAAGAGCTGTAACTTTCTCCTGCAATTTCAAAGCTTGTTAAGAGACTAGAGAGGGGATTTGTTTTTCTTATTTTTTACTTTGATGACTTCCCCATAGAGCTATTGGTTAAAAAGTCCAAAAATAAAGAATCAAATTTGTTTGGCTGTCGTGGTAACTAAATGTTTCTAAACTGACTTTTTTTTACCAGGACGACTGGCCTCCATGAAGCATGGTGTTGATGATATAAGCCAAGCTAAAAGGGAAACAGAGTGTGGCTTGTCATTTGAGAAGTTCTTGGATGTCCAAGAAGGAGATGTGGTTCAATGTTACACTGTGAACGTCATTAAACCACAAATTGATTGGGATTGGGGTTTCTGATATATCACAAAAAAAAGATAATCTCTTCATGTAAAATACTTATAAATTAATCTTGTCTTGGGCTTTTTAATATCAATGATAGGTGGACTTTACAATGTAATAGGTGGTTAGCTTCAAATTTTATCAAAAATAATGCATCAAGGTTGTATATGATCATTGCGCTTAAGCTGTCTTCCCATTTGTAAAAAAAATGGAAAACATTTGAGAAATTGTATCCATCAAGAGAAATAAAGCAAGTAAACTTTGAAATTATTATTTAACTTTATTTGTTCCCCCTAAAAACAATTTTAATAAAAAAATTTTGATCATGGTGAAAATGGTACAGTTGTCATCTCTCATGTTTTTATCCAACACTAGTGCAGTTCTGTTACCTCAAATTTTAAAAATAAAGGTAATACCCTCAGGTTTTTTCATGATAATTATTATCTAGTGGTATTGCACATTATTTACCCCTTTCCAAATGTTTTGTTACATGCAGAAATCATTAGGTCAACTTTTCACCTGAGTCAGAAAAGCTCTTTCTTGTCAAAACGTCACAAACGTGGATGTGTTGTGAAATTTTGTTTTTCTTTATGTTTTCTGGGGTATTTAGGCCGAAAAGTTGGTCTTTTGTACTTTAACACATAAGAGGTTGATGAGCATCTGCAGAAGAAAAATCAATAGTTCAAAGACTTTTCAGTTTAAAATTTTACAACTCTTCACGGACCTTGATGTATGCACAAGAAATGAAACTGTTCAGGGATGCAATGAGTTCGTGGGCTTTATCGCTGCACTCGCACTTCAGTCTTTTCCATTCTTTGCTGTTCATACATCAGATCAAACTTATAGTTAATATTGCAAAGAGTGTTGAAAGTAATAGGATACTACTACCTATAAGTATAATCAAAATTTTACTTGTTTCAAGGTTGCTCACCAATTTGATTCAATCAAAATTTGTGGCTGTGAATTTAATTTAGAGGTCACTTACAGATTGATTAATTAGTACACAAAAACATTATCCACAAAATTTGAAATTGAATTCAATTTTATTTCCTTCACAACCTGTAAAACTACGTTTACCATCAAAAACACAAATTGTGTGCGACTACTTCATGCCTCGCACCCAAACTTTTATAATTTAACATATCAAATAAAGTTAACTGTCTCAGACATAAATACACTATACATTGTAATGGTCTGTAAGAGTTGAACATGGTAATAACCAAGACTTCAAGAGGTGACCTTAGTTTTGACACTATAAATCAAACTGATCAGTTCAATAGTCATGATAATCACAAAATGTTTGAATTGTGAACTTCATGAAAAGGGATAATGTGAAAAAACTAATGAACTGCCAAAACATAGATAAAAGGAATCAACAAGGAAAACTCTCTTTTGAAATCATAAACCTCTAATTAAATAATGGCATATCAGCTACTTCCAAACAGTGTTTAAATTCAACTAAACACGACAATCAAATAGAGTAATATTATACATCAATGTTTTAAATAATTGCAAGACCACTGACTTACTTATTGTCACATGTAAATATGATAAATACCACTTAAAAATAATATAATTTATATGTTTTCAACCTGACTAGACTTAATTTATTACTTAAACCTAAAAATACAATATCAATAAAAATTAAATTACTGAGTTTTGTATGAGCACACACACGCTTACCCCCCATTCCCCCCCATTCAACATACACTATTTAATCTCATTTCTCTCTATGCAAAGGGAAAGAGGATGCATGTAGCATGTAGCAGTAGGTTTCGAATTCTCCTAAAACAGCAGAGATTGTATCAATCTCCTTATGAGAAAGTTAACCTTTAAAGCCCTAAGAGTGACAAGCATCTATTTCTCCTTACAATGTCACCCCTGAATCAAACATTAGGATCACGAGTCAGAATAAAAGAAATGATGACTAATTCAACTGTAGAAGCTCTTGATTGTTGAACAAACTATCCGTGTTAGCACCTTAGGAAATGAGTACAGAACAGTATGGAGAATATGCATACTGGTGTTAGCTTGTAAAGGCTTACGTAAATTTGGTGTTGAGTCAAAATAGAGACCTGACTAGCCTAACTAAACCTCTAAACCCTAATACTGACCAGCATCCTCTTTCTCCTTTCAGTAATACTGCTGAATCATTCATTAAGATCATGAGAATAAAAAAACTGATCACAAACCTACAAAGCTGTAATTGTTTAGCCAATAATTATCTTTTTCAGTGGAGACATGAGAAGGAAAGACCATGCAAAATATGAATATTGATGTTAGAGTGTAAAGGATTCAGCTCATATATACACAATCCTATCACCTTTGAGCAAGTTGAGGAGAAATTCCAAAAAGCCTGACATTAATATTTGACTGGCAAAACAATAACAGAACAACAATTTTTCTAAGGTGCACTGTAGTTAAATATGTATATTCTGTCCATCTTCTATGTAAATAATTATATAACAAATTTACAAATCCTTTTTTTTTGTCATTAACTAGAATTAAATAATTATAGTAATAGTCACTAGTTCTAACCTTAAAAAACTTGCTGCTCTGTTTGTAATGGTTTTTTGTTATATATTAATTATCTTTCGATTTCAATCTTCCACCACATTTTCTGATTCTTTGAAACCTTTTTTGTACCAGGAAAATGTCTGTAATTATCATTAGTGTTGAGTAGCCTCCCAGACTTTGGATCAAGTTTACATGTAGAGGGAGGCAATTAAAAAATTATGATTAACCCTTTAACTCCCATGAGTGACCATGACAGAATTTCTCCTTACAATATCAATACAGTATCAACCAGATAAATGATGAGAATACAGAAAATATCAATTTGGGGATAATTAGTTGATCCAATACTAAATTTTCTAAACTAACATTATAAGAATTGTATGGTTGACAGTAAGGAGAATTACAAATTTGATCAGGGAGTTAAAGGGTTAACAACTTGGAGGATGTTTAAAAATACATTCCAAAGTAAGATAATGTGGTGTTTAAAACCTGTATTTTAACCTGAACAACCAGGAAGACACTTTGGGCATTAACGAGGAAACTGAGCCCTATCATATTTTTTTGATAACTGTTCACTCTTGAAACATTGGCTGTTAACACATGAGCATGGTTTTTGATTGAATGAACACTATGTGGTAAATGTAGCAGCAAAACATTAATGAACAAGTAAAACAGACACTATAAATTGAAAAAAAAAATGCAATTTTACACATCATAGGCTATTACTAGGCTTGTGGGAGAATTAATCAATCACTCAAATAGAAGTATCATGAATCTACCCAATCATTATTAATAAATTATATATTAAATACATAAAAAAAAAACTTACCAACTCTTTTTTCCTCAATTATGGAGGTTAATAAAGCATATGATTTTATCATTTAAAGTTCAATAACACTTTCAGATCGGTGAATGAGAGGAGCAGTGTCATTCAGTGAATTAATAGACTCTGAAGGGGAGACTGTTCCAATGACTACATTACCATGAATGCCATCCCTTCTTTCTTCTTCTTCTATTAACATCATAGGCTGGATTTCTTGTGCATTGGTCTGTTCACTGTTGTTGATCATTTGTTCTGTTCTGACATTTGCAGAAGTATTTTCTTGGCTGCTGTTAGATAAAACCTGCTCTGGGGCTTGAATCCTTCTGCTGTTCTGAAATGCACCAGGACTACCTCTTTGTGGAGAAGAATTAGTGAGGTGCGGTTGAATGAAAGACACCCCATAGCATGCATTTTCATAAGGAGGTGGAGGAGATGATGGTTCATCTGTTAAGGGGGCATCACCAGAAGATGAGAGCCTTGAACGCCGTGGTCTTCTAAGGTTGTGTCTTCTTCTTGGTCGTACAGTGCGCTTCCTTCTCAAACGATCTATCATAAACCCAATGCATACAATGGACAGACAAGAACCAGTAATAGAGAGAATGACAATGACGTAGTTGCGTATATCACTACTTGACTGGCTGGTAGGAGTTGGTGTAGGTTTACAGAATAATTCATCTGATGCATCTGTGCAATCGTTTGTACCATCGCATTTCCACTGGCATTGGATCCTCTGTCCATTATTGCATGTAAACAACAGTTGCTGGTCAAATAAGCTGCATCCTGCAAAGTGGCTATAGGGATCCATACCATAATAACTGGCTGAAAAACCATCTCCTTCATTTCGGAAACTTGTTTTTAGTTTTACAAACATCTGTCTACCACTTGAGCGCACCATATCAGTAGGTTTATTATTGACAGTACAGAATTTTCCCAAGGAGGGGTCATCAGAACTGGTACCATCAAACAATTCTACAAAATCATCTCCACAGTCTCCAGAAATTGAAAACATCCCAGTGAAAGAATCGACAGCGAAAAAATCAAACCTCAATGACACTATCTTCTCCTCTGAGACTGTTATAAGCCAACTGCAGGTTCTGTCCATTTGCCGCGAACCGGGGTAACCCGGAGAAGTGAATCTTCCGTAATCACCTTGCAAGAGCCCATTGCAATGAGAAACTCGAGTGTACTCAGCCTTAAATCCCCGTGAATTGCTTTCTTTGTATGATTTGAACTCCAGGGACATTTTGTTATCCGTTGAACGAACGGGAGTCTCCTTATTAGGAAGTCGCGTGGTACAGAAGTGCCCTAACTCAGTGGAATTAGTATTAAAACCATCTTTCACTCTAACGTAGTCAACACTGCACGGATACATTCCATCCATTTGAAAGTCCTTAAAACGAAGCTCGATTACATAGTCTGATGGTACTCTTATCTGCCACAAACAATGAATATCTGCTGGAAATTGATCAGGATAACTTGGGCTCTGAAGAAGACCTTCAGCATCCGTGAAGAACCCACCACAAGAGGCATAAATTGCACTAAAACCACTTTGATAAGTGAGAGCCGTGCTCTCTGTTGTTCGATTATGCGACTTAAAAACAACTCTTAAGATGTTGCTCTTAGAAGTTATCTGTCTTGGGGGTAAATTCCCCGCACAATATTTGCCTAAAAGACCACCTTGCTCGTCGTAAACTTCGACAAAGTCACCTCTCTCGCAGAAGAAGTCCCCTGAAGGCGAGTTCAGGTTAAAATGTTTAAACACAACAACTATAGTTTCAAACAACGGCATTTTAATTTCCCATGTACATTCAATGTCCTCTGGATATGGCTGGGGATAGCTCGGGCTGAGAATTTCCCCTGAAGAGTCAGTCTTGACAAAATTGCAAGTTCCTCTTGAGTTTGAATCTGTAGTTGATGGTTTCGCTGCGACTAACAGCCCACAGAAAACGAAAACGTACCTTAAACAAGCCACACATTTTCTCCATTGCCTTTCTACCATTTCTCTGCTGTAAACAAAGCCGGAAAAAGACCCACTTAGATGTTACGAAGACGCGAAACCGAAACCACAAACGAAAGAAAATCGGTCTTTGAAGAGTTAACTTTCTGCTGAACAAAGGTTGCGCTCAAACAGAAGCTTGTTTCTCGTCAGAACGTGATTACTGAACTATACCCCTCCTCGGTGAGGTCAGAATCGTTAATAACTTCCTATAAGCAAACTTAAGTCTCAAGTGAAGCCTCGCGATTTAAGTGCGCGGTAAATGCAAACACCGTCTCACGTAATCACCAGCAATAGCGGAACAAAAACCACGAGCCTTCCAGGTTCACACCTGTTGTTTTTGCTACGTCACTTCCGTTTCGCGTGATTGATCCCATTATTTCGTGCAGGGAGTTTGTTTACTCGTCGCTACGAAAACAAAAAAGCATATTTTGACAGATCAATCGTATTTTTCATATTTTGGACAACATTCCTTTAAAATTTTGATATTAGTGAATTTTTTGAAAGAATTCCATGCAAAATTATCGTATTTCAGACAGTGCTGTCTGAAAAAGAATGTCTTAATGAATTCGAGAGATACTAATTTTTGCGGTACTCAAGTTTTAATTTTGACTGATTTAAAGTGTTAAGACGCGCTCTCACGTAAAAATCATGCGTAATCCCCCCGATGGTTTAAGTTTTTTCCTTAATGCCTTCACAATGATCGTCATAAAAAAATATTTACATTTTGAATGATGAAGTTGGTATTTAGCTGTGGTAAAGTTGATATCCAATATATTTTACCCAATATTATGAAGAGTCCCTCTAACAAGCTAGGCTTTAACATATCTCTTTTCCCGTCAAATTGCTGCAGTATTACTCAGTATTGATGGTTAAACAGCGCCCCCGATCATGACAAGTGCGTAGAAGTACAATGTACAATGTACCACTTTCTGGTAATCGATTTTCAATTTCGAAAACGTGATCGAATGAAAGGACCGGTACTGAAGTGCCTTCCGGTTTGAAAGTAAAATAACTAAGAGTTACAATTTGATATTAAGTCATGGAAAAAACTACAAGTGAAAGAAATAACAGAAATTTATTTGGAATGTTATCAAATAAGGGGTTGCCGCAACAAGATCACCTGCTGGTAACGTGCAGATTTCCGAAAGATCATTTGACTGGTCACACATTTGAAGACTATTTGTTTCGTTCCATATTTAGATGTATAAATTAAATAGTATTTTTCCTTTGTGGCTAATAATTACTAATGATAGTTCATAAGAGCTTCCGAGTCGTTTTATTCGAGAGACAAGGTCAGAGAGACATTTCGCGTAAGCGTGAGCAAATTGGTCAATTGAGGGACATTCTCTCATAATGAGGTGTTAGGAACGTGGAAGATATCCCTTTGTAGGGGTCATCTACGTGTAAGCCATTGTTCATTCCTGGTAAATAACAGAATTATCCCTGACACTTTTCTTAATCCTGCCAAGATATAAATGGCATGTTTATCATATCTCCAGGCCTGCATATCTCACAACTGAGATATAGACACTCAAGCCAGCAAAATACAAGACGAAAACAACTAACGAGACATCGTGTCAAATCAAATAAAAACATAAAAAAGGAGGGCAAAAAGGAAAAAAACAGTTGGAACATTCTTTCGGTGATATGAAGTTATTTAAATAATGTAACAGTACACCGTGATTTCAACTTTTCCTGTTCGATAACGAGAAAAGGAAAAAGGAAAAATTTTACAGGAAGGAGAGTAATGTACAGGAATGTTCGTTTTCATGGAAATGACGACGGAACGTGCATCATCGGTATGTTATGAGAGGATTAAAACGCTTTATTTATCCCAGTCCGCGTGATAAGGAATAAGAACGAGATCTTTCTAGGTAAGTGAAGAGGGGATAACAGAGTTCACCGTGGTCATAGGTCATGCATGTGACTGCCGTGGCTTCTTTAATTTTTTTCCACTCACAAATTGAGTTGTTGTCTAGGGTGGTGGAGCAGTTAGGGTCAGAAGGGATTCTTTGACGGAAAATTCCTGGGGATGTGATAGGAGTCGAAAAAGAGCCGAGATCTGTAGTACGTCGATTTTCAATGCCTCGAGTGTATGCTTACAGCTACATTTTTTTCAGCGCTATGGCAAATAGGCTTATTACACGGCAGTCGGAAATTTTACCAGAATTTCTACCGGATGGTTATTTCAAACTTCTTAAGAATATCAAATGGTCGTTTAGAAATGTTAAGTGATTCCGACAATTATTTCTGCATACTTTTTAGTGGACAAATTCTCCGAGCTGGAGCATACCTTAAATTTTATTTCGCTCGGTTGTCGCTTGTACGCCTCTGATCAGACTTCCGGGCATGGTCTTGAATGGACTAAATGCCCGGCAGTTATAAAATTTTTACCAAAGTGCCACTGAAAAGTTCCTGGAAACTTTTAAAGAGTACCAGATTTTGGTATATAAATGTCAAGCGATTCCAAAAATTAATTGGGTTATAAGATGACGATTTTTGTGAGCTTGAGCATACTAAAATATGTATCGCTATATCGCTTGGTTCTCGACCTCAGAAATTGTACGCTTCTTATCAGACTGCCAATACGTCACAGCGTTTTTTTTTTTTTTGATCTTAACTGAACTTAAATCAGTACCAAAAGTTAAAGCACCAGCTACGCACACTTGTTATTACGACCTCGCATATCACACGACTAATGATGTATACGAAAAAAATTACGCGCTTCCAATCGGCTGAAAACAGGTGCATTCTCGTGTAACACGAGTGCAATATACAATCTTTCAAAATTTCGTTTGTCCTGACACTCTGTGAAGTTTTTCATGTACATATTAACCAGTGATAACATGATTTCTCTTGCAATGTGGTGCAATAAGCACTTGTAAATGTTTCGAAGACTACAAACTGCACTTGCCATAAGGACTCGTACAATTTTGTTGTCTTTGAAAAATTTAATCGCGCTTATTGTCACCAAACTGCAATCGAAATCATTTTATTGCCCACAAAAATTCCCCAACTGAACTCGAGATAACACTTCCTTAGCGTCTAATTTTACTCAGGCCTGATCTCAAATCGCTTACGAACTTTGAATTCACGACCTTGAGTAGAGACTGGAAGCGAGTAAACAATGCCCTCCCCATGCCCCGCCCTCAACCTCTGCCTTCCACCGCGTTTGTAACATGTCGGCAGATGTGGATACTCTTTGTGGTGACATTCGACGGCCTCTAGATCCCAATAAATGCAAGAGAGGGTGGGAAACTCAAAGGGAATACTGCTACTGGATTCCCAAAGCAGATATAGTCGGCGAAATACCGAAAGATTTGCGAGGAACTCTGTTTCGCAATGGCCCCGGTCTTCGCGAAGTCTATGGCACTCGGTTAAAACATCGTAAGTAAATATCTAACAAAGCTAGATACAGCTCAAAGTTGTTGATACAATTATGCGTGGAAACTCTTGCATGTTGTAGAGAAGCCAAAAGAATGAAAAAAACCCATAACGATGAATTGTTTTCTCGCAAAACTTTGGAAGCTTTGAGAAAGGTCAAAGGGCAAAAAATTACAATTGCAGTGCACGTTTTAAAGCTTAACGACAGTGAATCGCGTTAATGTTCCGGAAATTTTTTCCGTGAAAGCTGAACGTACTCAGATCATATTAGAAAAAATAAATAGCAAAACGAATTTAAAATATACCTTAAAGTTAACAAGTTAATATTAAGGCGAAGATGTTTAGTTAAAAGTAACGGTAGATGCCGGAGTCGATTACGGCTGTCAAGACGCGTACAAAGCTGAACGTACTCAGATCCTATTAAACAAAACAAACAGCAAAACGAATTTAAAATATACCTTAAAGTTAACGAGAGAACATTAAAGGCGAAGATGTTTAGTTAAAAGTAACGGTAGATGCTAGAGTCGATTACAGCTGTTTCAAGAAATAATCGTAACAGTAAACGGGACAACCCCGAAAGGTATGCTGGTAATTTTTTTTACGTCACCGGCGATTCCTTGCTTTCAGAGAAATCTGAGAAAATTTTACTGTTAGGATGAGCCATTACAGGTTTGATGAATTAGTTTATTCATTTCACTTACTAAATTCATTGGTTACGGCATACCCAGATTAGCTTTGTCCCTTTTTTCAACAATATTTTTCGGGAAAACTACCATTGCCATGTCATTTTGTATATCCAGGCAGGTATTGAAATATGCATGAAAATAATTGCTCCAGTGATTATAGAGGTGCATGTGCTCTGATTGGTTAATGATTGCATCATATCTTGCTAAAAAATATATATTTTACCCTACAATATCACCCTTGAATCAAACATTAAGGTCTTGAGAATAAAGGAAATGATCACCAACTAAAGAGGCTCTTGATTGTTAAACAAATTCTCCCTGTCTATACCATAAGAAATTGAGAGAGAGAACAGAATATGCATACTGATGTTTAAATGCCACACAAAGCAATCAGCCTCAAGCCCTTACAGAAATGGGCATCTGAACTTTTAAGACAAGATCTAACCTTTAATATCTCAATCAAATAAATTAAGATATCAATTATAAGTAGTTTAATTTTTTTATTTTATATTTTCCATTTAAGCAATTGATGGAGATGGAATGCTTTGTGCTGTGACATTCCAAGATGGTCAAGTGCATTTTCAATCCAAATTTGTAAACAGTAAGCATCGGCAGGAAGAAAATGCCAAGAAACAGTTTCTGTATCAAGGTCAGATGGGAACAATGCCGTCCCATTCAACTTTAAAGGCCTTTGGAACTCTTTTGACATCCTGGAGATTTCCACCAATCAAATTTCGCAACCCGTCCAATACAAATTCATTTTACTGGGGTGGCAAGGTATACTTCAATTTTTTTTTATCATATTTCAAATACAAGTTACAGACATAATTAAAATTACTACACAGAAACAAGGAAGTTTGGCCAACAACAGCAGTGCAATTACTATTATGAGCATTTTCATCAAAATTAAACATTACAATTGTTCTAAAACAATATTAATTATATTAACAATAATAAGACATTTAAATTACTGTACAGTCTTACTATTACAATGAAGTGAAATACAGTTACTATTGGGAAAACTAATACAATAATAATTATTGTATTATTAATTACTAATTATTACTGATGCAAAGTGAAAGAAAGAAACACCCAAGATTAGAGTGGAATGTTTTTAGTCCATTTCTTATAGAAAGTTTCCAAGTCTTTACTTTTTGAGGAAAGGTATTTTGCTATTTGATAATTAATTTGACTGTTAGTTTGAAACCTTCTACATTTGGATGTGTATGCATCCTTTTGCAATCCCAGATATAAGGTATACCTCAATAGTGACAGTAAAATTGTCCTTATTTGTGATTAGCTTTAGAAATTCTGCTTTTAATCCTTTATTACTCCCACAAGTGATTAACATGTAACTTCCTCCATATTGTATCCATAAATTATCCAGCAAACAAGTCATGAGATTACTCAAACTTATTAGGTACAAGATATTATCTTGATAGAACATCAAATTCTCACAACCAATTTACAAGGAAATGTATAGCAGCTAGAGGAGAGAATTTATCAATCACATCTTGGGAATTAAAGGGTTAACTGAGATTTATTGCCTAGTACATACGTAATTATATTAAGTGATGTGATTATTTGCTTTTAAGACAGAGAGTTATGACTCAAATTTAATGCACTACAGCAATCATGTCATCCTACATATGTTTTTTTCTGCACATTCAACCAAAATTTTGAATTGAAATTAAAATTCAATGGTAGTTGGAATTAAGTTTTTTTGTGGGAACATTTGCTGACCACTTCAGTTTTCTTGTTCAATCTGTAACTTAACATAATTCCAGGTGCTTAAGACACATTAAGTTTCTCAGACAAGCATAAATCACTGGCCAGAGTTTCATCTGCCCCACAGCCCACACATTGAAACAAATGTTTCTCAATCATATTTCTGCTTGATGGACAAGTAGGAACTGTACAGTCTGGTGTGTTTACCCCTTCCTCTCCCCTCCTCTCCCCTCCCCTCCCCTCACCTTCCCTCGTCACCCCTCACCACTGCCTTGACACAGGGTTCATGAAAATTACTCACCTGACTGACTGTAACTTACTATAATTCTGGTTTCCTGTCCAAATTAAGTGTTTTTCCTCTTGTTGTTTACGGTATGGAAGAAACCTTGTATGACCAATCTTCATTTGAGCTTTTGATGGGGCTTAAATAAAATTACAATATGAAGTTCTTCATTTTGGTCAAGAGCAAGAATAATGAGGAGTAAATAAGTGGGTAGACAATTGCTGATTTTCTTGCACCCTCCAGAGAGGTGTACTCCTGATTTTGCATGGGATTTAAAATCCAATTATACCATCTGCACATCTGCACCAGTTAAATACATTTTGCATGATCCTTTGCAAATAGTCTGTATGTATGATAATATTTTTTATGTTCTAAGGTACTGACAAGTTACGAGACTGGAGTTCCCTACTGTCTGGATCCACACACACTGGAGACTCTGGGTCCTGACTATCTGAATGGTCATTTACAGCTTGGATGCTTTGCTGCTCATTTTAGAATTGATTCAGAAAGAAAGGTGAACTGGTTTTTAATAATAATGTAGAAATTTTTTAATTTGTTTTAATTCAAAATTGCAATTACAACTACAATTAAAATTGTCATAGTCTCTCTCTCATAGTCGCCCAGGAGACAAGGGAGACAGCTCCCCCCCCCTTGCTTATTACATTGTATTATTATTATTATTATTATTCCAAGTATTATTGTGGTTTTTTTTTTTTTGCGTGACCCGCGCCATTTTTTCGGATGCTTGCTTTTTCCACCGACCGAATGCCTGGTTCAAGTTAGCTAGGGGGGGGAAATGGACCCTGTCTCCCCTTCCCCATGCCCTTACACATTCCTCATTTATATTTGAGCTGTATTCTCTTTTTTCAGCGACTTGTGTGCATAAGCCACCGTCCAGGATTTTCACAGAGGCCCAGTTTGGCAGTGTACGAGTTTGATCCGTCATGGCAGCTCTGTCAGAGGCAAGTCCATCACATTGAAGGACTGAATTACGCTCACGATTTTATCCTTTTGCCAGACTACTATGTGTTCCACATGACGCCTTTTGTGAAGGGAACATGGTGGACCCAGGCAAAGATTCATCTTGGATTGAGTTCCCCGGGGGAGGAAATGCGATATTACCCAGAATTGCCTTCTCGCTTTGTCATCATACCACGACATGGCAGTGGTGATAGCGCAGGTGTAATACTGGTTGATACGGATCCCTGTCACGTAAGTTTCTATCTTTGGATTTTCCATATCCAAAGCATGGGCAATTTTCAATGGAGCATCAAAGGAAAGCTAGGAAAACATTGGTTTTGCTTCGTGGCACTCTGTGATTGGTCTAGAAAACTGAGACTTCCCGTTCAACTAATCAGATGCTAAGCTATAAGAGGGCTTTCCGATTGAGCGTCATAACTACTACGGGATTGCATCGATTTTGCTTAATTTGCTCTGTGATTGCTTCAGAAAACTCACGCCACTTGCTTTACTAATAATCAGATGCAAAACTAAAAAACCAATCACAACTTGCTCGTCCGCGTTTTCCCGCGCTTTAGCAGTTTGGTTGTTTTTACTTTACATTTTCATTGGCTCTCAAAGGCTTTCTCCTTGATATTGATTGGCCGTTGAGATTACACTAAATCGATAGGCGCTCAAAAACCAATTATAAATTGTGTTTTACCGCGCTCAAGGCGGTTTTCATGTGTCGAGTCTGGTCCTATAAGATTCTCTCGTTTGTCCGCTAAGGTTATTTCCTTTTTTTCCGATTGGATGTCATGATTATTATC
This sequence comes from Pocillopora verrucosa, assembly GCF_036669915.1. Classification (NCBI taxonomy): domain Eukaryota; kingdom Metazoa; phylum Cnidaria; class Anthozoa; order Scleractinia; family Pocilloporidae; genus Pocillopora; species Pocillopora verrucosa. The sequence continues at coordinate 3,821,964 of NC_089318.1, forward strand.
GGTTTTGGCTCTGTGGCTCTCCGTCCCTTTCGTAACCTTATCGAACGCAAATCCATGTCTCAAACCTTAGCGCCGAAAAAAATTGTAGTGAAATGGGTTTAATGCCTGTTTGTTCTCAGCTCTGCCAAACCTGGACCCCCTTTGTCAATCGGGAGTCCTTTTTATCCTTCCCAGACTCCGCTCGGACTAGGGGAGTGGGAGGAAAGCAGGGGAGAACACTTAAGGAAACATTTGAGGACTGGACGGACAGATGTTCCTTTTCACAGCGCGCGAAAAGCATTATTCCGTGAGCTTTTAACAGAACAGAAATCAAGTTTTTTGAAGCATACTAGTATCGAGAAATTGAAAACAGGTCTAATGAAATAACAAACAATGTAAATTAAAATATATTAAAGTTCACACGGCAACCAGGTGGACAATCAGACATGGTTTGATGCTACTCTGGTTTACAGATTTAATGAATGTAACCGAAGAAGTCACAATTCATACACCCAACGTTTCGACACTCCTGTCTAGTGCCTGACCCTACCCCTGATGAAGGCACTAGACAGGAGTGTCGAAACGTTGGGCCTATGAATTGTAACTTTTTCAGTTACATTCATTAAATCTGTAAACCAGAGTAGCATCAAACCATGTCTGAATGTAAATTAAATTTTTAAGTAGGATTAATAATGAAATCTGTTTATATCATGCTACAGATTTTCCATTTTGGCACGGCTCAGCAGGATGGGAACAGGATTGAGTTCTCCGCGGTGTGTCTGGACACAAAGTTCGACATGACATTTGATAGCGAGATTTGGCTCAGCAACACCTCAGTCTCCCCGGGTCTCGCTTACAAATTCACCATCGACTTGGACACTAAGCGCTGTACTCGAACACAAATTGATCGTGCGAGCGTGGAGTTCCCTTCCACGCATCCATACAGGCATGGCATGCGAGGCACGCGTTATAACTACTTCATGGCGTGCGACAGGCCAGGGTTTAACCTCCCTTATAGGGATGTGGTGAAGGTTAGAATTAAATTTTCCCTAAAATCGCGACAAAATATGTTGTCACTGTATGTTCACAAGAATAGAATGGCTTTACTTCGCAAAATATTACCAACCGACATGAAAAGAAAACCTTCTCTCCCTCCTCCCACTAACCAATAATGACCTCGCTTAAGTTAGAAATAAGAATACCATAAAACAGCTTAGTTGTCTCAAACGTTTTATCCGCGGTTGTGGGACACCAATTTTAGCGTTAAACTGTCTTCGAGAGTACTCGAAAACAGTGATTTCTTTCTTATTGTTGATACGCAGTTGAATGCTGAAAATGGGGAGCGTCAAGTCTGGTACTCTCACGGTTGCCTGGGCGAACCTGTGTTCGTGCCCCGACGAGGTTACGATTCATGGCGAGAAGGCGACGAAGATGATGGCTACGTCATCGTTCAAGTGTACATACCGGAAAAGCACCTAACCGAGTTCTGTGTGCTGGACGCAAAGGATGTTGGGAAGGGCCCCTTGGCACGCATCAAACTGAAGCACCATGTACCTTATGGTTTCCATGGCACCTTTACGCCAGAGGTTTTCAGGAACGGACCCAGGCTAATCGCTAAGTTGTGATAGAATATAACAAATTGCAAAAGCAGGCTTCTAAAAAACTTGAAGCTTGATGCAGTAAATAATTAAATTATTTTATGCCTACACGGTAATGTAAAATTACCCGTAGAGTTCAGCTAATTTTCATCGCATGGTTTTGATAATAATTTAATACATGTGGTAGTTGTGAAATACATGTGGCGACGTTGCCGGATATAGCAGCATTTGATTGAGGCACTTATTAAAATTATAAATTAATAAACAGAATTAAAAACTTTGGACTATCCCGTTTTGATAACTCAATGAGTGTAATCATCCGAACGCTCGACAGTTATACTGAGCTTCAGATGCGTAAAACTAAATTTTTATCATGAAAACTTTTCAATTTTCAACCTTTCCGACTTCTTGTTCGCCATCTTGGATATGCACTGTCCCCAAACGAGCCCATAGTGTTATTCGATGATCGTACAGTGCATAGGTTCGTGGTAATCCGCGCAACGGGCTGCTATCGGCGCAACTCTATCCTGACGCATGCGCCTGATAAGGAGCTAATTCCTCCGATGAATAGACAAAGAAGTGACGTCGGCATTTTTTGTAAAAATAGGTTTTCAAAATGTTTTCCTTCTTGAGGAGCAGCGTTTTAAAATTCACCCGGCCTACAGAGCATTAGTTTTCAGAAGATAATTTCTCTGGATTACTTTGGACGTGAGGGTTAATCCGTGGAACAAAGTTGTGTTTTCAACTTTCTGAAGCTTGGTGATGGCACACTGATATTATATCATTAAAATCATCGTTTGATTTTCGTTTGGATGTGTTCCCCAGTTTGTTTGTTTGGTATTTCCAGTTAAGATTCTTATCATAATAAATGGTCGCATCTGCTTCCTTTAACTTTAATTTACGCAAATGAAGAGAGAATCTTCCAATCATAGGCAATCATGAAGGTAACGATTTACTAAAGGAAAGTATTCCATACGAAGGTGAGAAATATCTTTGGATTTGAAGAGGCTAAAGTTATTTTTTCAGCAGAAAGTTCACATTTCATGGCACCGTTTCTTGTAAACTAAGAACCGATAGAAATTTCGAATATGCCCCCCTACTTAAGCATCTTTGTAAAAAAAATAATTTGGCTTGAACTCTTTATTAGCGCCGAGCCACTAAACTTGTGAATTTACTTGTCTGACTTAAAAGTGCCAGTTATTTAGCGGTAGATCTATGCAGAGAGATATAATTTGGTTTGACAGCATGCATTTGGTGTTCTTTTTAGCTAATTGATGCAGCTGATTTAACAGACGATTTGCTAAAAGAGAATGATTCGAACACGATAGTGCCTGTTTCTTCTGGCTCTAGGGCTACTCTCTTGAACGAAAGTGTCTCTTGTGTGACCGCAAGTTGTATGTGCAGTGCAAAGTCTTGCTCAAAGAAATTTGCATCGTGCAGAGAAGTAAATTATGGTTCAGAAATTTTCAGGTTTTTTGTTTCGTTTGTGATCGCCAAGTATTTGTATTAATGAATGCAATTTACGTGTCAAAAACTTTTTATCTCAGACAGAGCCGGCTAGTTGCATAAATTCATTTTTATTTCGAGGAACAACTGATCACTAATTGGGCGTCCATTTCAAAGTGTGCAAATTATTGTAATTCACAAGACTTCGCTGGCCTTTAATGCTTCATTCGGTAAATTCACTTGATGTCTAACCCAGCAACAAAACAGCTTTTTACGTACTGTTTTGTTCATCTTTCTATACTATAAGGGAACTGATTTTCCTACTAAAGACTTATTCCGAGCCAGTGTCGAACAGTCGAAGGACAGTTTAAGTGCTGGGAACAAATCACTCTTCGTTGAGGTAACTACTACGTTCATGCCCATAGCCAGTCAGTTTTAGTTCAAATATCAGGTTTAAATCGCGAAACAAGTTCACTTCAAAGCAAACTGAAAAAATTCTGTCAGCCTTTTAATTAGCGCTTTTCAGAAATAAATATAAGCGTAATTTGTTCATCATTTGTGAATTCTTAGTCAGGTGCGTGAACGAAACCTAGGAAATTTAAACGGCGGCAAAAATCTTTAATGACAGACAAATCTCCACATGTGGAGCTAAATATTATAGAAAGAGGTTAATGGTACGTTCAAAACTTGAAAAAAATATATATAATTGGCTGAAGGGTTTTGAACTTCCAAGGTCATAAACAGAGTGTTATGTCACTCAGAGCATGCAAGCTACTTAAGATTTAGACATACATGTGAAGCCCCACAGCCATGCAGAACCTCTAAATAAGTTAGTTTTGGAGCGCTGATGGACAAATATCTTGAAAACTTCGTATACGCTATTTGACTTGTCCTAAAACCGTGATATCCAAAAGATAGTGCCCAATAGAGAAGTAGCATTACAAGAAGGGAATAAGTCCTGCATGTCTTTATAACCAGAAACCACTGAATCAAAGTCATTACAAGTACTTAAAATACCTGAGAGATTTTTGATTGATGTTCAAATCAGTTTCGTTCCCAGAATATTTTTCTTAACTTTGTAATTGATTCACTTCACCAAGTTCCAATTTGATAGCTTATTAGGACGCCTGACCTTCGGAGAATATAGCTTTCTGTTTTCTCATTTGTGAAGCGGTCATCATCTGCGTAGCCTTGGAAATTGAAAAATCTTGCAATTACTGTATAAAAAAAAGGAAGCGCTATCAATGATAAAGGCCATTTCCGATATTCCCAAAATCAATCTATTTCAAGTGCAAATACAAAGAGTTTTTTTCATTCTTATGTAAATAACACTTACTTTCTTAAATAAGGTTTTGCGAGTGGTCCTATTTTGAAAACACGGGTTTTTGGAACTCGGTAATTGATGTCTTAATGTGTTGCATCTGCTCTCTAATTGAACACATTAATTTGTTCACTTGCTTTAGAGCAGTTTCAATTAAGTGTTAAGAAACCAAAACCAAACTTATCCCAGCTACCAATCGGGAAAAAAAGTTTTACATTGCCATCAGCCAATGAGAGCTCAAATTAAAAAAAAAAAAAAAAGAAACCAAAATGCGTGAAGCGTCGAAAAATGCTAATAACCAAGCCGAAATTTTTTTAGTTTAGCGTCTGATTGGTTGGGAGCATGGTGCGAGATTTCTGGACCAATCATGGAGCAAAGTTAAGTAACACCGAAGCAATCTTGCATTATTCAATTGAGCCACTAAATTTTGTTTTTCAACACCATTACACTATTTACAATATATGGACTATCTTGCAATACATTACTTACAGTACATTTCTTCCAACGCAATCCATCGCAAACTTGACTAAATACAAGATGTTTTTCGTCTTGTCACAAGTGTGAGACAGAGAATTTCTGAGTCTTCACTAGAAACTAAACCACAGACCTTCGGATTCCGCGCTTCGATGCTCTACCCCTGAGCCGCAGGTGAGCAGGGCCAATGCAAGGTTCTTATGTAAAACGCGTCCCGCAGACCGCAAGGACGCATATCCGCGTTACATAACCTTTTCTCTTTAAAGGCACCTTATTCTAACAGTGACTGTTACTTAGGCAGTTTTAAAGTTTGAGTGGTGTCCGTTTTAAATAAAAAAAAAAAGCATGTTTGTTTAATTAATGAAAAATGATTTTCTAATCTCTTCTCTCAATCCCTTGCACTTAGCAGTGTTGGTAATCTGTTTACCTGTTACCTAAGGCCACGCCGAGCATAAAGATTGTAGAGATTGACCTCAAATCAATTTAAAATGATTTTGTTCGATTCCTTTCAATGTGTATATAATAATGATAGCAGTGATCAGCACGTGCATTGATAAAATGGCCTCGTTTTATTTCTCGCTGGATCTCAAAGTTGGACAAATCGTCAGTTACTTGTGTAGCAGTGTGGCGCCAAACCCGCCATTATTATTTATCTTTTCTCCTATTTTGATGACGCATTATTTATTTTCTTGCGAAATGAGTGTCAAGGAATTATAATATAAAGAATTCCTCGATTGCAGTTTTTTTCGGGTCTTATTTTATTGAGTAGCGTTCATAACTTCACGGGTTTATATCCTACCAACACAATGACCAGCTCCCAGTTGGCATGTTAGTTCAGTTGGTAGAACACTGCACCGGTATCGCAGAGGTCGTGGGTTAAAATCCCGCACAAGCCTGAATTTTTTTCAGGCCTTATTTTCACTACTGCTTAAGTAGCGTCCATTACTGCGAAGATCGCCTGGATATTCATTTCTTTAAAACCGTAGTTCACATGTATGATTTTCATATATTCAAAGTAATTGAAGAATATAAGAGCTTGTAAACTTGAGTACTCACGTTTTCATTTCATAATTCTTAGTTCTTGCAAGTTTTTAAAATGAATAAAAAAAAAAAAAAAACGGCGAAGTTTCTTTTTCAGAGGAATGATCTTCAAACCGTCTTTCACAGAAAGATTACAATAAATCATTTTTCCTTAAAGTAATGACGGGCATGCATTCGTTACTTCTTAGTTTTCGTTCCGTCGAGACCAAAATCGACCCCGGTGACGACAAATGTTTGAAAACGTTCCGTGGCGAGCAACCATTTGAAAGTTTCTTCCCTATTTTTGCATTAATAGCAGATCAGTGATTCTCTTGCATGGATTTACTTCACTGCTTTTTCGAAATATTTTTACTTTATAGTTTATGGTCATGATTAGAATAAACTTGGCTAAAGAAAGAACTCTGAAATTGTTCAAATTCAAATAGCTGAAAGATGATTTGTACCATGCCAAACTGATTTCTTCAAACATGTCGTTTTTGTGACTTACTGACGACTTCCGAACTAATTTCTAACGTTCACCAACGGAGTAACTGTAATTTTAGTCACGTAAGCGGGCGTTTATTTTAATAATTTCACGAGCATACATCAGATATGGATAATGTATAAGTCGCTGGTTTTAGCGGAAATTGTCGGATCAAAATATATATTTTAATTTCTTCCGCTAAAGCAAGCATCAATTTTTCGCTCATGGAGTCGGTTAAATTCATCACGGCCTGTCCAGAGTGTATTCTAAGAGCTCAGGGACATCATATGCAGAGTTTGTTTCGTAAAAAAATTTTAACACTTCCAACGTCCATCGCGAGTAATACTATAGATTGGTTATATTTGTTTATCTTTCGCGCGTATACCAGTGAGGTACGCGTACGCTTTAAGCGAAAACCAACTCACTGTTACTACTTTCCGTGCGCGGGCACAGCGGACATCAGTTAACAAAAACTACCATAAGGTTAAAAAAACAAACAAAACAACTAAGGTCCGTAGGCGGCCCACGGAACTGGATCAAGAATTGAGTTGAAGCCTTGGTTGAAAACGAACTTTGGTATCTAAATATATATTCAAATCATCTCCTGGTTTGAAGTTAAAATTGATTCACGCGATTTGCCTAATATGCGTCGAATCATATCGCTCTCAACAATAAAGATAATAGATCTGCAACCTCCGTCACAATCTCCGACGAAATCTCCGACGAAATCTCCGCTCCCACCTCGGAGTGCTGTTAAAACAACACGATCAAACTGGGAATTAAGAACTTTGTTCCTTCATCAAGTTTCACTGTTAAAAAACGGAAGGGTATTGTTGAAGAAATATGACGAAACCTACGACATATTCTTGCAGACGTACTGAATGATGCGTATAGAACAGTGTCTTTGGATGTCCAAATGAAACGCAGGTGGAAAGTGACGAATTGAGATCAAGCAATAAAGGTTTCTTTATTTTCACACCCGTCTATCTGCCGAGCCTTTCTCAGTTTAACATTGTAAATTGAAGATCTTGAGTTGAAAAATACATTACCATGTAAAAAACAATGTTGAGACTATTATCAACGATCCCTTTCGTGTTAGTAGGCTTGAAATGAAGATGTTTCTCTTTGTAACCACGCTAGAGTAATAATCAATGGAGCCAATTACATTTGAGTTTATAACCCGCGTACTATTACTGCAATTAAGGGCATCTAAATTACTCACCATGAATGAAGAAATCAATGGTTAAATTGCTCGATAATACTCAATAGTAAATGTATTCTTTACGGGTTCTCCCGATGTGGGAGGCCGTAACACTTCGTAGCGTTTCATGATTTCAACAGAATGTATTCAAAATGTCATAAATAGAGTTAGAGATGAGAAGATAAGACGAAACAGGTGAGATGACAGATTGCTTTGGCCGGATTTTTTAATGAAATGAAAAATTCTTTCCATTATCGCGCACAATACCTTTCAAATCAATTTTAACAAATAGCGCACAGGGAAAATGAAATGAACAACAAAAAAGCTAATTACATGCATGCCACAATCCAACAGACCGGTAATTAATTACTCTGCCTTTGTGTTTTCTTCGGCGTAAATGGTGGATGAACTGACAACAATAAAAGCGATAAATGTACCTAAGCTTCCCTATAAAAGAATCACTAAGAGAGACAGCTGAACAGTTTCTACAGTTCCTTAGGGCAACTGAAACTTGGAGTCACTGACCATCTATTCGATGACCAGGGTAAGTTTGTTCTGCGAGAACACCTCTCGCGCAAAATATAAAGCTTTTTCACGCGACGTCGCGGATTATACTCAAGGTTCTTTCACCTTTTTTACGCCAAATTCTGGGTAAGGAAGTGTACGGGTCACGATTATGGAAATGCTGAAATCTCATTTTACGGACAAATAAGTAACGCCAATTAAGGTCCACGGAAAAATGCTGTGGAAGCTTTAAGAATCAAAAGTTCACTTAGATACGCTAGTTTCAAGACTCACGCTGAAATTGCTCGTTCCTTTCAGACTCTTTAAGTCTGATATTTCTTCTTCTCATGTTTAAAAACTTGATTCCTTGGGATAAGTTTAAGTGAAATGAAAGCATAACAAAAACTAGATTTTCTAGTTGTCTTGGTGTTCTGTATTTTTGAGATAAATTGTCTGTAGGTTATAGAACATCATGAAAACAAATGCTATGCGGTGATTAAGAGTTGAAAAATTTAGTCTTCTATGAGAACAAGTTAATTTGCACTGAACAATGACTGGGGAATTAAAATTGAAGCCATTTTCTGATAATTTCATCATGTTGTTTATGTTAGATATAAAACGAGGATGATATACTGTGTCGAACTCATAAGGCATTATAAACACATCAACAATTTATTCAGTTTTAATGGAGACTTAGAAGTTAAAAAGACAGTTTCATTAAAAACAGTAGTCGCAACTTATGAAAAATTCTATGGCTGGTATCTTAGGCCCGAAAATGGCGGTGATTTATGTTTTATCATTCGGAAAAAAATTCAAATTAAAACGACTTCACACGCCTAGAAACGCATTTGGGCCAGCGAGTTTCATACTTTTAAATTAAATAACGTTAAAAATTAAAAATTTCCTTTTCAACCCTTACTAATCAAATTATGAGTAAAAGTTTTAAAGATAGAGCTCATCGAGGCAATTTCTTTTCTTCAATGCATACTTGTACACCAAACTATTTCACTGCATAGTAGTCAGTTTCACTTTGGAAAATTGAAAATTGAATTTTAAAAGGCGGTGATTGAAACCTTAGTTTGGAACTGAGTCCTTCTTGTCAAGATCTTAGACTAAAAATTATCGTGCCAATAAAACCAGATGTAATTAATTGTCATTAAAAAAAGTGATGATCCACGATTATGATCGCAATTTTGAGCCAGACAGTCTCAAACGGAAGCCCCTCAAACAGCGAAATCCGTCGAACGCTGTCAGGTTTGACTTGTCTCGCCTTGATTGTCAGAAAAGCTCCTTAACCCATCAAAAGAAGATGAAAATGTTGACACTTAGACAAGAGCAAGACGTGAGATAATTGACTTTCCAATTTTTAATTTCTTTGTTTTCATTTTGAACAGGATAAGCCGGTATATTAAATATGGAAATATAGCATAAGCTTTCCTGTATATTCGTCGTAAAAATGAAATTGGAGAACTGCGTCTGTAACATAGACAGCTTTTGTATTTTTATGAACTAGGCTCTTGCTTAAATTCATGAATGAAAATCTTCCGTTTTCTCCGTCCATTTACCGATACGGTCTATCAAACAAACGGGTGAAGAAAATAAACCGATCTATTGATTGAATATGAACCTGATTGTATTATTGGCTTATTTACTCACACCACGTGTATAGACGGGAACGTGACTCAAACAAAAAGGTGTTTCCAATTAAAAAAAAAATGCTTTTCCGTTGATTTTAATCTTAGCAAAACGCCTTTAGTCGAGACATAACAAATATATTTTTTTTTCGTCAGGAAACGAACTATTCTGCTGAAACAATTTTAACATAACAGTGGCAGGTATTGATTCGTGTCTAAGGAAGTTAAGCGATTTCCTCTTGCACAGTCTCACAGCTTCAACAACTATCGGAAAACGGGGCGTCCTTATCCGCGAGAGTTAGGTTAATTTTCTTGAACACTAAATATTTTATTTGAAAAGTATTCTTTTCAATTGGTGTTCACTCTTGACTGCAATTATTTTATTTGGCGGGACTCCTTGCATATAAAAAGATAAAACGAAAAAGGACAGTCGCTGTGTCAAATTTAGGAAAATGATCGCGTTACCCTCATCCGCGTTCTCTTCGCGCCCGGCCACAAAATTGCGTTGATCACGCAATCCGTAACCTAACCTTTCTTAGTTGGTTATCAATTCGGAAAATCTGCTGTATTGCACGGTTAATCCAAATGTTGTAAATATGTGTCTCCGCTGGAAAACGCCAGATAAATGACACTTTTTCCGTAGGCTAAGAGCATTGAGTAGACAGTAATCGTAGAGATATGTCAGGAAATGAAAGAACTTTTCTCAAAGAAACAAACGCATAGCTAAACTTTCTGTCGGGGTAGCAAAACGAAGTCTATGTGAAAACACAAGTTGGACTACATTTCTTCATCGATTCGCAGAAAATTCACCAGTTTATGTTTTCATTACTTTTTGCGAGATTAAAAGAACAAAATTATACCTTTCAAGTAGCTGTGTACATAAAAATATTTTGAGTATTTATCCAGCGTTAATAAGATGGCTGGATAGAAAGCTAACACGAGCAAACTTTTCTGTCACAAATTATACAAGCGTGTGGTGTCTCGTGGTCATTTCTTGTTTGGAACGATGGGGCCTCTTGATTTTTGCTACAATCCTTGATAAATTTATTACGATACCTAAGAAGAATCTGAATTGATACTGAACACATTTAAAACTTTGAAGCCAACCGTACCATCTCTCTACAAGCTTGGCAATAATCTTGGAACATTTAGAAAATCTGAAGTTGTTTTCAACATTGCTTGGAGCGTAGAGTAATCCCAGGGACCAATCAGAATAAAAGTTTACACTATCATTAGCCAATGAGAACTCAAAGTAAAAAAACAATCGAATAGTTGAAGCGCGGGAAAGCGCGGGAAAACGCGGGCGACCACTTCGCGATTGTTTTTAGTCTTGCATCTGAGTGGGTAAGAGGATGGTGCAAATCTTCTGACCAATCACAGAGCAAAGTAAGTAAAACCAAAGCGGTCTCGGATTACCTTAGACTCTCAATTGAAACTGAATAGCTCCAATAACATGTGTGCACAGATTGGTTACATTAAATCAAAAATATTCTCGGTTCATCCTCTTCTTTTTGTTTGTTTGTTTTTTGCGTTTTTTAATCTTAAACTTTTTACATTTCAGATGCATTCCGTTTCAATACTACTCATGGTCCTTATCCTGAGTTTCGCAATCCTGAGGTCTGGAGCCGACTACGCGGCCTGTGCTAATAATTGTTACAGTACTTACAGGCAATGTGTGGGAATCTGCAAAGTGCAAGCGGATTGTTTCAGTTGCTCAAACAGTTGGAGAAACTGCGATGCAGGATGTCGAAAGAAGAGAGAACTAGCGGCAAATTTAGGGACTGGGGTCTATTCTAAAAAAGACCAAAAACTGTCGGAGTTTAGTTTGAAAAAGGCTACCAGTGAAAAGCAGAAGAGAATGTGGAACCTCCTATTCTACCGCAGGAAACGAACAGCATAAATATCAGGATTAGCTTTGAGGGAGTGAGGGAGGCTTAAATGTTTATGTTAACCCTAGGTAGTAAATTGATAATTCTATTTACGAGTTTCAATCGTATTTTTCTTTGCATGGTAGAAATTTCTAAAAATGAGATAAACAGGCTGAGAGTAATTATATCACATTAGTAGAAACTAATAAAGTTAGAGATTGAAAAAAAAATGGTCGATATTTGTAAAATGAAGGAGAAGCCAATTCTCCAAACTCATTCAACGTTAACGCAATGGTCTCGCACTGAAAGAATCGTTTTATCTTAAGTCAATATTGCGATTAAAAAAAGAAAAAAAAAGCAAAAAAACAAATGGACAGTGGTCAAGAATGGTCTATACTCTTATTGACCGCGATATTCGTCATCACACTGGTCAAAATGTTGTGGACTTACGAGGCGCAGTCAATCAGATTGCGACATTACTGCCATTACGTAAAACTGTTAAATTGTTGAATAATCCCCGAGAAAAAGTCGAGGAGATTATTAATCACTGTTCATTGAGCCTGAGGCAACTAGTTTTAGTTTAATCGCTCAGGTGCTTCTGAATTCTGTTGTAAATTCTATAGATAAAGAAAGCATCGCGCATATTTTGTTGATTACCCATATCACGATAAACAGGCAGTTAAACAAGTTTACTTGATTCAATCAGCAAAAACTTCGCGTCTTACTTTGAAAAGTGTTTCTCCAAACTCAGAAGCATTTGAATTTTCTTCTAGCACGTTTTGCACTTCCTCGCAAGGCTGCCGTATTGAAATTTAGCGCCCCTGCTACAATCACCTCGCGAGAGGTGATCATCACGAGATATGACGCAGTCCTGAACTAATCACCCTAAGAAAAGCATGCACTTCATGCTTTTGTTACCTGGAAGAAATCGAGTAGATAACTGAGACTTTTGATCTTAATTTTTTTATTTAAACTTGGTATAAAGATGCTCTTTCATATTAGTCGAAATCTGTGTTTCATGCTAAGCATCACGTCTTGCAAGAATGATTGTCGATGAAAGTAGAGACATTTAAAAAGAAATGAAAGCCTTAGGGCATCTGAGCCAATCTCTTCTCGATAATGATAGACCTAACGTTTCTCCGAGTTCTTACAATTTTAAATAGTTTCTACCTCTAATAAATACAAATTCTTTTTTATGCGAACATATCTTATAAGATAATTGAGAGATCGTAAAGTAGTGAGTAATGAAGACGCCAAGGAATTTACTGAAAAGGGGTTAAGGCGGGGGTAAACCTGAAAAAATGCCCATTTTTCACTCATTTTTCACAGCTAGGACTTAATTCAAAACTTAGGCAAACTATATATCCCTGGAAAGCTTATGACTTGAAGATCATGAAAAAAAATATTTCAGACTCAACATGTCAATTGTAATAGGATACCACTCATTTAATTGAGCCACCTGCTGGGTTCTACCAGGGGTTACTTCAGAAAAGATAACTCCTTCTGGAATTAATGAAAAATAACGTTTTTAGTATCAATTCAAAGAAGACATGTTGCTTATTGTTATAAGCAGAGGGATTTCTAATACGTTGAAAACATTTTAAATGATGATCAATTAAATTTGACATGGAAAATCAGAGGGGTGTTTCACTTCATAACTTTAAGTACATACATCATATGGAAAATTGCTCTGCTTATAACACAAAACTTATCAAAAGGAACAAATGCTGAAAATTTCAGATCAATTGGATAAATTGTTGTCAAGATATCCTTTCTGGAAGACAAAATTATTGCGTAATGAGAAAATGGCCTTTAAACTTACAGATAGCAATCAAACTTAATTTTTTACAATATGTAACCACTATAGTGGCCCAAGTGTCCATATTTTGTCCACAGGAGTATCTAAAAGTAATTTAAAAACATCCTGGTTCATAAGTAACTCCTTCAGCTTCTCGAAGGGCTTCCTCTCGACGAGTCCTCAGAAGTCGCTCCCCTTGACGCTGTCTCTTTTCCTTCTGCATAACCTGCAAATCGGACTTAGCCTATCTTTTACTGTCTTTTGCATGTGTTGCCACTCTTGTACAAACACCACCAGGGATACAAAGCCTCTCCATGATTTTTAGCCTACTAAAAGACTCGGCGGTTAATGTCATATGATTTCCCTAACTGGGTCACACCACTGGATGGTGGAAGTGGACTGGATTCCTCACAGGAACTACACTGAAGGGAAAACTGTAACCCCCACTCTTGCACTTTTATCTTCCTCAAGAGTTAAGGTGCCTAAAGACAAATCAAGTGAAAATTGTTAGATAAATCGGGCAATTTTGTTATAAGCAAAGTAAAGACCTCAAGTCAGAAATACACATTCTGTGATTTTTCCCCATAATTTTTTGTTTACAGTGTATATGCACAATACCTAAAAATCTTTCTCTTACCCAATCCAAGATTTAATAGATAAATCAGTGTATTTAGCAGGGAAAAACTGGAACTATGGGTCGATATGATATGGGAAATAAGTCATAATCGAGAACAGAGAAAGACAGAGATTTAAAAAAATTTCTCACCTTTCTCACACACGTGTGCCTTTGAGACGGCCGTGGATAAATTTTTCTCATTTATTAATCTAAATCCCTCGCTTTCCTCGGTATTGAAGGTATACTCTTCATCAGAGCTGTCTAAAAGAAGCGGCATATTTCATTTTCTTTCTGGAGGAACCAACGGTTTCTTTAGAGTCCGAGTCAGAGAGCTGATTTTCATCCAGCGAAGTGCTCGGAGTTGAGGCGGCGATTTCGTCAACATCGGGAGCTGTTTCTTCAGACTCTTGTTTTGTTTTCGCCTTCCAGAAAAACTTCTCTTTCTTTTCTTCCTGTAGACAGATCTACTTTTCTTTCCGAACATTTTCGATATAACTTTTCCTTTGATTATAACTTTTCCTTTGATTGCTCCGAGTACACCGAGTGTCACATTCGACAAAAACTGCCTCTAAATCTATCCCATAATGGGTTTGACCCTAGAAAACCCTTCAGATAAGACTACATAAAGTATCTCTCGTTAAATCCTGCCCGTTTGGGAGCTTGGTTGCCAGAATAACACATCATAAACAACTGAAAAATCAAAAAATGCTCTTCTCGTTGCCATGGTAACCACACCATTAACCAGAGCGGGAATTTTGAAATCGCTCAAAAAGGCAAAAATAGTGAAAATAAGTAGAAAATTATTTTTCCACAGCAAAGTTGAATACCCAAAGCTGCAAATTCCGAGGAAAACAAAAAACTCAGTTTTTGAGCAAATTTCAGGTTTACCCCCGCCTTAAGCCCTTTAAACACGTTTAAACAATTTCCTAATATTCTATTGAGTTTTTCAGTTTATCGGCTGGAAACTCACTCTCTCTCTCTTTCTTTTAAACTCAAAAAGATTCATAGTCAGGCTACAAATGAGACATCGACTAGTCAGGAATGAAAAGCAAACATTTAATCAGTTTATGAATAATGAATAACATGGAAAATTTTGGCCACTTGCCGTATATTCATGTATTTTACTTAGCTTGATCATGACAAATAAAAGATGATTGAAGCACATTTTGAGAAAACTTTTACACTTTTGATGAAACCGTTGCAATGTTTCCTGATCAAACAAGTCTGTCTGTGCTAAGCATGATTAATGAATCATTATCATTTTTTTTGCAGCGTTATTTGGAAAGAAAACATGAATTTTCATTGTTGCAATGGCATGACAAATCCTCTCAGATTATCGTAAGTGAGGGCGCCCATTTTCATGTTATGAATGATACATTCGAGCTGAGGTTGATTGAAGAGCAAGCATTGTTACTGAGTGTTAAGTAAAAAAGTTGACAAATTGCGTCATTTTTCTGTGCCCTTTATAAGGTCATTTCGCAATTTTTCATTGCACACAAGAAATAGAGAATTTCCCTAGATAATCTGGCCTCTCAAGAAAGGTAAAACGTCCCTTTAACAGGCAAACAGCTGCAGTAACCGTAAATACCTTTTTTTCTCTTGGAATTAAGGAAATACCCCTTCTTGAATGAAAAAATACAAAGCCATCCTCAATGAGGGAAAAATGAGCAATATTTTGGAAAGGCGTTTTTAGCAAGTAGTCAATATAATATTATACTAATAGAATTTTATGGCTATCTATAAAGAACTGCTGCTCCCTTTTCATGTATCAGAACTGTATTTCGTCAAAACCCATAGGCTTGGTCTGAAAAATTAAACATGATCATAGTGACAATGCGGGCTAAAGCTTAACAAGTGTAAGGATAAGTTCATATGTTGACATCAAATTTGGCTTTTTGTTTTTTATAAAGCACTCATTTTTGAGAGAAAATTATAAGAGTTTTGAGAAAAAATGATAAGAAATATATGGCTATATACAAAGAACTGCTGCTCCTCAAGAAGCCGATTGTTTGGCAACTTGATCAACCTTAAAAGGCTGTTAGTGAACATAAGTTTGTGTAGGTTTTCTTTTAAAATCGAAAGGCTTTCTCTGCAAGAGCTAAGGATCAGTCTAGCTGAGATTATTGTGACACCTCTAGGGCTCAAACTTGTGCAATAAAATAACCTTAATGAGTCGATGTGTTTACAGGGACCTGGAGGCTAATAATATAACCTTTTTACCGGAGGGATTGTTTGACAACTTGATCAACAACACGAGTTTGTTTAGCTTATCTAATAAACTTAGGAGGCTTTCTCCGAGAGAACCGAGAGATCAGCCTGAAGTTATTGGGACAACTCAAGGGTTCAAAACTAGCAATAGTGAGGACTAGTTCATTTACTGCTGTCAAATTTTACTATATGTTTTGTTGAAAGCCGTCATTTTTAATCGAACCCAAGTGATCTGTGGTGTAATCTGTGCCCTTTATAAGGTCATTTCGCAATTTTTCATTGCACACACTTACTGTGCACCTATCGCGCACATTTAAAAAATGGAGAATTGTCCTGTATAGTCTGACCTTTCGATAAAGGTAAAACGTCCCTTTAACTGGCAAACAGGTGCAGTAAATAAAAACCTTTTTTTTCTCTTAGAATTAAGGAAACACCCTTTCTTTAATTAAAAAATACAAACCCATCCTCAATGAAGGAGAAAATGAGCAATGTTTTGGAAAGGCGTTTTAAGCAAGTAGTCGAAACATTGTACTACTAGAATTATATGGCTATCTTTATAGAACTGCTGCTCCTTAACAAACTCTAAAACTCCCTTTTCAAGTATCAAAACTGTATCTCATCATAACCCATAGGCTCAGTCTAGAAAATTAAACATGATCATAGAGACAATGCGGGCTCAAGCTTAACAAGTGTAAGGATAAGTTCATATATTGACGCCAAATTTGGCTTCTGTTTTATTTAAAGGACTCATTTTTGGAAGAAAATTATAAGAGTTTTGAGAAAAAATGATATGAAATATATGGCTTTCATGAGCCAAGAGATCGGCCTGAAGTTACTGGGACAACGCAAGGGCTCAAACAATAAGCAATAGTGAGGACTAGTTCATTTACTGCTGTCAAATTTTGCTATATGTTTTGTTAAAACCGGTCATTTTTAATCGAACGCAAGTAATCTGTGGTGTTATCTGTGTCCTGTGACTTATGAATATTAATTAATTATCAACACAGAAACTGACACAACAAATGGTGGGAACATATTTAATGTTCTTTCAACAAATTTCACACAGTAAATTTACTTTTGCACCAAATGAATAGTACAATTGTGAAAAAAACACCTGGAAAAATTCTCTATTCCATTAGTACAGTAATCTGGAAGAGGCATATTAGACAAACATCATCTGAAACTTCGAATTCAAGATCATGTTTTTCTCGTATGCTAATTTCTAACGTTCACAAAAGCATAATTGTTATGAACTCTCTTGACACACGCTTTTCCAAGAATGTTTTTGAAGCCGTTAAAAAAAACTCGCAGCACGTGTTTTATCGGGTCAAAAACCACTCGGCTACGCCTCGTGGTTTTAAACCCGATAAAACACTCCTGCTCGTTTTTTAAACATTACTTCAAAAACTCATTAATAATTCATAAGCCCATTAACCTATCAAATGGTAGATAAACCTCATCCTTATTAGTATTCGGTGTTTTATCAGATATAAAGACACTGCACGTGACTTATGAATATTAATTAATTATCAACACAGAAACTGACACAACAAATGGTGGGAACATATTTAATGTTCTTTCAACAAATTTCACACAGTAAATTTACTTTTGCACCAAATGAATAGTACAGTTGTGAAATACACATCTGGAAAAATTCTCTATTCCATTAGTATAGTAATCTGGAAAAGGCATATTATTATACATCATCTGAAACTTCGAATTCAAAGTCATGTTTTTCTCGTATGCTAATTTCTAACGTTCACAAAAGCATAATTGTTATGAACTCTCTTGACACACGCTTTTCCAAGAATGTTTTTGAAGCCGTTCAAAAAACTCGCAGCACGCGTTTTATCGGGTCAAAAACCACTCGGCTACGCCTCGTAGCATTACTTAAACACAGCTGTGTACGTCATGGATACTACATTCGGTCTAAAATTGTGCGTTTTTCCCTGCTAGATCATTGTGCTGAAGTGAATCCTGTGAGTAACCCTTGTGCTAAACCGCAATGAAACGTTTTTCCCAAATTCTGTGCGTAGCCTTTTTGGTGGCGCAGGTAGGAGGCCAAAATTGCGTTGAGGAGACGTTCAACTGCGATGACCCCGTTCCGACCATCTTTAAGTTGGGTGATCAATCGTGTGCTTGCAACAGCGCAGGTCATGCCGGAGCACTGAAATTCTTAAACGGCAAGGTACAAGTTTGCTTGGGAAACGAGTGGAAGACCTTCCAGTTTGTAGAAGACATCGAATACGGCACCAAGAAGAATCCTGGTTCATCCTGTAAAGATATCAAGGATAAAGCTGTTGGAAAACAGCTTAGCAATGGAGTCTTCTGGATCAAACTGCAAGGTCTTGTAAAGATTTCAGATTTATTTTCTTTCAGCCTCGAGTACAGGTCCCAACTATCTCTTTTAAAGGTTAAGGGCATTGAAATCTGGGGAATCGTAAAGTAAAATAATGCACTGATCAGTGTGATTTGTTCATAGGTTCATGCCTCATACCGCGTAAGGCCAACTCTCGAGCCTTTATTTGAGAGTTTCATGGGTATTTTAATCAATGGTACCTGTCTTACTGACTCTCTCATTTCGGTATCCTTTATTGCATAAGCACAAATCCAAAATTGGCTTTACAGATTTGTAAAGGCCATGTGTTTAGTATCGGAGCAGTTGCGAGCTTACTCTTTATTGCTGCCTACAATACACCTTAACGAGATTGACTCGGCAATTATTCAAGTTTTACTCTGAGGTTGTTTTTTAGGTTATTTAAGTTTTCGAGACTGCACTCTTTTCATGATTAACATTTAATCAAAAGGCATATTATTTTCAGCTCGAAGTTCATAAGTCGGGCAAAAGGTTTCAATATTGCATGACACATTTTTAGCGAGATACCTAAGATACACAACATTCCAAAAGCATAATCATCATTCATCATCAGCGACTGAATCAACTTAGCAGGGTAATCAACCTTTTTTTTTATCTTTTGTAATGAATGAATGAATGCATGTCCTCTAACGTATTCATTCGCGACCTATTTTTCACTTCCTTGGCATAATTTTTTTCCAATAGGCGTTCCGGGTGCTTTTCCAGTTTATTGCGACATGGACGCAGGAGGTAAGCGTATTCTTGTGGCACCGAATAAGTTCTATGTAAAATAATCGGTGATGAAAACTGAAGAAAACAATCGTGGAATCTTAAGGTTTTGTCAAATATCAGTGGTTTTCGTTAAAGATTTCTCAACGTAGCGTTCACAAACAGCTATTACTTTGTTTATCGCATAGAACTGAATTGGCGAAAAAATTATTTTTCGCGTCATGCAGCTCTTTCAAAAAAAAAAACCAAAACAAAACAAATATTCATATTAGCGTGCCGCGAGGAACTCTGGAAAGTCTGACTTGCCCAACGGACTTCCGCTTTAGTCTGTTCCTTAGATCATGATACTTTTATAGACGGAGATAAAAATCATATGATTTCTGGAGGCTCAAGGTTCAGATTCAGTATTCCAAACTTCGGGCAACCGGCCATATATTTCATGTTATTCATTACTAGGTTGGACCTTGGTATTCAAGGCGGTGAGTGGTGTTGATAAGAAGATCTGGGACACGTATAACTCGGCCCAGACCTCTTCCGAGTCAGTTGATGCTGCCCTTGATGTCACAAACCAGTTCAAAGATCACTACAAGAATAGAGCGGTGTTACACTGGAGTAGCTTCAATCCATCTCAGGTTATGAAAGTCAAAATTTTACTTCAGGCTTAAACTTTGTAACAGGCTTAAATAGGATTCAAAACCATTGAGCCAATCTGCAGTACCCAAACATCCCCCTGACCTCGCCCAATAATCCTTCACGCATCAATGAAAGCTTTATTTTGACATTCACTTCAGTTTTAAATAACAGCAATGATCTTCTCTTGGAAAAGAGCTCGCCTTTCGGAATAGAAGATGTCTGCGTAAAAATATCTGAGCATACAATACCTCCAAAATTTTATCACGAACCTCTTTAGCCCCAATTTTCGCTAAAACTTTTATTTATTTTGACATTTCAATTAATCAAGTACTCTTAACCCCTAAATGATTTTTTTGAGAATTATCATTATGTATTTTTTGAAACTTAAACTTCGTTCCACCTGTGGAATGATGAATTCGATTTGCCCCCCTCAGATAGCATTTTAGTCAAGTTTTTTCACTTGCAGTTTTAAAAGTGTTTTTTTTTTTCAATTCTGAACTGGAAGAAGGTCATTCATTCACCGGTTCATTCAATTTCATTCATTCGCTCATTCGCGTCATGCACTCGTATATTTCCCTCATTCTATTTCATTCATCATTTATTCAGGCAAAAGTGGTCCTGTACACAGGTGCAGCCAGTCAAAAGGAACTCCTTTTTAACGCAGTTGGAACGGACAAACTGAATTGGTTCTCCGTGGATAAACTTGTTTCCTCCTCATGGACTGATATCAAGAGCGAACCAAGGAACTTCTTTTCAATTCAGGGAGGATGCAGTGGCGGAAATTGTCGGAGCTTTTTCATTAACCGGAACTATGGCGGGTGTGGGTTGGATTCTGGATGGCTGGTAACCGTTAGCGTGTGGTGCTCGTGGGAAACCAATGCTGACCACACCAAAAGAGTCTTGTACAGCAAGCTATCTACGTATACCAATTGGAATGTTAAAAGTAAGGACTCCAAAGTCATTCATTTATTGATTTTTTTTTAGCTTGTCTGATCATGTGACTTTTTCAGAGGAGCCCAGAAACTGGAGACATTTCAAACACAAAGGTTATCTATAAATTACGGGTTTCCTGTTGAGGAAGGTTTTTCTTTTGAGCTTTATCAAAAGAGTCATACGGTTGTAATGAAAACAACGTGATTTAATGGCTTGTGCAAATTAGTATAACTCCTGTAAGACAACTTGGCTCCAACAGCCTAAAGCATGCACACCATATCGCCATTACAACGTTCGCACAGACGTTTGACCTCTGTGTGGGGCCAGAAGTTTTATATTAGAACTTTAAGGCGTCATGGACGGCGCGTTTACAAGCACAGAAACATTGCCGAACATTTTTGTACGATGAGATCGCGAAAACAGATCTGATTGTGTTCGTATGAAGAAGCTTAAAAACGAGGGACCAAAAATGGAAAAATAGAATTCTTGCAATATTCATTTTCAGCTTAACTCCTCAGGTGATAAAAGGAATGTGCGTTCCCTTAATGGTCATGGATTGGTTGATATCTTATGAGTCTATAACATCCATAGTAGTAACCCGTAAAAGGTGATTACGATAGCGAAGAAATACTTTCAAGAAAATTTTTTCTCCTCTTGTCACGAGTATGGAACGAAAGAAAAAATTTCTTGAGTCCACTACGAGAAATCGAAAACCATACCTTAGGATTCCGCGCTCTAATGTTCTTTCACAATGAGCCTCAAAGTCAGGCCATCAGTAGCTTCATATCTGATACGCGTCCTGCGTACTGCTATAATTAGCAATCAAAATTTGCGCAGTGTAATTTCTTTTCGATCCTGAATAAGTAACGGAGGACGTTTTTACCTACCGTAGGAAATCATCATAAGAAAATAGATCTGTTTCCGGACAAGAGAACATTTTTGAGCAACAGTTAAAGATGGCTGATAACTTAGAGTAACAATCACTCGTTCACCTCTTAAGTATTTCGTTATTGCCTGTCTTTAAGGATCTTAAGCAAACCACGACTGCGACGGCAACGAGGATGTATGAAAAATAAAAGATTTATTAGGTAGAACAATAGTTCAGCTCGTTCTTTTTAAAACTTTGTACATTTCCTAGCATTTCTCTGGAAAACAGCAACGTGAAATCACCAAAATATGCGTCTAAGGTCTAAGGACAGAAATCTCGACGGCAGATTATTCAAGTTTCCAGTTGGAACTCAGCGCTTTTTGACATACGTTCAGTGTTAAAGTTGGCGTGTGTCGCTGTAAGAGACGGTAAACAAATCCAGCCATTGGCGAAATTCTTGCCAAAAATATAAATTCATTTTTAATCGAGGTTTTCCTCGGCGTTGCTGTCCACCTCGCTTTCAAAAATGGTCCCTACTGTTAAGGAATGCTTTGTATCTCTGTCCCTTTTGAGTCTCCCCGTTTTCCTCAAATTGTTGGTCTCTAACGACACCGAAACTGTTCTGAGAAAACAAACACTTAAAAGATAAAAACTTTGAAATTATCACCCCAAAACCAGTTTCTGAACTAATACATATGTTTTCTCAATATCACCAGAAAATGTTGGAGTTGCTGATGTACTGGCCGTTTTCCTGATGTGAGGTAAAGTAGCGCTTCGAAACATAAAAATGTCAACGTTGATTCATCCCTTTTTTTTTTTCCAAAAATCCTTCTGGCAATTAAATTTTCTTTTCATTTTCAGACTGATGGACAGTGAGAAACAACAGTAAGGATTGATGACTTCAATAAAAGGAATTAAGAAACGAAATGTTTCAGTTTAATTTGTCGCGTTTTGTTCACTTTTTGAGAAATTCTCGCTCGAAGGTCGATAGTCATTCAGAATTGCAGAAGGGTTTTGCTGTTTTTCGCCAAATCCCTGCAAATCCAGTTGTTCACCTTTCGCTCTGAGCACAAAGAAAGAGTTTATATTATCTTGGGCAAACTGTAGCTTTTATCTTCATTTTTTGTTGTTCCATGTCCGCAACTTGTTGCCAAGCCCCTTTATGCCTTGAGAAAAAAATTAAGGCTCCAAACGCCTCTTTTTTTTGTAACCATTGGCGGTGCATATATAATTTTTGACTTTTAAGATTAACCTTGCCGTGTGAATTATTTGCTATGATTCGTCACGAGAACATAAGGATATTGTGGCCATATTTTCGTGAGCAAGGTGTGTTTCTTTTAAAGACGAGACCGACAAGAATCAGTAACGTAAATTAGCTGCGTATGCCCGTTTGGTCCTTCTCTTCCTTCCAAAAAATATTGAATTTCTTTATGGAGATAAATGATTGGTAACCTTCGTGACAAGATTCGGAGCGTCTGGGGAATTGGAGTTCATCCGTTTGCATGCGCGTCGCGCTTTTTAAATGCCTTTGATTTTGTGACGATAGGTTTTCCGCACTAACTGGAAATTGCGGGGAACGCAACAATAACGGGGGAAAATAGTTCAGTAGAGACCACTTGCGACGGGAACTGAAATTCGTCACGGTTTCCTGAAACACGGAGACTTGCTTCAAGCGAACTGCTACCGACGTCAAGGATTAGACAGCGTTTGATTCTACAGTAACTATATTTGAGTTCATGTCGTTCCCTCGCTTCCGTTTGACCGTCGGGGGAGGGTACGGCTACACGCGCATAGGCTAGCACAGCAGTAGCTGAAATAAATCGAACGTTAATTGAAGTCAATTAATCAGAGAGACGACAGCTCAGGTAAACAGTCGGTAATTCACCGGACGCAAGAGCAAAATCGACCTTAGCATTATCTCTTGGTATTAAAGTCAAAAGTCTAAGTTCAGTTACGAATTCAATTAATCAGAGAGACGACAGCTCAGGCAAACAGTCGGTAATTCACCGGACGCAAGAGAAAAAATCGACCTTGGTATTATCTCTTGGTATTAAAGTCTAAAGTCTAAGTTCAGTTACGAATTCAATTAATCAGAGAGACGACAGCTCAGGCAAACAATCGGTAATTCACCGGACGCAAGAGAAAAATCAACCTTGGTATTATCTCTTGGTATTAAAGTCTAATACCCCATTCACACCAGCAAAACATGTTTTGTTAAACTGGTTTTCATTGAATGAAAATTATAAACAGAGAACTGAAAAACTTGATTTTCCATTGGATTCAAGTACTTGCTAACTTGCATTTCCAATGTGCTACATTCAAGTCAAAAATATTCGGTTAAATAGTTTCTATGAAGAAAAAAAAATTAAACCGTGTTTAACAAAACAACTTTTAAACATGTTTAAGCTTTGGTGTGAATGGGGCATAAGTTCAATTACGAATTCAATTAATTCACATTAGTAGAAACTGATTAAGTTAGAGAATGAAAAAAAAATGGTCGATATTTGTAAAATGAAGGAGAAGCCAATTCTCCAAACTCATTCAACGTTAACGCAATGGTCACGCACTGAAAGAATCGTTTTATCTTAAGTCAATATTGCGATTAAAAAAAGAAAAAAAAAAAGCAAAAAAACAAATGGACAGTGGTCAAGTATGGTCTATACTCTTATTGACCGCGATATTCGTCATCACACTGGTCAAAATGTTGTGGACTTACGAGGCGCAGTCAATCAGATTGCGACATTACTGCCATTACGTAAAACTGTTAAATTGTTGAATAATCCCCGAGAAAAAGTCGAGGAGATTATTAATCACTGTTCATTGAGCCTGAGGCAACTAGTTTTAGTTTAATTGCTCAGGCACTTCCGAATTCTGTAGTAAATTCTATAGATAAAGAAAGCATCGCGCATATTTTGTTGATTACCCATATCACGATAAACAGGCAGTTAAACAAGTTTACTTGATTCAATCAGCAAAAACTTCGCGTCTTACTTTGAAAAGTGTTTCTCCAAACTCAGAAGCATTTGAATTTTCTTCTAGCACGTTTTGCACTTCCTCGCAAGGCTGCCGTATTGAAATTTAGCGCCCCTGCTACAATCACCTCGCGAGAGGTGATCATTACGAGATATGACGCAGTCCTGAACTAATCACCCTAAGAAAAGCATGCACTTCATGCTTTTGTTACTGGAAGAAATCGAGTAGATAACTGAGACTTTTGATCTTAATTTTTTTATTTGAACTTGGTATAAAGATGCTCTTTCATATTAGTCGAAATCTGTGTTTCATGCTAAGCATCACGTCTTGCAAGAATGATTGTCGATGAAAGTAGAGACATTTAAAAAGAAATGAAAGCCTTAGGGCATCTGAGCCAATCTCTTCTCGATAATGATAGACCTAACGTTTCTCCGAGTTCTTACAATGTTAAATAGTTTCTACCTCTAATAAATACAAATTCTTTTTTATGCGAACATATCTTATAAGATAATTGAGAGATCGTAAAGTAGTGAGTAATGAAGACGCCAAGGAATTTACTGAAAAGGGGTTAAGCCCTTTAAACACGTCGAATTTTCGAGTTCTTTCACTTCTGGGTTAATATGGTGATTTATGGTTGCTGGGCTATAAAAATTCCTGATAGAATAAGTTGAAAAAACAATTTTCTAATATTCTATTGAGTTTTTCAGTTTATCGGCTGGAAACTCACTCTCTCTCTCTCTTTCTTTTAAACTCAAAAAGATCCATGGTCAGGCTACAAATGAGACATCGACTATTCAGGAATGAAAAGCAAACATGTAATCAGTTTATGAATAATGAATGACATGGAAAATTTTGGCCACTTGCCGTATATTCATGTATTTTACTTAGCTTAATCATGACAAATAAAAGATGATTGAAGCACATTTCGAGAAAACTTTTACACTTTTGATGAAACTGTTGCAATGTTTCCTGATCAAACAAGTCTGTCTGTGCTAAGCATGATTAATGAATCATTATCATTTTTTTTTTTAGTAGCGTTATTTGGAAAGAAAACATTAATTTTCATTGTTGCAATGGCATGACAAATCCTCTCAGACTATCGTAAGTGAGGGCGCCCATTTTCATGTTATGAATGATACATTCGAGCTGAGGTTGATTGAAGAGCAAGCACTGTTACTGAGTGTTAAGTAAAAAAGTTGACAAATTGCGTCATTTTTTTTTCATATCAACATATATGTCTCGTTATCGAATTTCTGGCAACGTTAGTTGAAAACAAAAAATTGTGTCTCTATTGTTTTAAACTATGATATGACAAATCATCTCATATACCAACCTAAGCTTGTAAAAGCCTTTTCTGGTTAAGAAACTCAACACGTATGTTTTCAGCCTCGATTCCGATTTTTATTTGGACTAAAGCTGTGTGATTTCAGCCTCGAGTCTAATTCTAACTTGGACTAAAGCTGTTTAAACACAGCTGTGTACGTCATGAATACTACATTCGGTCTAAAATATAATTGTACGTTTTTCCCTGCTAGATCATTGTGCTGAAGTGAATCCTGTGAGTCATCCTTGTGCTGAACTGCAATGAAACGTTTTTCCCAAATTCTGTGCGTAGCCCTTTTGGTGGCGCAGGTAAGAGGCCAAAATTGCGTTGAGGAGACGTTAAACTGCGATGACCCCGTTCCGACCATCTTTAAGTTGGGTGATCAATCTTGTGCTTGCAATAGCGCAGGTCATGCCGGAGCACTGAAATTCTTAAACGGCAAGGTACAAGTTTGCTTGGGAAACGAGTGGAAGACCTTTCAGTTTGTAGAGGACATCGAATACGGCACCGAGAAGAATCCTGGTTCATCCTGTAAAGATATCAAGGATAAAGCTGTTGGAAAACAGCTTAGCAATGGAGTCTTCTGGATCAAACTGCAAGGTATAGTCAAGATTTCAGATTTATTGTCCTTTCAGCCTCGATTACAGGTCCCTACTGTCTCTTTTAAAGGTTAAGGGCATTGAAATCTAGGGAATCTTAAAATAAAATAATATACTGATCAGTGTGATTTGTTCCTATAGGTTCATGCCTCATACCGCGTAAGGCTAACTCTCGAGCCTTCATTTGAGAGTTTCATGGGTATTTGAATAAATAGTACCTGTCTTACTGACTCTCTCATTTCGGTATCCTTTATTGCATAAGCACAAATCCAAAATTGGCTTTTCAGATTTGTAAAGGCCATGCGTTTAGTATCGTTTAGTATCGGAGCAGTTGCTAGCTCACTCTTTATTGCTGCGTACTATACACCTTGGCGAGATTGACTCAGCAATTATTCAAGTTTTACTCTGAGGTTGTTTTTTATGTTATTTAAGTTTTCGAGACTGCACTCTTTTCATGATTAAGCATTTTAAGTTCATAAGTCGTGCAAAAAGTTTACTGCTTGACACATTTTTAGCGAGATACCTAAGATACGTAACACTCCAAAAGCATAATTATCATTCATTATCAGCGACTGAATCAACTTAGCTACATTGTTAGAGAGTAATCAAACAATTTTTTATCTGTTGTAATGAATGCATGAGCTCTAACGAATTCTCTAGCGCATTCTCTAGCGACCTATTTTTCACATCCTTGGCATAATTTTTTTCCAATAGGCGTTTCGGGTGCTTTTCCAGTTTATTGCGACATGGACGCAGGAGGTAAGCGTATTCTTGTGGCACAGAATAAGTTCTATGTAAAATAATCGGTGATGAAAACTGAAGAAAACAATCGTAGAATCTTAAGGTTTTGTCAAATATCAGTGGGTTTCGTTAAAAATTTCTCAACGTAGGGTTCACAAACAGCTATTACTTTGTTTATCGCATAGAACTGAATTGGCGAAAAAATTATTTTTCGCGTCATGCAGCTCTTTCAAAAAAAAAAACCAAAACAAAACAAATATTCATATTAGCGTGCTGCGTGGAACTCTGAAAAGTCTGACTTGCCCAACGGACTTCCGCTTTAGTCTGTTCCTTAGATCATGATACTTTTATAGACGGAGATAAAAATCATATGATTTCTGGAGGCTCAAGGTTCAGATTCAGTATTCCAAACTTCGGGCAACCGGCCATATATTTCATGTTATTCATTACTAGGTTGGACCTTGGTATTCAAGGCGGTGAGTGGTGTTGATAAGAAGATCTGGGACACGTATAACTCGGCCCAGACCTCTTCCGAGTCAGTTGATGCTGCCCTTGATGTCACAAACCAGTTCAAAGATCACTACAAGAATAGAGCGGTGTTATACTGGAGTAGCTTCAATCCATCTCAGGTTATGAAAGTCAAAATTTTACTTCAGGCTTAAACTTTGTAACAGGCTTAAATAGGATTCAAAACTATTGAGCCAATCTGCAGTACCCAAACATCCCCCTGACCTCGCCCAATAATCCTTCACGCATCAATGAAAGCTTTATTTTGACATTCACTTGGAAAAGAGCTCGCCTTTCGGAATAGAAGATGTCTGCGTAAAAATATCTGAGCATACAGTTGGAGGCTTTGGTGTATTTCTATAAAACTTCAAAATTAACATCCACGACACTCGAAGGCGCAATGCTATTCATACCTCCAAAATTTTATCACGAACATGTTTAGCCCCACTTTTCGCTAAAACTTTTATTTATTTTGACATTTCAATTAATCAAGTACTCTTAACCACTAAATGATTTTTTTGAGAATTATCATTATGTATTTTTTGAAACTTAAACTTCGTTCCACCTGTGGAATGATGAATTCGATTTGCCCCCCTCAGATAGCATTTTAGTCAAGTTTTTCATTTGCAGTTTTAAAAGTGTTCTTTTTTTTTTTTTTCAATTCTGAACTGGAAGAAGGTCATTCATTCACCGGTTCATTCAATCAACTCTTCCATACATTTGTTCATTCAATTTCATTCATTCGCTCACTCACGTCATGCACTCGTTTATTTCCCTCATTCTATTTCATTCATCCATTTATTCAGGCAAAAGTGGTCCTGTACACAGGTGCAGCCAGTCAAAAGGAACTCCTTTTTAACGCAGTTGGAACGGACAAACTGAATTGGTTCTCCGTGGATAAACTTGTTTCCTCCTCGTGGACTGATATCAAGAGCGAACGAAGGAACTACTTTTCAATTCAGGGAGGATGCAGTGGCGGAAATTGTCGGAGCTTTTTCATTAACCGGAACTATGGCGGGTGTGAGGTGGATGCTGGATGGCTGGTAACCGCTGGCGTGTGGTGCTCGTGGGAAACCAATGCTGACCACACCAAAAGAGTCTTGTACAGCAAACTATCAACGTATACCGATTGGAATGTTAAAAGTAAGGACTCCAAAGTCATTCATTTATTGATTTTTTTAGCTTGTCTGATCATGTGACTTTTTCAGAGGAGCCCAGAAACTGGAGACATTTCAAATACAAAGGTTATCTAATTACGGGTTTCCTGCTGATGAAGGTTTTTCTTTTGAGCTTTATCAAAAGAGTCGTACGGTTTTAATGAAAACAACGGGATTTAATGGCTTGTGCGAATTAGTATAACTCCTGTAAGACAACTTGGCTCTAACAGCCTAAAGCATGCACACCATATCGCCATTACAACGTTCGCGCAGACGTTTGACCTCTGTGTGGGGCCAGAAGTTTTATATTAGAACTTTAAGGCGTCATGGACGGCGCGTTTACAAGCACAGAAACATTGCCGAACATTTTTGTACGATGAGATCGCGAAAATAGATCTGGTCAACTTGATTGTGTTCGTATGAAGAAGCTTAAAAACGAGGGACCAAAAATGGAAAAATAGAATTCTTGCAATATTCATTTTCAGCTTAACTCCTCAGGTGATAAAAGGAATGTGTGTTCCCTTAATGGTCATGGATTGGTTGATAACTTATGAGTCTATAACATCCATAGTAGTAACCCGTACAAGGTGATTACGATACCGAAGAAATACTTTGAAGAAAATTTTTTCTCCTCTTGTCACGAGTATGGAACGAAAGAAAAAATTTCTTGAGCCCACTACGAGAAATCGAAAACCAGACCTTAGGATTCCGCGCTCTAATGTTCTTTCACAATGAGCCTCAAAGTCAGGCCATCAGTAGCTTCATATCTGATACGCGTCCTGCGTACTGCTATAATTAGCAATCAAAATTTGCGCAGTGTAATTTCTTTTCGATCCTGAATAAGTAACGGAGGACGTTTTTACCTACCGTAGGAAATCATCATACGAAAATAGATCTGTTTCCGGACAAGAGAACATTTTTGAGCAACAGTTAAAGATGGCTGATAACTTAGAGTAACAATCACTCGTTCACCTCTTAAGTATTTTCGTTATTGCCTGTCTTTAAGGATCTTAAGCAAACCACGACTGCGACGGCAACGAGGATGTATGAAAAACAAAAGATTTATTAGGCAGAACAATAGTTCAGCTCGTTCGTTTTAAAACTTTGTACATTTCCTAGCATTTCTCTGGAAAACAGCAACGTGAAATCACCAAAATATGCGTCTAAGGTCTAAGGACAGAAATCTCGACGGCAGATTATTCAAGTTTCCAGTTGGAACTCAGCGCTTTTTGACATACGTTATGTTGAAGTTGGCGTGTGTCGCTGTAAGAGACGGTAAACAAATCCAGCCATTGGCGAAATTCTTGCCAAAAATATAAATTCATTTTTAATCGAGGTTTTCCTCGGCGTTGCTGTCCACCTCGCTTGCAAAAATGGTCCCTACTGTTAAGGAATGCTTTGTCTCTCTGTCCCTTTTGAGTCTCCCCGTTTTCCTCAAATTGTTGGTCCCTGAAGACACCGAAACTGTTCTGAGAAAACAAACACTTAAAAAAATCAAAACTTTGAAATTATCACCCCAAAACCAGTTTCTGAACTAATACATATGTTTTCTCAATATCACCAGACAATGTAGGAGTTGCTGATGTACTGGCCGTTTTCCTGATGTGAGGTAAAGTAGCGCTTCGAAACATAAAAATGTCAACGTTGATTCATCCCTTTTTTTTACCAAAAATCCTTCTGGAAATTAAATTTTCTTTTCATTTTCAGACTGATGGACAGTGAGACACAACAGTAAGGATTGATGACTTCAATAAAAGGAATTAAGAAACGAAATGTTTCAGTTTAATTTGTCGCGTTTTGTTCACTTTTTGAGAAATTCTCGCTCGAAGGTCGATAGTCATTCAGAATTGCAGAAGGGTTTTGCTGTTTTTCGCCAAGTCCCTTCTGTTTTCAGTTGTTCGCCTTTCGCTCTGAGCACAAAGAAATAGTTTATATTATCTTGAGAAAACTGTAGCTTTTATTTTCATTTTTTGTTTTTCCATGTCCGCAACTTGTTGCCAAGCCCCTTTATGCCTTGAGAAAAAAAATTAAGGCTCCAAGCGCCTCTTTTTTTTATAACCATTGGCGGTGCATATATAATTTTTGACTTTTAAGATTAACCTTGCCGTGTGAATTATTTGCTATGATTCGTCACGAGAACATAAGGATATTGTGGCCATATTTTCGTGAACAAGGTGTGTTTCTTTTAGAGACGAGACCGACAAGAATCAGTAACGTAAATTAGCTGCGTATGCCCTTTTGGTCCTTCTCTTCCTTCCAAAAAATATTGAATTTCTTTATGGAGATAAATGATTGGTAACCTTCGTGACAAGATTCGGAGCGTCTGGGGAATTGGAGTTCATCCGTTTGCATGCGCGTCGCGCTTTTTAAATGCCTTTGATTTTGTGACGATAGGTTTTCCGCACTAACTGGAAATTGCGGGGAACGCAGCAATAACGGGGGAAAATAATTCAGTAGAGACCACTTGCGACAGGAACTGAAATTCGTCACGGTTTCCTGAAACACGGAGACTTGCTTCAAGCGAACTGCTACGGACGTCAATGATTAGACAACGTTTGATTCCACAGTAACTATATTTGAGTTCATGTCGTTCCCTCGCTTCCCTTTCACCGTCGGGGGAGGGTACGGCTACACGCGCATAGGCTAGCACAGCAGCAGCTGAAATAAATCGAACGTTAATTGAAGTCAATTAATCAGAGAGACGACAGCTCAGGTAAACAGTCGGTAATTCACCGGACGCAAGAGAAAAATCGACCTTGGCATTATCTCTTGGTATTAAAGTCAAAAGTCTAAGTTCAGTTACGAATTCAATTAATCAGAGAGACGACAGCTCAGGCAAACAATCGGTAATTCACCGGACGCAAGAGAAAAAATCGACCTTGGTATTATCTCTTGGTATTAAAGTCTTAAGTCTAAGTTCAGTTACGAATTTAATTAATCAGAGAGACGACAGCTCAGGAAAACAGTCGGTAACTCACCGGACGCAAGAGAAAAATCGACCTTGGTATTATCTCTTGGTATTAAATTCTAAAGTCTAAGTTCAGTTACGAATTCAATTAATCAGAGAGACGACAGCTCAGGCAAACAATCGGTAATTCACCGGACGCAAGAGAAAAATCGACCTTGGTATTATCTCTTGGTATTAAAGTCTAAGTTACAAATTCAAAATCAGTTTTAAAGTAATTATATAACTCTGTCTGTGAGAGTTCCTTCATCCCCTGCTGATTGAGTCAGCAGGTTTCTTCATTTTTTCTAGTTAAAGCTAAAAGTTAACAACGGAGTAATTAGCATTGCAACACTTGCTGCCTTAATCCAGCAAGGTGGTTATCATCTTTGCTATACAAATAAAAAATAAATAACGAATTTATTTTATGTTCATGCAAAAGGAAAGCCGGCTGACATATTTGGTGTTGGAAAAAAATTAAAAAACGCACGAGGGACCTGTACTTTCAAAGCATAGAACCTGTAGCCGACAATTTGAAATGGGTTTTATACGTTAATTGATCCTTCAACAAATTCCAAACGCGCAAAACACTGAACACAAACTCGGGTGACACTGAAAACAAAGGCAATTGCCCCAAGCAGACATTTATACCAAAAGTATTTAATAAACGAAAAAAAACAAGACGCTAAACGAATCGTGCTGATGTCGCCCCTAAGAGATGATAAACAAAACCAGACATTCGCAAAATTCATAAGAAATATATGAGTTCGTTTTCTAATCGACGTTTTCCTCGGCGTTGCGGTCTTGACTGGTCCCCGGCATGACGAGCTTTGAACCACTTAATCCTTTTATGCAAATGAGCTAATGCGAGCTTCAATCTCGCACAAAGCTCATTTGCATAGTAACCAGATACTTCTGACTCACACAGGCGACTTCCAAATGGTAAACCAACGAGGTGTGAATTAGTTGTACGAATGCCTCATTCTTCCGGACACGTCAATCAACTGTGCTTTTAATCATAGAACCGATCAAGAATGCGCAAAATTTCACAAAGGCATTTTTACAGGATTTCCGAAATCTCCACCAAGTTTCCAATCAGACCGTTGGTCCCCAAAAGAAACGTTTTCTTAAGAAAAATGTTTAAAATCAATTATCAAAAAGTATTTTAGAAGGAAATATTTTGACTGCTCGATTAAAAGGTGAGCGTTTTCAAGAAAATGAAATAAGCTTTGATAGATATTTGTATTCCTTTGTTATAGGTACTTTGTTGTCAGTAACTTGAATTAAGCAGACAACACTGCTTGTCTGAAACAAGCCGAAGGAACTAAATAGTTTCATTGATCAACAAAAAACTAAAAAGACAGAAACGGTTGTTTTTTTTCCTAAGCATTTTACTAGCAATCCATGATTTCGCAGTTATCCATAACAACATTTTATTTAAATCAAAACAATATGTTGACCAGGTATTTCAGTTCTGGAAGTATGGTATGCGACCTTTAAATCCCCGGTTTGCCGTAACGACTCGATAAAACGATCGCGCCTCTCTTTTTGCCTCTCTTCAGCTACTCTTGCTTTCTTCCTTGCCTTCCATTGCTTTATCTTGTGTTTCTTTATATTCTTTGACTTCTGCTGATAAGCCGCATCCATAATTCAACTAAATTGAGCCACGTTTGGAAAGGCGTAAAAGCTGTTTGAAGGAGTTATTCGCATGCTGATATGCTTGATCAATCTATAACATATTTAGCTAATTAATACACGTAGTTAAACTTTGGAAAGCAAGTTTCCATAGCTAATCAAAAAGAAACTTTAAAAGGTGCTAATAGAGCTTGCATCTGTAGCGCCCTCTGTTACAATATGACTTCGAAAATCTACAAGGTTTCGTGCCATAAATGCGAAACCGTTTCAACACAAGCTTCGCTCTAAAACAGCACCTAGTTAAGTCGCATTCAATTAGAACTTTACCGGAGAGAATAAGCTTTGTGAGTGAAGGAATCGAAGCGCCACTTCCAAAACCACAAAGAATAAGCAAGAGGACCGGACCGTATCACGCTTATAAAACATGGAGAGAAAGTGTGCTGAAAGGGATCAACGATGCCCACCACCCAAGAACGCGAGGTAATTTTGAATATCATACGTCTGTATATCATGTTTTACATGTTTGTGTGAGCGTCGCACGTAGTGGTGCTGTGTTTTGAGGAGCTTGAGGTTGCCATTGATTTCACTTTGTTCTTTAACATACAGCAAAATGGCCTAAACAGGAATTGAATTTCGTTCCAGCTGAGTTCTTCAGACAGTTTCTAGCCGATCTGGGCAAGCCAAAAGTGTACTCCGTCAAAGACACCAGTCACTGGAGAGCTCCTATACTCCATACAAGTACGAGACGGATTTCTTTCAAGATGTTTGAAATGAAAGCAATTCGATCTGCGTTAGTGGAAATACAGAAAGCACAGGCCTGGTGCGTTAACAGAGCTATAAACGATGATGATGAAAATGAGGACGCCATTCATGCAGCTATTAAACGTGCCAGAATGACCAGACAGCGTATATCGTCATTCGTCACGAGAGTTCGAAGTGGTCTGGTGGCCGGACATGTATGAGAGCAGTGGCTACGGCAAAATGTCATTGCGGTATTACGTTGGGAAAGTATTTCACTAGTGAACCACTAAACTGGGAATCCCCTCTGAAAATTTCGTTATGTTATCTTTACATGCTCAACCACAACTTCGGCATAAAGTTGATTTCACACGGAACGACTTATTCGTGTCACTTATTAGCGCGGACAATTTTTAACAAGGACACTGCGGGCAAGTTTTCTCAGCACGCTGCCAAAACAAAAATAATGAGTGCAAGTGGTCGTCAAAAATTATATGGTGTAACATCACTTTAAGCCGTTAGAATATTTTCCATTGCAATATTTCATTTTGTTGAGAGTTATTACAAGTTTTCGATCAATAGCTTGTTTATTCCACAGCGCGTGTACGAGGGTAGTTCTGAAAGCGCGTGAGTCAGACGTAAC
Organism: Pocillopora verrucosa; assembly: GCF_036669915.1. Taxonomy (NCBI): domain Eukaryota; kingdom Metazoa; phylum Cnidaria; class Anthozoa; order Scleractinia; family Pocilloporidae; genus Pocillopora; species Pocillopora verrucosa. The sequence goes on from NC_089318.1 coordinate 3,856,895, forward strand.
AAATTTCGAGAACGTGGCTCGTGTCGCTCGACGCAAACGGGGTCACATTTACATTTATTTTATTATAACTAAAAGCGGACACAATTTTAAGACACAACTTTAAATGATTTCCTTCTTTTAACAAATTTGCAGAATTAGTATAACTACATCTGTTTACTCCTGAAAATATTAAATTCACGTTACGCGTTCCATAATTTTTGCGTTTGTCATATTATTTCGAGATCTATTACTAAAGCCGGGGCCGAGCTATCAACTTAGTCCCTACAGTATTGCCTTAATGAAACGAATTCACGCCGAAATACAGGTATTCTAAGCACCCAAGCATCTCGGTTGTTTACGGGTAGTGAACCTCGGGCATTTAACTTAACATCAACTTAAAATCTTCTTATCAGAGTACCCTTGTAAACACCAGGTGAAACGGATTCACACCAAAATACAAGTGTTACAAGTACCCAAATATCTCAGTTGTTTACGGGTAGCGAAATGTGGCATTTCAAAGCTCGGGTCAATCTAGTAAATTTCTTGTGAAAATACCCTTGTAAACACCAGGTGAAACGAATTCACACCGAATTACGGGTGTTCTATGCACCCAAGCATCTCTGTTGTTTACGGGTAGCGAGGTTGCGGCATTCGTTCAAATTAAAAACTTCTTGTACATTTCAATTTTTCTAGTTCGAGCTCAAGACTTTGTCAAAAAGAATTTTTTTTCATTATTTTACTTCATTTGAGTTTTTTTCTGGGGTGGGAAAACAGGTTGCTCGCTTGCAAAGTCCGCAGATGTTGTGAACTATCCCATTGCAAGATCTGCCGTGGGTTATTATTTAATGAAACGTGCTAATTTATATTTTGTTTATTAAACGTGTTAATTGATTTTATCCAACAAAAGTCAATAAAGCCATAAGTATAACTGACAGGAGTTAACGCCTCGAGTAGATGGTGGAGGGCCGAATTCTTTTGGTGTTCAAAGCTCGTCATGTTGACAGGATTATTTTTAAAATCGGGATCACGAATTAAATCACGCTTCACGCAAATATTTCAGCGGATCCCGAGGTGAAATAAAATTGTCTAGCTTAGGTATAATTTTCATCCAGAGGGATTCTAAAAATAACAAAAATAGCAATTCATAATAAAAAGGTAGGATAATTTCATTTCACTAATTATGCTTTTACTAATAACGAGTGTTAAAAATATGATCTGTTTGAAAACTAATAACCCATGCTTCCTAAGAGAGCACTTTATTGGCATTTATCTTTCGCCTAATTTAATTAGTTTTAATTAGTTTTTATTTTGTTCAGGATCGTTCTTTACATTTTTGGTGAACATGCCTTGTTTCTTGGAAATAGCTCATAGCTTCCTTAACAGAACCTTGTGGGGGTTGTTGTGTTTGATTGACAATGTCTTCCGGTGTTGGTTTGTATGAAAACTCAATAGCGAAGCGATAATCGTTCATTAGAAGTTCTTCGCCGAGAATTCAGTCAGAGCACACTCAAGGTAGGTTTCATTTCGTCTCAGAATGCGGAGGAGATTCACCTTAAAAAAGAGACCAAGCTCTGAGATAAATTAGTGCTCTCCCTTCTCTCGAAACTCTCTTTAACCAATATAATTTGCTGAAGACTCTTTTTACAGAAATTACCATTTCCTTCTCCCAAAGGTTTGCCCTCCCCACATGGAGACGCCAGTCAAGTTTTTCCCATCACGTTTAGATTAGCTTCATGTTTCCAGTTAGTTTGCTGTTCAGCCAGAACTTTTACATATTGTCTACCAGATTAATGAATTTTTAGACTCTGAAATTAGTTGTCGTCAGTTGTCTACGCATTCCCAAAGGGACTTCGCTTTACTGTTTCGCGTATATATTTTGAATTGGCTGCCTTGCGAGTTTCCCCTCAATGATCCAAAAAAAAAACTTAATCTTGCTGAAGTAGATGTGTAACAAAGCCTCTCTGTCTCTCGATACTCTTAAATTTTCCGATAGCAACGTTAATTGCACATTGTTGCATCGCTAGTGATGAACAAATTTACACCCATTTGGCAAATTTCCGTGGACAATGAACATGCAGGGGTGGAAATGTTTTGAACTTTAAGCTTGCTTAATGCATCACTTTGCTACAGTAAAAAATTTACTCCTATCACTAAATTTTCTGAGGATTTAAAAATCCCATATTGATAAACAACTCGGTGTTCCACCAGAGCACAAATTCATCTTCGTATTAAACGCTTTCTGCTCTCTCTTCAGATAAACCGTCAACATGAGATATCTGGTCGTTCTGGGCCAAATCTTGATCAGCACCGTGCTTTTCACATCGGCTGGCAAGAAATGTGGTCCCATTGTTAAGAAACACAACTGCGAGTGCAAAGCCAAATCAGCGGGTCGATTGAAACTTGAAGATGGGAAATTGCTGATGTGTGATGGCAGTGATTACAAATCTCTGCAGTTTGAAATGCCTACTCCCAAAAATTCAAGGGCGAATCCAGCTTATTCGTGTAAGGAAATCAAAGAGGAAGATTCCGCAGCCGACGATGGAATTTACTGGCTTACGTTCAAGAGTAAGATCAAAAATATTTTTAACTTTAATTTCTGGAAGCTTTTTAAGTAAACTCTCTTAGTCATGTAGAGAGGGCGAATGGTAAAATTTAAGTCTCGTCAAAACGTCCTGACCTCGGTTTGAAAGTTCGAGAATAAATAATGTTAAATAAACAACTTTTCATCATTTAATAACCTCGACCCACTCAGATATATTTTTTAGATATTATAAATCGCTGTTTAGATTGTCAAACCTCTTTCGAGTTTGTCTTGGCAATAGATCTCTGATTAAAAATTGCAAGTCAGGTCAGGTACATCTTTTGCCTTCTACTGGTACCCTGTAACCCAATACTACCTGCCGCAGAACCACCACTGCCTTGTGGTTGCTTTGGGAGAAGCGAAGGCTATGGGAGTAAACCCTGACAGAAAATCCGGAGTGGAGCTCCGTAGGCGGCTGGTGGAACAAATGTGAAACCTTTCGGCAACTCCTGCCGCTGCGCTGGCACCGACCGTATCGTCCATGGAGAAAGCCTTAGAGGACTGCCCAACTGACAGTGCCACAGCGCGATGGAACTACATCCGAGACGCCGTGTATGAGGCGGCCTCAGACGCCTTCGGAATGCGGGATAGAAAAAGTGAAGACTGGTTCGAGGCGGGGATCAAAGAGATGGAGCCCGCTATCACTGCCAAGAGCACCGCACTCCTCGAGCACAAGAAACAGCCCTCCAAGGAAACACTGGCTGCCTACAGAGCTGCTCGCAACAACGTCAAGGGGATTGCTCGCAAGTGTGCAAATGACTACTGGCTCGACCTGTGTCACAGCATCCAAATCGCCTCGGACTGTGGCAACATCCGCGCCATGTATGAGCGCATGAAGAAAGCGTTCGGCCCTAGCGCCATCAAGATTGCTCCCCTCAAGTCCACCACAGGCGAGATCATCACAGACCGCGGCAAACAGATGGAGGGATGGGCGGAGCATTACCAGGAGCTGTACTCTAGGGAGACCACTGTCACCAACACCGCCATCGAGAACACCACCCTACCCACCATGGAAGAGCTTGACACACCACCCACAGTCGACGAGCTGAGGAAAGCCATCAAGTCCCTTGCCAGCGGCAAAGCACCAGGCAGTGATGGCCTTCCCCCCGAGATTGTCAAGCTAGCAAGTGAGAGTTCTCTTCTCGGCCACCTGCACGATCTCCTGCTCCAATGCTGGGAGGAGGGCACGATACCCCAGGACATGCGGGACGCTAAGATTGTCACGCTCTACAAGAACAAGGGCGAGCGCAGCGATTGCAACAATTATCGTGGGATATCCCCTCTCAGCATCGTAGGAAAGGCCTTTGCTCGCGTCGTGCTTAGCAAACTGCAGTTGCTGGCTGACCGCGTTTACCCAGAGTCGCAATGCGGGTTCCGTGCAGAGAGATCGACAATCGACATGGTATTCTCCCTCAGACAGCTTCAAGAGAAGTGCCGCGAACAGAGACGCCCACTTTACCTTGCCTTCATCGACCTGACCAAGGCCTTCGACCTGGTGAGCAGAAACGGTCTCTTTGCCCTTTTGGAAAGAATTGGGTGTCCGCCAAAGCTTCTGAAGATGATCACATCCTTCCACGACGACATGAATGGTACAGTCCAGTTTGACGGATCATCCTCAGACCCCTTTCCAATCAAGAACGGCGTGAAGCAAGGGTGTGTCCTGGCCCCGACACTTTTCGGTGTGTTCTTCTCCCTTCTCTTGTGCTATGCCTTCCGCGAGTCTAAAGATGGCATCTTCCTCCACACCAGGAGCGACGGGAACCTCTTCAACTTGGCCCGCCTCCGTGCTAAGACCAAGGTGCGCAGAGTTCTCATCAGGGAGATGTTGTTTGCGGATGATGCTGCCCTCACCGCCCATACCGAGGAAACACTGCAGCGGCTCATCACACGCTTTGCGGAAGCCTGCAATGACTTTGGCCTAACCATCAGCCTGAAAAAGACTAACATCATGGGCCAAGATTTCAGCGTCACCCCACACATCACCATTGACGAGCACGCCCTAGAGGTAGTCGACAACTTCACCTACCTTGGCTCCTGTATCTCCAGCAACGTATCCCTGGACTCTGAGCTCAATGTTCGGATAGGAAAAGCAGCAACGGCAATGGCTCGCCTTGCAAAGAGAGTTTGGGACAATTCCCTGTTGACCATCAACACAAAGATGAAGGTGTACCAAGCCTGCGTACTGAGCACCCTTCTCTACGGCAGTGAGACATGGACCCTCTACTCCCGCCAAGAACGCAGGTTGAATGCCTTTCACATGCGCTGCCTTAGACGACTCCTTGGCATCACCTGGCAAGACCGCATCACAAATGCAGAGGTCCTATCACGGGCAGGTCTACCCAGCATGTATACCATGCTGACCCAGAGGCGACTGCGCTGGCTCGGCCATGTATGCAGAATGGATGATGGACGCATCCCAAAGGACATCATGTACGGTGAGCTCGCCACAGGGATGCGGCCAACAGGACGACCAACTCTGCACTACAAGGATGTCTGCAAGCGTGACTTGAAGACCTGCAACATCAGCCCTGGAAACCTTGAGTCAGCAACAGCCGACCGTACACTCTGGCGATCGACTGTCAAGGCCGGCGTCAAACAAGCCGAGTTGAAGAGGGAGAGCCAGTGGGAGGTGAAGAGGACTCGCAGGCGACAGAGGCTCCAGTCTCCCCCCATTCCACCAACCCCCACAAATGACTTTACTTACGCAAAATGCCAGCGGGTCTGCGGCTCCCGCATTGGGCTTCACAGCCACAGCCGGCGGTGCAGCTTGACGTGATTTTACTTCTTAGGTGCAGATTTCCATTGTCTTCCGAGACAGACGGTTGCCAACAACAATTTTCAAACGGCATGGATGATATAGAGACTTTCCACATCCACAACCATAACCCTAAAAAACTTCAGCTGCCCTGTGAAACTTTGAGCCTCATCGCAAAGGTTGACGCGATTTCACGTCTGGATAAAACATTTGCAAGGCCCAAGACCGATCAAGTTTCTAGGTGACATTCGCCACAGTTGTACCAATGGCTTATCATAGGTCTATCCTCGCTTGAAACAAATTTGCCAACGGATGCTCACTGAAAGGGTGAATTCATTTCACTATTTTGAACACAGGAAGTTCACCTTTGATTGTTTTTAATTGATTAAAAACGCTTGTTTTACAAGTGATCTTTCAAACAGAGGGGCGTAAGCACAATATGAGTTTTAAATCAGTTAGGAATGAGGTTCACCTATTCCAAGTTTTAACAAAATTTTCGTTTCATATTCAGGTGATCCCAGTGTTTTTCCAGTTTACTGTGACATGTCTAATGGAGGTGAGTTTAAAGTTATTTTGAGTTTAGCTTGATTTGATCACAAAAAGGATATCATGTGCTGACAGTTGAGCATCTGCTTCAGGCCTTTTCACAATTTTGCATTTCTACAGTTTGCTAGTGCTTCTTTAACACCCCTTTTCTTGTAATAACGATCTTTCAGTTTGCGTTGTAAGGTCAAACTGATGTTTTAACATCTGGAAAAATTTTCTACTTTTCCTCAGCGTTATTCCTTGTGATTGAGGGTAGAACATAATATTGAAATGTTGCTAAACGAGCAATTGCATTCCTTCATGGGATTCTGCGAGCAAGCTTCTGGCATGACAGGTTATGGTATACAAATTATAAGGTCTTCAAAAAAAAATCTTTAGGAGTATTAAAAAAAAGAAAAACCTAATTATAAAAAATTTTTTATAACGAGGTAAGAACAGAAGGAGAATAGTTCTTGGGAAGCACTGGTCAGCAATTAAATTTGTTTGTCAAAAATGAAAATAGCATTTTCATTTTGTCACTGCGTAATTTGGGTTTGTTACCGTGGTACTGAAATACCTTTGACTGTAATATGTAGACTAATTTTGTTTGTTACCTGTTCTCCTGTTTTCACAAGGATGGACCATGATATTCAAGGCGGTGTCTGGGGCGAAGGAGAGTGCTTTTTACACTTTCAATTCGGGTGAAACTCTCGCTGAGAATGACATGAGCGCTCTCGACGTCACTAACCAGCACCTTGGCGACTACAAAAGCAGGATAATCCTGAAGTGGGCTGAGTTTGCTGCATCTGAGGTAACAAGGGTGTTAATAACGTTAAACATGAGGGCCATAAGAAATCTTGAGGTGCATAGGTCTGTCATGTACCCGTTGGGTGATAAAAGTCAGTTGTAAGAGGAGCGCTTCTCTAGCTTCTCGCACGTGTCTCACATGCAGGCAAAGGTACATATGACATGGTATGACACGCACCAGAAATCACGATGAACCGGATTAAACTCAACCGTAACGGTAGCCAAACAAGATATAATTTACACAGGGTTCATTGGGCAGAAGTTCTCTAAAGGAAACTAGGAGCGATAATTATCTATTCTGCGTTTACAGGCCAAAGTTGTCCTTTACGAAGACGGGAGCGCTGTCAAGAAGCTTTTCTTCGACGCCACGGGAACGAACAAATTGAACTGGTTTACAAAGTACCAATTGAAGGAGCCCTTGCCATGGCGAAATGTGAAAACAGAGGTACAGAACTCCTTTTCCATCCAAGGATTGACCAATCGGAACTTCTTCATTAACAGGAATTATGGTGGCTGCCATGTTGATACCGGCTGGCTGTGTATTACCTCATATCCTTGTAAATGGGAAAAGCGTTATGGAGTAAACGCTGTGTTGTACAGCAAGTTGGATATACACACCAACTGGAACATTGAAGGTGAGTATATTGACGTTACAAATTAACTCCCAGTCTAGGAAGAGGAAACTGAACAAGACCGCCACGCTTTTCCTTTGATAAAACTAAAATGCAAAGCTGATGAGGCTGAGAGAGGGAGAAAACTTTTTAAGCCTTCGCTCTCAGCTCAGCATTGATTATTGATTATCAGTGGGCCTTACTTGAATCCCTTCATATATTAGGGCGCTTTGGAATGAGTGTTGATACCAAAACCAACATTATCACAACAGCCAATCAATTGATGAGTAAATATTACAAGAAGACAATGAAAGTAACAACTAACAAACGGCTTGAAGCGCGAAAAAACGAGGCTTGCCAAATCTCCATTGATTTTTATTTAAATCTTATTGGTTGAAAATTAATGTGGCACATTTTTCTTTTGGACCAATCATGTACAGCAAAGAAAAATCGAGAACCTAATTCTATCTTGTGTCGTCGTAGTTCAGCTGGAAGCAGCGTCCAAACAGTATCTGAATGCGGATCCAAGCCCCATCGAGGCTTCAGCTTTTCAAGAGTTGATTTTTGCATTTTATCAAATTGCTAATTACTTTGGAGCATCATACACCTAATTGAAACCTAATTAAAATCTAATGACTCCTATTGTGGAGCAAGTATATAAAATAGGCCATACCTTTTTTAAGGGTAGGGACCTCCCTTTCTTGTTCCTACACAGTTTTTGTGTTCATTACCGGGAAGATCACTCTCATATTCAATGAAATAACGTTGTTGAAAGAAACAAAAATAGAAAAGGAAAAAGCCCAGTTGGAAGTGATTGGCACATAAAAGTACTGGCTCTGACCATAATCCCTCAACAGGAAAATTTTCACAGAATTTCCTGTGAAAAATTCTCTCAAACTTCTGGAGCGTGTCAGATGTCTGTTTGGAAATTTAACGCGGTTCCAAGAAGGCAAAAAGTAAAAATCATATGCTAATGTCATATGACTATGCTAATTAATTTGAATTTGGCTTTTTTCTTTTTTCCTCTAATTTCCCTGTTATTGCAATCAGGGATATAACTTTTCGGTAAAAATTGATTTAATGAATTAAAAAATAATGATCATAAGTTAGTTACAATCATAATAATGATGTGAATTCCGCAGCATTTTGACTGGTTTTCTGAAAACTGAGATCCTCTTTTTTTCTTGTCACTTTTCAGCTAATGTTGCTAAGGCAGATGTTCTGGCGGTTTTCTTGCGTTAAGGTAAAAATTGAAATAAAAACGTCCCTGTAATTTATTCCCTGTGTGAGATGAAAAGTATAATGTGTTAAATAAACAGCTTTGGTGGAGTAAGTACTCAAATTAGATCACACACTCTCCTAAGGAGACCTCCCATTCTTGTTCCTAAATGGTGTTTGTGTTCTTGGCTAAGACACGTTACTCACCTAGTGTCTCTCTCTCCGTCACAAGAATATAAATTAGTTCAATTGGACTTTCAGGAAAACCTGACAAAATACAAGGGAGGGGGACAGGGTTGAGGCCAGGGAGGCAACCTGGGATGGACAAGTATCCCATCCAAGGGGTGTGGGTGTGGCTATGTGGCTATGCTTCAATGCACCTCCTGCTTCCAAAACTGGGATAAGTTGAGAGACTGTTATTAACCCTTGTAATGTACTTTACCTTTATTCCTTGGGGTAGGTATAGAGTGGGAGCTTAAAACTCCTAAACTGGATTGAAGAACATTTAAACAAATGCAATTTCCGATGCAAAACTTTAGTGGACAGAAAGTATGTCTGAAACAGCTAAAAATGGAGATTGTGTAAAAGGCATGAAACAGCCTACAATTGTCCTTCAATATTAAATGCTGGAAATCACCCATCCCAGGACCTAAATTTCAAAATTTCCAAAGGGGGGGACACCCCTGACCCCCGTGCCCTCAGCAGACATTTATCGGGACCCCCATTAACTATATCTGGGATCTGCCCCAGAACTCTTCTTCACCGGAAGCCTTGAACAGAGAATGGCCTTTTCATTTCCTAGGTAATGTGTATGTTCTGAAAATTGTTGTTAAATTTAGTTCTTTAATGCTCATCTTAACATGCTATATGTGGTAAGTCAAAATGTACCACATTTTTTATATTCTGTTACTTTAGACAATAATTTGAGTTTAGCCTAATAAATGATGAGTGACAAAAAGCCTTCAACACTAAATAAACTGCTTAACTTTTTGTTTCAGAGTTGACTGCCACTGAATATGTACAACATCAGATGGCAGAAAATCGAGGCAGTAGATTACTTGCTTTTTCCGCAGGGTTGCTTGTGAAGGGATTCGCTGATGAACCAAGCTAAAAGGCGGAGATTTGAAGTCTCTTGCCCTTACTAAAGCTTAGAAAAAATATGGCCTTGAATTTAAATCCAATAAAACAGTATGTTAATTTGAGGAGCTGTATCAGTTTCTGACTTTGTAATTTCCCTTATCTTAAAGTTGCACTTGCACCTAATTTGAAAGCCAGGATAAGGAGAACTTGTCTAAAAACTTAAAGTTGCACTCATGCCAAATTTGAAAGCCAGTGTAAGGAGACCCTGTCTGACCTGAAGTGATACATTTTGGTCAAGTCAGGCTACAGACAAGAAGGCCAATTTTGCCAGAGGTGCTAGGGGAGAAACCACCAGTTTTTCTTTTATTCTTACTCCCCCTTATGTATGCCAGGACATGCAAGGTCATCTCCCCACCACCACCCCCCACCCTTTCCCAACCCAACAGCAATTTGCCATCTAGTCGAACGGATTTAAGCTTAAGCCAAGATCTTTACCATCCTCATTTGAAAATTTCAACTCCGCTTCAACTTGGTCGAAAGAAATCAAAGTTTTTCTCTTGAGAAAATGCGCGAAAGACAATGCTTCGATGTATTCCTGCACACCAGGAGAGTACGCTCGGGTGAACAAGAAAGGGTCTTCTCCCTCTAACTCCAAAGCTATCGTATTTAGGAGTTCTTTAACCGTTACAAACTTTTCATCTGCTTCTTTGAAGATCTGCTCCGTATCACTCGCTCCGGCTACTCGCTGAAGATTAAAAATGATCCGTTTGCTTGCAATAGTAACATCTCTGCTACATTTAACTAAACGCTCGTGTTTGTCATGCCGAGAATCCAGCTCTTGCCGATGATTTTTAAATGATAGTATTACTGGCGAGTTCTCATCGACTTTTCTCTTCAGAGGGCTGCTCTCTTGAGCTTGAGGTCTAGGACGTTTCCTATTTCGTTGTTTCACGACAGCCGCCATGTTGAAAATTTGGAAAAGGAGATAGATGCGCGACCTTGATTGGCTCTTTTTTTAAGGAACTAAACCAATTAAGTACAGCCTTATAGGAGAGCTCATGGATCTTTGGAGGGAAAATGGCGGCAGATTTGAAATTTATCTAGGCGCCCAAATGAGCCTTGTTTTAACATTATTTATCGATTCCAAAGGTCGTACGTCACAATAACTCATGAAAACATAAATCCAATTCACCCATTATGAGCTCTGGGAGAGCAAGAGGTAACTTGTGGAGAGGAAGAGGACAGAGGTTTCGAGGAAGAAAGAGTGCTCGAGGAACGAGCCAGACAGGAAGAGGTGAAATTGATGGAAATTTCTGTGTTCCACGCTTGTGACTTGACGAAAAAATTTGTTAGCAATTTCATGAAATTATCGCTTTAGCGCAAAGAGGTTCAGACCAAGGAAGTTCAAGTCCTCAAGTGGAACATCAAAGAGCACGGCAAATACAGACAAGCTTAACGCCGTGTCCCTTCAAGAAATGGAACTTATACTTCCCAGACATTGGTGAGTCGGTAGTTTTGTGGGATTAGTTTGTAACCAGGTGCATTTTTCATCCATGAACACCTACCCTTTACCCTTTCACTCCCAGAAGTGATCAACACATAATTTCTCTTTACAGCATTAATACAGTATGAAGCAGACAAGTGATGAGAATAAAGACAAATATCAATTGGGGGATTATCATATGATCCAAAACCAAACTTTCAGAATTTCAAAAAAAAAAATTATAAGGAATGTATGGCAAAGAGTTTTAATCAAGATATTGGAAATGAAAGCACAAACATAATTGTAAGGAGAAGTTATGTGTTCACCACTTGTGGAAGTTAAGGGTTACAAATGGTACACTTGTCTAGTTTTAACTTGAATCCTTTATCAGGTGACTGGATATATATTTGATTTAATGTCTCTTGACTTTAAGGAATTATCCATTCAAATAATTATTCTTCTGAAGTTTATAACCCAGACTCATCTCATGCAACCAAAGTTAAAGCCATTATGAAGTTTGTGGAATCACATGCAGCTCAACTTTCCAAGGTAAAAATAGAAAAGCCATAGTAGTTGTTCAGTTACTTCCAGATTGTGTGCATTATATTCTGTCAAGTCACCCTGTCACTCATAAGATCTCATTAATAATTCTCCTTACTGTCTGCAATACAATTCTCATGATATCGAGGATCTGACGGGAGAGCTCATGCGTTTCTGCATAAACAGTGCGTCGAGCGGGGACCAAAACACTCCTTTTGAGGTGTGCAGCTTTTTGCGGGAAATTCACAACGCTTTCGTAGCGTTCAGGAATGTTTCTAGAGAGATTGCCTCAAAATTAAGAGTATTGAAGGCCAGTATGAATAAGGTGGAAGTCGCTTGTTACACTTTGAAAGTTCGGGGTTCAGAAATTCCTCAATTTGCTTTGGCTGAAGCACTGGGTGGAGACTTTACTTCTGAAGAAAGGGATTTTAATTGAAAACTGCTAATGTTATTATCCATTGATCATAATTTATTAATTTATCTGATAGCCTTAGCTGTTTCAAAAGTCAGGTATCGGGTGAAATCTATTTATTTGAGACAACTGAAACTGTTTGAAAAAAGGAGAGTTATTTCAAAGATTAAATTGTTTCGACAGTTCTTCTGTCATCTTCAGTTCTGAATAATACAAAGTACAAAGTTGAATTTAAAGTGTTACAAAATGCTGATTGGACAAAACACACTATAAATTCAAATTTACTTTGTATTATTCAGAACTGAGGATGACAGAAGAACTGTCAAAACATGTCTTTAAAAAGTGTCATTTGTTTTCTTAAATTTATAATTATTACACATCTGCTTCTATCCAGACCTTTTGGCAATTAAATGGTTTCTTTCATTTGATATTGTGTTTTTCTAAGGCAGGTAATACAGTTGTATTTTTGTGAGGCATTTATCCCACTCAATCATTTACACCCTAACATGGATATCAATATTCTCCATACTGTTCTCTCTACATTTCTTAATAAGCTGACAAGGAGAATTTGTAAACAATCACAGACTTTTCTAATTAATGATCATTTCCTTTATTCTCATTATCTTAATGTGTGATTCAGCAGTTTTACAAGAGCTGAAACGTTAGCAGATATTTTAACCATCATTTTTACATTTGTGACTTATTGCCATGCCATGCGAATGTTCTGTTTGGTCAGCTTGGATTTTGAACTAGATCTTCAATTTCTTTAGCACCTAAATGCCTCAGTTAGAGAGATACAGTGTTCCAGTGATTGTTTCCCCTGACCATGTATGAAGGGGCCCTTGCTCTTGTCCTAGCTGGACCATTTTGTTATTTTTCTTTACAATCAAAGTCTATTCCTCTGTTCAGAGGCAGAAATGTCAAAAATGGTAAATGAAAGTCTGTCAGGGAAAGATGGCAAATTGCTGTTGGGTTGGGAAAAGGTGGGGGGTGGTGGTGGGGAGATGATCTTGCATGTCCTGGCATACCATCCAAGGGGGAGTAAGAATAAAAGAAAAATTGGTGGTTTCTCCTCTTGCACCTCTGGCAAAATTGGCCTTCTTGTCTGTAGCCTTAGTTGACCAAAACGTATCACTTCAGGTCAGACAGGGTCTCCTTACACTGGCTTTCAAATTTGGCATGATTGCAACTTCAGGTTTTTAGACAAGGTCTCCTTATGCTGGCTTTCAAATTAGGTGCAAGTGCAACTTTAAGATAAGGGAAATTATAAAGTCAGAAACTGATACAGCTCCTCAAATTAACATACTGTTTTATTGGATTTAAATTCAAGGCCATATTTTTTCTAAGCTGTAGTAGGGGCAAGAGACTTCAAATCTCCACCTATTAGCTTGGTTCATCAGCGAATCCCTTCACAAGAAACCCTGCAGAAAAAGCAAGTAATCTACTGCCTTGATTTTCTGCCATCTGATGTTGTACATATTCAGTGGCAGTCAGCTCTGAAACAAAAAGTTGGGCAGTTTATTTAGTGTTGAAGGCTTTTTGTCACTCATCATTATTTATTAGGCTAAACTCAAATTATTGTCTTAAGTAACAGATTGTAAAAAATGTGGTACATTTTGACTTACCACATATAGCATGTAAAGATGAGCATTAAAGAATTAAATTTAACAACAATTTTTAGAAAATACACATTACCTAGGAAATGAAAAGGCCATTCTCTGTTCAAGGCTTCCGGTGAAGAAGAGTTCTGGGGCAGACCCCAGATATAGTAAATGGGGGTCCCGATAAATGTCTGCTGAGGGCACTGGGGTCAGGGGTGTCGCCCCCTCTCAGGAAATTTTGAAATTTAGGTCCTGGGATGGGTGATTTCCAGCATTTAATATCGAGGGACAATTGTAGGTTGTTTCATGCCTTTTACACAATCTCCAATTTTAGCTATTTCAAAAATACATTCTGTCCACTGAAGTTTTGCATCGGAAATTATACTTTTCATCTCACACAGGGAATAAATAACAGGGACGTTTTCATTTCAATTTTTACCTTAGCGCAAGAAAACCGCCAGAACATCTGCCTTAGCAACGTTAGCTGAAAAGTGACAGAAAAAAAGAGGATCTCAGTTTTCAGAAAACCAGTCGAAATGCTGCGGAATTCACATCATTATTATGATTGTAAATAAAACTCTTATGATCATTATTTTCTAATTCATCAAATCAATTTTTACTTAAAAGTTATACCCCCGATTGTAATAACAGGGAAATTGGAGGAAAAAAGAAAAAAGCCAAATTCAAATTAACTAGCATAGTCATATGACATTAGCATATGATTTTTATTTTTTGCCTTCTTGGAACCACGTTAAATTTCCAAACAGACTTCTGACACGCTCCAGAACTTTGAGAGAATTTTTCATAGGAAATTCTGTGAAAATTTTCCTGTTGAGGGTTATTGTCAGAGCCAGTACTTTTATATGCCGATCACTTCCTACTTTGCTTTTTCCTTTTCTATTTTTGTTTCTTCCAACAACGTTAATTCACTGAATATGAGAATGATCTTCCCAGTAATGAACGCAAAAACTGTTTAGGAACAAGAAAGGGAGGTCCCTACCCTAAAAAAGGTATGGCCTATATTATATACTTGCTCCACAATAGGATTCATTAGGTTTTCATTAGGTTTTAATTAGGTTTCAATTAGGTGTATGATGCTCCAAAGTAATTAGCAATTTGATAAAATGCAAAAATCAACTCTTGAAAAGCTGGAGCCTCAATGGGGCTTGGATCCGCAGCATTCAGACACTGTTTGGACGCTGCTTCCAGCTGAACTACGACGACACAAGTTAGAATTAAATTCTCAATTTTTCTAAGATAGAACAACTTTTCACAGAGTGTCTAGAGCAATTGGTTTGGATTACATTTTCTTCGCTGTACATGACTGGTCCAAAAGAAAAATGTGTCACATTAATTTTCAACCAATAAGATTAAGATTTTCAATTAAAACCAATGGTGATTTGGCCAGCCGCGTTTTTTCGCGCTTCAAGCCGTTTTCTAGTTGTTACTTTCATTGGCTTCTTGTAATATTTAATCATCAACTGATTGGCTGTTGTGATAATGTTGGTTTTGGTATCACAACACTCATTCCAAAGCGCCCTAATATATGAAGGGATTCAGATAAGGCCCACTGATAATCAATAATAAATGCTGAGCAGAAAGCGAAGGCTTGAAAATTCTTCTCCCTCTCTTAGCCTCATCAGCTTTGCATTTTAGTTTTATCAAAGGAAAAGCCTGGCGGTCTTGTTCAGTTTCCTCTTCCTTGGCTGGGAGTTAATTCATAATGTCAATATACTCACCTTCAGTGTTCCAGTTGGTGTGTGTAGCCAACGTGCTGTACAACACAGCGTTTACTCCATAACGCTTTTCCCATTCACAAGGAGTTGAGGTAATACACAGCCAGCCATCATCAGCAGGGCAGCCACCATAACTCCTGTTGATGAAGAAGTTCCGATTGGTCAATCCTTGGATGGAAAAGGAGTTCTGTTCCTCTGATTTCACATTTTCCCATGGCAAGGGCTCCTTCAATTTATCCTTTGAAAACAGTTCAATTTGTCCGTTCCCGTGGCGTCGAAGAAAAGCTTCTTTACAGCGCTCCCGCCTTCGTAAAGGACAACTTTGGCCTGTAAACGCAGAATTGATGATTATCATTCCTAGTTTCCTTTAAAGAACTTCTGCCCAAGGAACCCTGTTTAAAATATATCTTGTCTGTCTACCGTTACGGTTGAATTTAATCCGGTTCATCGTGATTTCCGGTGCGTGTCATACCACGTGATATGTACCTCAGCCTGCATACGAGACGCTTGCGAGAAGAGACGCGCTCCTCTTACAATTGAAATTTATCACCCAACGAGTACATGACAGACCTGTGTACCTCAAGATTTCTTATGGCCCTCATGTTTAACGTTATTAACACCCTTGTTACCTCAGATGCAGCAAACTCAGCCCACTTCAGGATTATCCTGCTTTTGTAGTCGCCAAGGTGCTGGTTAGTGACGTCGAGAGCGCTCATGTCATTCTCAGCGAGAGTTTCACCCGAATTGAAAGTATTGAAAGCACTTTCCTTCACCCCGGACACCGCCTTGAATATCATGGTCCATCCTTGTGAAAACAGGAGAACAGGTAATAAACAAAATTAGTCTACATATTATAGTCAAAGGTATTTCAGTACCACGGTAACAAACCCAAATTACGCAGTGACAAAATGAAAATGCTATTTTCATTTTTGACAGACAAATTTAATTGCTGACCAGTGCTTCCTAAGAACTATTCTCCTTCTGTTCTTACCTCGATATAAAACATTTTTTATAATTAGGTTTTTCATTTTTTTTAATATTCCTAAAGATTTTTTTTTGAAGACCTTATAATTTGAATACCATAACCTGTCATGCCAGAAGCTTGCCCGCAGAATCCCATGAAGGAATGCAATTGCTCGTTTAGCAACATTTCAATATTATGTTCTACCCTCAATCACAAGGAATAACGCTGAGGAAAAGTAGAAAATTTTTCCAGATGTTAAAACATCAGTTTGACCTTACAACGCAAACTGCAAGATCGTTATTTTCAAAATAAAAGAAAAGGGGTGTTAAAGAAGCACTAGCAAACTGTAGAAATGCAAAATTGTAAAAAGGCCTGGAGCAGATGCTCAACTGTCAGCACATGATATCCTTTTTGTGATCAAATCAAGCTAAACTCAAAATAACTTTAAACTCACCTCCATTAGACATGTCACAGTAAACTGGAAAAACACTGGGATCACCTGAATATGAAACGAAAATTTTGTTAAAACTTGGAATAGGTGAACTTCATTCCTAACTGATTTAAAACTCATATTGTGCTTACACCCCTCTGTTTGAAAGATCACTTGTAAAACAAGCGTTTTTAATCAATTAAAAACAATCAAAGGTGAACTTCCTGTGTTCAAAATAGTGAAATGAATTCACCCTTTCAGTGAGCATCCGTTGGCAAATTTGTTCCAAGCGAGGATAGACCTATGATAAGCCATTGGTACAACTGTGGCGAATGTCACCTAGAAACTTGATCGGTCTTGGGTCTTGCAAATGTTTTATCCAGACGTGAAATCGCGTCAACCTTTGCGATGAGGCTCAAAGTTTCACAGGGCAGCTGAAGTTTTCTAGGGTTATGGTTGTGGATGTGGAAAGTCTCTATATCATCCATGCCGTTTGAAAATATTGCAATTTTTCATCAGAGATCTATTGCCAAGACAAACTCGAAAGAGGTTTGACAATCTAAACAGCGATTTATAATATCTGAAAAATATATCTGAGTGGGTCGAGGTTATTAAATGATGAAAAGTTGTTTAGCCAACATTATTTATTCTCGAACTTTCAAACCGAGGTCAGGACGTTTTGACGAGACTTAAATTTTACCATTCGCCCTCTCTACATGACTAACAGAGTTTATTTAAAAAGCTTCCAGAAATTAAAGTTAAAAATATTTTTGATCTTACTCTTGAACGTAAGCCAGTAAATTCCATCGTCGGCTGCGGAATCTTCCTCCATGATTTCCTTACACGAATAAGCTGGATTCGCCCTTGAATTTTTGGGAGTAGGCATTTCAAACTGCAGAGGTTTATAATCACTACCATCACACATCAGCAATTTCCCATCTTCAAGTTTCAATTGGCCCGCTGATTTGGCTTCGCACTCGCAGTTGTGTTTCTTAACAATGGGACCACATTTGTATTTCTTGCCAGCCGATGTGAAAAGCACGGTGCTGATCAAGATTAGGCCCAGAACGACCAGATATCTCATGTTGACGGTTTATCTGAAGAGAGAGCAGAAAGCGTTTAATACGAAGATGAATTTGTGCTCTAGTGGGACAACGAGTTGTTTATCAATATGGGATTTTCAAATCCTCAGAAAATCTAGTGATAGGAGTAAATTTTTTACTGTAGCTAAGTGATGCATTAAGCAAGCTTAAAGTTCAAAACATTTCCACCCCTGCATGTTCATTGTCCACGGAAATTTGCCAAATGGGTGTAAATTTGTCCATCACTAGCGATGCAACAATGTGCAATTAACGTTGCTATCGGAAAATTTAAGAGTATCGAGAGACAGAGAGGCTTTGTTACACATCTACTTCAGCAAGATTAAGTTTTTTTTTTTGGATCATTGAGGAAAAACTCGCAAGGCAGCCTATTCAAAATATATACGCGAAACAGTAAAGCGAAGTCCCTTTGGGAATGCGTGGACAGCTGACGACATCTAATTTCAGAGTCTGAAAATTCATTAATCTGGTAGACAATATGTAAAAGTTCTGGCTGAACAGCAAACTAACTGGAAACATGAAGCTAATCTAAACGTGATGGGAAAAACTTGATTGGTTTCTCCATGTGGGGAGGGCAAACCTTTGGGACAAGGAAATGGTAATTTCTTTAAAAAGAATCTTCAGCAAATTATATTGGTTAAAGAGAGTTTCGAGGGAAGGGAGAGCACTTATTTGTCTCAGAGCTTGGTCTCTTTTTTAAGGTGAATCTCCTCAGCATTCTGAGACGAAATGAAACCTACCTTGAGTGTGCTCTGACTGAATTCTCGGCGAAGAACTTCTAATGAACGATTATCGCTTCGTTATTGAGTTTTCATACAAACCAACCCCGGAATACATTGTCAATCAAACACAACAACCCCCCACAAGGTTCTGTTAAGGAGGCTATGAGCTATTTCCAAGAAACAAGGCATGTTCACCAAAAATGTAAAGAACGATCCTGTACAAAATAAAAAGTAAGGGAGGTCCCAGAGCTTGGTCTCTTTTTTCAAGGTAAGTCTCCTCAGTGTTCTGAGACGAAATGAAACCTACCTTGAGTGTGCTCTGACTGAATTCTCGGCTCTCTGATTAATTGAATTGAATTAATGAAATGAATTAACGAATCCTGATGTCGCCCTAAGAGATGGTAAACATATTTCTTATGAATTTTGCGAATGTCTGGTTTTGTTTACCATCTCTTAGGGGGACATCACGATTCATTTAGCGTACAATTAATTCATTTCATTAATTCAATTCAATTAATCAGAGAGACGACAGAGATGGTAAACAAAAAATGCTGAAGATTCTTTTTAAAGAAATTACCATTTCCTTGTCCCAAAGGTTTGCCCTCCCCACATGGAGAAACCAATCAAGTTTTTCCCATCACGTTTAGATTAGCTTCATGTTTCCAGTTAGTTTGCTGTTCAGCCAGAACTTTTACATATTGTCTACCAGATTAATGAATTTTCAGACTCTGAAATTAGATGTCGTCAGCTGTCCACGCATTCCCAAAGGGACTTCGCTTTACTGTTTCGCGTATATATTTTGAATAGGCTGCCTTGCGAGTTTTTCCTCAATGATCCAAAAAAAAAAACTTAATCTTGCTGAAGTAGATGTGTAACAAAGCCTCTCTGTCTCTCGATACTCTTAAATTTTCCGATAGCAACGTTAATTGCACATTGTTGCATCGCTAGTGATGGACAAATTTACACCCATTTGGCAAATTTCCGTGGACAATGAACATGCAGGGGTGGAAATGTTTTGAACTTTAAGCTTGCTTAATGCATCACTTAGCTACAGTAAAAAATTTACTCCTATCACTAGATTTTCTGAGGATTTGAAAATCCCATATTGATAAACAACTCGTTGTCCCACTAGAGCACAAATTCATCTTCGTATTAAACGCTTTCTGCTCTCTCTTCAGATAAACTGTCAACATGAGATATCTGGTCGTTCTGGGCCTAATCTTGATCAGCACCGTGCTTTTCACATCGGCTGGCAAGAAATACAAATGTGGTCCCATTGTTAAGAAACACAACTGCGAGTGCGAAGCCAAATCAGCGGGCCAATTGAAACTCGAAGATGGGAAATTGCTGATGTGTGATGGCAGTGATTATAAACCTCTGCAGTTTGAAATGCCTACTCCCAAAAATTCAAGGGCGAATCCAGCTTATTCGTGTAAGGAAATCATGGAGGAAGATTCCGCAGCCGACGATGGAATTTACTGGCTTACGTTCAAGAGTAAGATCAAAAATATTTTTAACTTTAATTTCTGGAAGCTTTTTAAATAAACTCTGTTAGTCATGTAGAGAGGGCGAATGGTAAAATTTAAGTCTCGTCAAAACGTCCTGACCTCGGTTTGAAAGTTCGAGAATAAATAATGTTGGCTAAACAACTTTTCATCATTTAATAACCTCGACCCACTCAGATATATTTTTCAGATATTATAAATCGCTGTTTAGATTGTCAAACCTCTTTCGAGTTTGTCTTGGCAATAGATCTCTGATGAAAAATTGCAATATTTTCAAACGGCATGGATGATATAGAGACTTTCCACATCCACAACCATAACCCTAGAAAACTTCAGCTGCCCTGTGAAACTTTGAGCCTCATCGCAAAGGTTGACGCGATTTCACGTCTGGATAAAACATTTGCAAGACCCAAGACCGATCAAGTTTCTAGGTGACATTCGCCACAGTTGTACCAATGGCTTATCATAGGTCTATCCTCGCTTGGAACAAATTTGCCAACGGATGCTCACTGAAAGGGTGAATTCATTTCACTATTTTGAACACAGGAAGTTCACCTTTGATTGTTTTTAATTGATTAAAAACGCTTGTTTTACAAGTGATCTTTCAAACAGAGGGGTGTAAGCACAATATGAGTTTTAAATCAGTTAGGAATGAAGTTCACCTATTCCAAGTTTTAACAAAATTTTCGTTTCATATTCAGGTGATCCCAGTGTTTTTCCAGTTTACTGTGACATGTCTAATGGAGGTGAGTTTAAAGTTATTTTGAGTTTAGCTTGATTTGATCACAAAAAGGATATCATGTGCTGACAGTTGAGCATCTGCTCCAGGCCTTTTTACAATTTTGCATTTCTACAGTTTGCTAGTGCTTCTTTAACACCCCTTTTCTTTTATTTTGAAAATAACGATCTTGCAGTTTGCGTTGTAAGGTCAAACTGATGTTTTAACATCTGGAAAAATTTTCTACTTTTCCTCAGCGTTATTCCTTGTGATTGAGGGTAGAACATAATATTGAAATGTTGCTAAACGAGCAATTGCATTCCTTCATGGGATTCTGCGGGCAAGCTTCTGGCATGACAGGTTATGGTATTCAAATTATAAGGTCTTCAAAAAAAAATCTTTAGGAATATTAAAAAAAATGAAAAACCTAATTATAAAAAATGTTTTATATCGAGGTAAGAACAGAAGGAGAATAGTTCTTAGGAAGCACTGGTCAGCAATTAAATTTGTCTGTCAAAAATGAAAATAGCATTTTCATTTTGTCACTGCGTAATTTGGGTTTGTTACCGTGGTACTGAAATACCTTTGACTATAATATGTAGACTAATTTTGTTTATTACCTGTTCTCCTGTTTTCACAAGGATGGACCATGATATTCAAGGCGGTGTCCGGGGTGAAGGAAAGTGCTTTCAATACTTTCAATTCGGGTGAAACTCTCGCTGAGAATGACATGAGCGCTCTCGACGTCACTAACCAGCACCTTGGCGACTACAAAAGCAGGATAATCCTGAAGTGGGCTGAGTTTGCTGCATCTGAGGTAACAAGGGTGTTAATAACGTTAAACATGAGGGCCATAAGAAATCTTGAGGTACACAGGTCTGTCATGTACTCGTTGGGTGATAAATTTCAATTGTAAGAGGAGCGCGTCTCTTCTCGCAAGCGTCTCGTATGCAGGCTGAGGTACATATCACGTGGTATGACACGCACCGGAAATCACGATGAACCGGATTAAATTCAACCGTAACGGTAGACAGACAAGATATATTTTAAACAGGGTTCCTTGGGCAGAAGTTCTTTAAAGGAAACTAGGAATGATAATCATCAATTCTGCGTTTACAGGCCAAAGTTGTCCTTTACGAAGGCGGGAGCGCTGTAAAGAAGCTTTTCTTCGACGCCACGGGAACGGACAAATTGAACTGGTTTTCAAAGGATAAATTGAAGGAGCCCTTGCCATGGGAAAATGTGAAATCAGAGGAACAGAACTCCTTTTCCATCCAAGGATTGACCAATCGGAACTTCTTCATCAACAGGAGTTATGGTGGCTGCCCTGCTGATGATGGCTGGCTGTGTATTACCTCAACTCCTTGTGAATGGGAAAAGCGTTATGGAGTAAACGCTGTGTTGTACAGCACGTTGGCTACACACACCAACTGGAACACTGAAGGTGAGTATATTGACATTATGAATTAACTCCCAGCCAAGGAAGAGGAAACTGAACAAGACCGCCAGGCTTTTCCTTTGATAAAACTAAAATGCAAAGCTGATGAGGCTAAGAGAGGGAGAAGAATTTTCAAGCCTTCGCTTTCTGCTCAGCATTTATTATTGATTATCAGGGGGCCTTATCTGAATCCCTTCATATATTAGGGCGCTTTGGAATGAGTGTTGTGATACCAAAACCAACATTATCACAACAGCCAATCAGTTGATGATTAAATATTACAAGAAGCCAATGAAAGTAACAACTAGAAAACGGCTTGAAGCGCGAAAAAACGCGGCTGGCCAAATCACCATTGGTTTTAATTGAAAATCTTAATCTTATTGGTTGAAAATTAATGTGACACATTTTTCTTTTGGACCAGTCATGTACAGCAAAGAAAAGGTAATCCAAACCAATTGCTCTAGACACTCTGTGAAAAGTTGTTCTATCTTAGAAAAATTGAGAATTTAATTCTAACTTGTGTCGTCGTAGTTCAGCTGGAAGCAGCGTCCAAACAGTGTCTGAATGCTGCGGATCCAAGCCCCATTGAGGCTTCAGCTTTTCAAGAGTTGATTTTTGCATTTTATCAAATTGCTAATTACTTTGGAGCATCATACACCTAATTGAAACCTAATTAAAACCTAATGAAAACCTAATGAATCCTATTGTGGAGCAAGTATATAATATAGGCCATACCTTTTTTAGGGTAGGGACCTCCCTTTCATATTCCTAAACAGTTTTTGCGTTCATTACTGGGAAGATCATTCTCATATTCAATGAATTAACGTTGTTGGAAGAAACAAAAATAGAAAAGGAAAAAGCAAAGTAGGAAGTGATCGGCACATAAAAGTACTGGCTCTGACCATAACCCTCAACAGGAAAATTTTCACAGAATTTCCTATGAAAAATTTCTCTCAAAGTTCTGGAGCGTGTCAGAAGTCTGTTTGGAAATTTAACGTGGTTCCAAGAAGGCAAAAAATAAAAATCATATGCTAATGTCATATGACTATGCTAGTTAATTTGAATTTGGCTTTTTTCTTTTTTCCTCCAATTTCCCTGTTATTACAATCGGGGGTATAACTTTTAAGTAAAAATTGATTTGATGAATTAGAAAATAATGATCATAAGAGTTTTATTTACAATCATAATAATGATGTGAATTCCGCAGCATTTCGACTGGTTTTCTGAAAACTGAGATCCTCTTTTTTTCTGTCACTTTTCAGCTAACGTTGCTAAGGCAGATGTTCTGGCGGTTTTCTTGCGCTAAGGTAAAAATTGAAATGAAAACGTCCCTGTTATTTATTCCCTGTGTGAGATGAAAAGTATAATTTCCGATGCAAAACTTCAGTGGACAGAATGTATTTTTGAAATAGCTAAAATTGGAGATTGTGTAAAAGGCATGAAACAACCTACAATTGTCCCTTGATATTAAATGCTGGAAATCACCCATGCCAGGACCTAAATTTCAAAATTTCCTGAGAGGGGGGACACCCCTGACCCCCGTGCCCTCAGCAGACATTTATCGGGACCCCCATTTACTATATCTGGGGTCTGCCCCAGAACTCTTCTTCACCGGAAGCCTTGAACAGAGAATGGCCTTTTCATTTCCTAGGTAATGTGTATTTTCTAAAATTGTTTTTAAATTTAATTCTTTAATGCTCATCTTAAGATGCTATATGTGGTAAGTCAAAATGTACCACATTTTTTATATTCTGTTACTTTAGACAATAATTTGAGTTTAGCCTAATAAATGATGAGTGACAAAAAGCCTTCAACACTAAATAAACTGCCCAACTTTTTGTTTCAGAGCTGACTGCCACTGAATATGTACAACATCAGATGGCAGAAAATCAAGGCAGTAGATTACTTGCTTTTTCTGCAGGGTTTCTTGTGAAGGGATTCGCTGATGAACCAAGCTAATAGGTGGAGATTTGAAGTCTCTTGCCCCTACTACAGCTTAGAAAAAATATGGCCTTGAATTTAAATCCAATAAAACAGTATGTTAATTTGAGGAGCTGTATCAGTTTCTGACTTTGTAATTTCCCTTATCTTAAAGTTGCACTTGCACCTAATTTGAAAGCCAGCATAAGGAGAACTTGTCTAAAAACTTAAAGTTGCACTCATGCCAAATTTGAAAGCCAGTGTAAGGAGACCCTGTCTGACCTGAAGTGATACATTTTGGTCAAGTCAGGCTACAGACAAGAAGGCCAATTTTGCCAGAGGTGCTAGAGGAGAAACCACCAATTTTTCTTTTATTGTTCTCCCTCTTGGATGTTATGCCAGGACATGCAAGGTCATCTCCCCACCACCACCCCCCACCCTTTCCCAACCCAACAGCAATTTGCCATCTTTCCTTGACAGGCTTCCATTCATAATTTTTGACATTTCTGCCTCTGAACAGAGGAATAGACTTTGAGAGTAAAGAAAAATAACAAAATGGTCCAGCTAGGACAAGAACTAGGGCTCCTTGATACATCGTCAGGGACAACAATCACTCGAACACTATATCCTGAGGCATTCAGGTGCTAAAGAAGTTGAAAGTCTAGTTAAAAATCCAAGCTGACAAAACAGAACATTCGCATGGCATGGCAATAAGTCACAAATGTAAAAATGATGGTTAAAATATCTGCTAGCTTTTCAGCTCTTGTAAAACTGCTGAATCACACATTAAGATAATGAGAATAAAGGAAATGATCACTGATTAGAAAAGTCTGTGATTGTTTACAAATTCTCCTTGTCAGCTTATTAAGAAATGTAGAGAGAACAGTATGGAGAATATTGATATCCATGTTAGGGTGTAAATGATTGAGTGGGATAAATGCCTCACAAAAATACAACTGTATTACTTGCCTTAGAACAACACAGTATCAAATGACAGAAACAATTTAATTGCCAAAAGGTCTGGATAGAAGCAGATATGTAACAAATTTAGGAAAATGAATGACACTTTTTAAAGACATGTTTTGACAGTTCTTCTGTCATCCTCAGTTCTGAATAATACAAAGTAAAGTTGAATTTAAAGTGTGTTTTGTCCAATCAGCATTTTGTTACACACTTTAAATTCAACTTTGTACTTTGTATTATTCAAAACCGAAGATGACAGAAGAACTGTTGAAACATGTTTTTAAAAAGTGTCATTCATTTTCTTCAACAATTTAATCTTTGAAATAACTCTCCTTTTTTCAAACAGCTTCAGTTTTCTCAAATAACAGCTAAGGCTATAGCAGTTTTCAATTAAAATCCCTTTCTTCAGAAGTAAAGTCTCCACCCAGTGCTTCAGCCAAAGCAAATTGAGGAATTTCTGAACCCCGAACTTTCAAAGTGTAACAAGCGACTTCCACCTTATTCATACTGGCCTTCAGTACTCTCAATTTTGAGGCAATCTCCCTAGAAACATTCCCGAACGCCACGAAAGCGTTGTGATTTTCCCGCAGAAAGCTGCACATCTCAAAAGGAGTGTTTTGGTCCCCGCTCGACGCACTGTTTATGCAGAAACGCATGAGCTCTCCCGTCAGATCCGCGATTCCAAGTACGTAGTCGAACGGAATTAAGGTTAAGCCAAGATCTTTACCATCCTCATTTGAAAATTTCAACTCCGCTTCAACTTGGTCGAAAGAAATCAAAGTTTTTCTCTTGAGAAAATGCGCGAAAGACAATGCTTCGATGTATTCCTGCACACCAGAAGAGTACGCTCGGGTGAACAAGAAAGGGTCTTCTCCCTCTAACTCCAAAGCTATCGTATTTAGGAGTTTTTTTTTTCTTTGAAGATCTGCTCCGTATCACTCGCTCCGGCTACTCGCTGAAGATTAAAAATGATCCGTTTGCTTGCAATAGGAACATCTCTGCTACATTTAACTAAACGCTCGTGTTTGTCATGCCGAGAATCCAGCTCTTGCCGATGATTTTTAAATGATAGTATTACTGGCGAGTTCTCATCGACTTTTCTCTTCAGAGGGCTGCTCTCTTGAGCTTGAGGTCTAGGACGTTTCCTATATCGTTGTTTCACGACAGCCGCCATGTTGAAAATTCGGAAAAGGAGATAGATGCGCGACGTTGATTGGCTCTTTTTTTAAGGAACTAAACCAATTAAGTACAGCCTTATAAGAGAGCTCATGGATCTTTGAAGGGAAAATGGCGGCAGATTTGAAACTTATCTAGGCGCCCAAATGAGCCTTGTTTTAACATTATTTATCGATTCCAAAGGTCGTGCGTCACAATAATTCATGAAAACATAAATCCAATTCACCCATTATGAGCTCCGGGAGAGCAAGAGGTAACTTCTGGAGAGGAAGAGGACAGAGGTTCCGAGGAGGAAAGAGTGTTAGAGGAACGAGCCAGACAGGAAGAGGTGAAATTGATGGAAATTTCTGTGTTCCACGCTTGTGACTTGACGAAAAAATTTGTTAGTAATTTCATGAAATTATCGCTTTAGCACAAAGGGGTTCAGACCAGGGAAGTTCAAGTCCTCAAGTGGAACATCAAAGAGCACGGCAAATACAGACAAGCTTAACGCCGTGTCCCTTCAAGAAATGGAACTTATACTTCCCAGACATTGGTGAGTCGGTAGTTTTGTGGGATTAGTTTGTAACCAGGTGAGGGACTTGTATTTTCAAAGCATAGAACCTGTAGCCGACAATTCGAAATGGATTTTATGCGTTAATCGATCCTTCAACAAATTCCAAACGCGCAAAACACTAAAAACAAACTCGCGTGACACTGAAAGCAAAGGTAAATGTCCTAATCAGACATTTATAGCAAAAATATTAAACGAAAAAAAAACAAGACACTGAACGAATCGTGCTGTTTTTGATTCTTCGTTCGCATTCGCAAGTAGTTTACAGGTGAACCACGGCGGCGAAGGCAAAGTAAGTAAAACAAAATATTTAACGAGCAGAACAAAAGCTCAGCACGCGCTTTCTTAAATTCTGTTCATGTTCCCCGCAAAACTGGAGCGTGAAATTATCAAATTTGAGTAGTAAGTGAAAAGAAACCCCGACCACTGGTCCAATTGGCATAATACTTAGTTTGTTCCAATTTGGAAGCCAACGCAGCTCACATGTTGTGCCGAACAGAGTCGGGGTCTGGCGCCCTAAGAGACGGTAAACAAAACCAGTTATTCGCAAAATTCACAAGCAATGTAAGTTTTTTTTTTTAATCGACGTTTTCCTCGGCGTTGCAGTCTTGACTGGTCCCTGGGTTTGACAGGATTATTTTTAAAATCGGGATCACGAATTAAATCACACAAAACAGTATCAATCATTCTTGAACAATTAAAACGGGTACATGGAAATTTCCATGTAATATTTTTACGATTTCATTAAGAAAGCACCTCGCCAAAATGATCCATGGAAATTTCCATGTAATACTCATTCATGTATACAAAACAGTATAAAACATTTCTGACCAAAACGGTTATATGGAAATATTGAATTTTCTATTTAATACTGACTTTTTGTCAAAAACAGGTGCAAAGAAATTTCCATGTAATACTCAATCACGAACACACGTTATGCCGAAAGGAGTCGGAGTCTGGCGCCCTAAGAGACGGTAAACAAAACCAGTTATTCGCAAAATTCACAAGCAATGTAAATTTTTTTTTTTAATCGACGTTTTCCTCGGCATTGCAATCCTGACTGGTCCCTGGGTTTGACAGGATTATTTTTAAAATCGGGATCACGAATTAAATCACGCTTCACGCAAATATTTCAGCGGATCCCGAGGTGAAATAAAATTGTCTTGCTAAGGTACAATTTTCACCCAGAGGAATTCTAAAAATAACAAAAATAGCAATTCAATAAAAAAAGGTAGGATAATTTCATTTACTAATTCTACTTTTACCAATTACGAGTGTTAAAAATATGAACTGTTTGAAAACGAATAACCCGTGCGTCCTAAGAGAGCACTTTATTGGCATTTATCTTTCGCCTCATTTAATTAGTTTTAATTAGTTTTTATTTTGTACAGGATCGTTCTTTACATTTTTGGTGAACATGCCTTGTTTCTTGGAAATAACTCATAGCTTCTTTTACAGAACCTTGTGGGGGGTTGTTGTGTTTGATTGACAATGTCTTCGGGTGTTGGTTTGTATGAAAACTCAATAGCAAAGCGATAATCGTTCCTTAGAAGTTCTTCGCCGAGAATTCAGTCAGAGCACACTCAAGGTAGGTTTCATTTCGTCTCAGAATGCTGAGGAGATTCACCTTAAAAAAAGAGACCAAGCTCTGAGACAAATTAGTGCTCTCCCTTCTCTCGAAACTCTCTTTAACTAATATAATTTGCTGAAGGTTTTTTTTTTTTTTAATTACCCTTTGCTTGTCCTAAAGGTTTGCCCTTCCCACATAGAGATGCCGATCAAGTTTTTCCCACCACGTTTAGATTAGCTTCATGTTTCCAGTTAGTTTGCTGTTCGGTCAGAACTTTCACATATTGTCTACCAGATTAACGAGTTTTCAGACTCTGAAACTAGATGTCGTCAGTTGTCCACGCATTCACAAAGGGACTTCGCTTTATTGTTTTCGCGTATATATTTTGAATAGGCTGCCTTGCGAGTTTCTCCTCAATGATCCAAAAAAAGAACTTAATCTTGCTGAAGTACATGTGTAACAAAGCCTCTCTGTCTCTCGATACTCTTAAACTTTCCGATAACAACGTTAATTGCACATTGTTGCATCGCTGGTGATGGACAAATTTACACCCATTTGGGAAATTTCCGTGGACAATGAACATGCAGGGGTGGAAATTTTTTGAACTTTACGCTTGCTTAATGCATCACTTTGCTACAGTAAATTCTGCATTTTTGTACTCCTATAACTAGAGTTTCTGAGGATTTGAATATCCCATATTGATAAACAACTCGGTGTTCCACCAGAGCACAAATTCATCTTCGTATTAAACGCTTTCTGCTCTCTCTTCAGATAAACCGTCAACATGAGATATCTGGTCGTTCTGGGCCTTATCTTGATCAGCACCGTGCTTTTCACATCGGCTGGCAAGAAATACAAATGTGGTCCCATTGTTAAGAAACACAACTGCGAGTGCAAAGCCAAATCAGCGGGCCAATTGAAACTTGAAGATGGGAAATTGCTGATGTGTGATGGCAGTGAATATAAACCTCTGCAGTTTGAAATGTCTACTCCCAAAAATTCAAGGGCGAATCCAGCTTATTCGTGTAAGGAAATCATGGAGGAAGACGCCGCAGCCGACGATGGAATTTACTGGCTTACGTTCAAGAGTAAGATCAAAAATATTTTTAACTTTAATTTCTGGAAGCTTTTTAAGTAAACTCTGTTAGTCATGTAGAGAGGGCGAATGGTAAAATTTAAGTCTCGTCAAAACACCCTGACCTCGGTTTGAAAGTTCGAGAATAAATAATGTTGGCTGAACAACTTTTCATCGTTTAATAACCTCGACCCACTCAGAAATATTTTTCACGTATTATAAATCGCTGTTTAGATTGTCAAACCTCTCTTTCGAGTTTGTCTTGGCATAGATCTCTGATTAAAAATTGCAATATTTTCGAACGGCATGGATGGTATAGAGACTTTCCACATCCACAACCATAACCCTAAAAAACTTCAGCTTCCCTGTGAAACTTTGAGCCTCATCGCAAAGGTTGACGCTTTTCACGTCTGGATAAAACATTTGCAAGACCCAAGACCGATCAAGTTTCTAGGTAACATTCGCCACAGTTGTACCAATGGCTTATCATAGGTCTATCCTCGCTTGGAACAAATTTGCCTACGGACGCTCACTGAAAGGATGAATTGAACGCAGGAGTTTCACCTTTGATTGTTTCTGATTGATTAAAAACTCTTTGTTTTACAATTAATCCTTCAAACAGTGGGGTGTAAGTACAATATGAGTTTTAAATCAGTTAGGAATGAAGCTCACCAAGGGGAACCAAGTTTTTATAAAATTTTCGTTTCATATCCAGGTGATCCCAGTGTTTTTCCAGTTTACTGTGACATGTCTAATGGAGGTGAGTTTAAAATTAGTTTGAGTTTAGCTTGATTTGAACAAAAGAAGAGTGTCATGTCCTGACACTTGAGCATCTGCTTCAGGCCTTTATACGCTTTTGCATTTCTACAGTTTGCTAGTGCTTCTTTCACGCTCCTTTTCTTTTATTTTGAAAATAACGATCTTTCAGTTTGCGTTGTAAGGTCAAACTGATGTTTTAACATCTGGAAAAATGTTCTACTTTTCCTCAGCGTTATTCCTTGTGATTGAGGGTAGAACATAATATTGAAATGTTGCTAAACGAGCAATTGCATTCCTTCATGGGATTTTGCGGGCAAGCTTCTGGCATGACAAGTTATGGTATACAAATTATAAGGTCTTCCAAAAAAATCTTTAGGAGTATTAAAAAAAAAAAGAAAAACCTAATTATAAAAAATGTTTTATATCGAGGTAAGAAGAGAAGGAGAATAGTTCTTAGGAAGCACTGGTCAGCAATTAAATTTGTTTGTCAAAAATGGAAATAGTATTTTCATTTTGTCACTGTGAAATTTGGGTTTGTTACCGTGGTACTGAAATACCTATGACTGTAATATGTAGACTAATTTTGTTTATTACCTGTTCTCCTGTTTTCACAAGGATGGACCATGATATTCAAGGCGGTGTCCGGGGCGAAGGAGAGTGCTTTCAACACGTTCAATTCGGGTGAAACTCTCGCTGAGAATGACATGAGCGCTCTCGACGTCACTAACCAGCACCTTGGCGACTACAAAAGCAGGATAATCCTGAAGTGGGCTGAGTTTGCTGCATCTGAGGTAACAAGGGTGTTAATAACGTTAAACATGAGGGCCATAAGAAATCTTGAGGTGCATAGGTCTGTCATGTACCCGTTGGGTGATAAAAGTCAGTTGTAAGAGGAGCGCTTCTCTAGCTTCTCGCACGCGTCTCACATGCAGGCAGAGGTACATATGACATGGTATGACACGCACCGGAAATCACGATGAACCGGATTAAACTCAACCGTAACGGTAGCCAAACAAGATATAATTTACACAGGGTTCATCGGGCAGAAGTTCTTTAAAAGAAACTAGGAGCGATAATTATCTATTCTGCGTTTACAGGCCAAAGTTGTCCTTTACGAAGACGGGAGCGCTGTCAAGAAGCTTTTCTTCGACGCCACGGGAACGGACAAATTGAACTGGTTTTCAAAGGACAAATTGAAGGAGCCGTTGCCATGGGAAAATGTGAAAACAGAGGTACAGAACTCCTTTTCCATCCAAGGATTGACCAATCGGAACTTCTTCATTAACAGGAATTATGGTGGCTGCCATGTTGATTCAGGCTGGCTGTGTATTACCTCAACTCCTTGTGAATGGGAAAAGCGTTATGGAGTAAACGCTGTGTTGTACAGCACGTTGGCTACACACACCAACTGGAACACTGAAGGTGATTATATTGACGTTACGAATTAACTCCCAGCCTAAGAAGAGGAAACTGAACAAGACCGCCACGCTTTTCCTATGACAAAACTAAAATGCAAAGCTGATGAGGCTGAGAGAGGGAGAAAACTTTTTAAGCTTTCGCTCTCTGCTCAGCATTGATTATTGATTATCAGTGGGCATTACTTGAATCCCTTCATATATTAGGGCGCTTTGGAATGAGTGTTGTGATACCAAAACCAACATTATCACAACAGCCAATCAATTGATGAGTAAATATTACAAGAAGACAATGAAAGTAACAACTAACAAACGGCTTGAAGCGCGAAAAAACGCGGCTTGCCAAATCTCCATTGATTTTTATTTCAATCTTATTGGTTGAAAATTAATGTGGCGCATTTTTTCTTTTGGACCAATCATGTACAGCAAAGAAAAATTGAGAACTTAATTCTATCTTGTGTCGTCGTAGTTCAGCTGGAAGCAGCGTCCAAACAGTATCTGAATGCGGATCCAAGCCCCATCGAGGCTTCAGCTTTTCAAGAGTTGATTTTTGCATTTTATCAAATTGCTAATTACTTTGGAGCATCATACACCTAATTGAAACTTAATTAAAACCTAACGACTCCTATTGTGGAGCAAGTATATAAAATAGGCCATACCTTTTTTAAGGGTAGGGACCTCCCTTTCTTGTTCCTAAACAGTTTTTGTGTTCATTACTGGGAAGATCACTCTCATATTCAATGAAATAATGTTGTTGAAAGAAACAAAAATAGAAAAGGAAAAAGCCCAGTTGGAAGTGATTGGCACATAAAAGTACTGGATCTGACCATAATCCCTCAACAGGAAAATTTTCACAGAATTTCCTATGAAAAATTCTCTCAAACTTCTGGAGCGTGTCAGATGTCTGTTTGGAAATTTAACGTGGTTCCAAGAAGGCAAAAAATAAAAATCATATGCTAATGTCATATGACTATGCTAGTTAATTTGAATTTGGCTTTTTTCTTTTTTCCTCTAATTTCCCTGTTATTACAATCAGGGATATAACTTTTCGGTAAAAATTGATTCGATGAATTAAAAAATAATGATCATAAGAGTTTTAGTTACAATCATAATAATGATGTGAATTCCGCAGCATTTTGACTGGTTTTCTGAAAACTGAGATCCTCTTTTTTTCCTGTCACTTTTCAGCTAATGTTGCTAAGGCAGATGTTCTGGCGGTTTTCTTGCGTTAAGGTAAAAATTGAAATAAAAACGTCCCTGTAATTTATTCCCTGTGTGAGATGAAAAGTATAATTTGTTAAATAAACAGCTTTGGTGGAGAAAGTACTCAAATTAGGTCACACACTCTCCTAAGGAGGAGACCTCCCATTCTTGTTCCTAAATGGTGTTTGTGTTCTTGGCTAAGACACGTTACTCACCTAGTGTCTCTCTCTCCCTCACAAGAATATAAATTAGTTCAATTAGACTTTCAGGAAAACCTGACAAAATACAAGGGCGGGGACAGGGTAGAGGCCAGGGAGGCAACCTGGGATGGACAAGTATCCCATCCAAGGGGTGTGGGTGTGGCTATGTAGCTATACTTCAATGCACCTCCTGCTTCCAAAACTGGGATAAGTTGAGAGACTGTTATTAACCCTTGTAATGTACTTTACCTTTATTCCTTGGGGTAGGTATAGAGTGGGAGCTTAAAACTCCTAAACTGGATTGAAGAACATTTAAACAAATGCAATTTCCGATGCAAAACTTTAGTGGACAGAAAGTATGTCTGAAATAGCTAAAAATGGAGATTGTGTAAAAGGCATGAAACAGCCTACAATTGTCCCTCAATATTAAATGCTGGAAATCACCCATCCCAGGACCTAAATTTCAAAATTTCCAAGGGGGGGGACACCCCTGACCCCCGTGCCCTCAGCAGACATTTATCGGGACCCCCATTTACTATATCTGGGATCTTCCCCAGAACTCTTCTTCACCAGAAGCCTTGAACAAAGAATGGCCTTTTCATTTCCTAGGTAATGTGTATGTTCTGAAAATTGTTGTTAAATTTAATCCTTTAATGCTCATCTTAACATGCTATATGTGGTAAGTCAAAATGTACCACATTTTTTATATTCTGTTACTTTAGACAATAATTTGAGTTTAGCCTTATAAATGATGAGTGACAAAAAGCCTTCAACACTAAATAAACTGCCCAACTTTTTGTTTCAGAGCTGACTGCCACTGAATATGTACAACATCAGATGGCAGAAAATCGAGGCAGTAGATTACTTGCTTTTTCCACAGGGTTGCTTGTGAAGGGATTCGCTGATGAACCAAGCTAAAAGGCGGAGATTTGAAGTCTCTTGCCCTTACTAAAGCTTAGAAAAAATATGGCCTCGAATTTAAATCCAATAAAACAGTATGTTAATTTGAGGAGCTGTATCAGTTTCTGACTTTGTAATTTCCCTTATCTTAAAGTTGCACTTGCACCTAATTTGAAACCCAGCATAAGGAGAACTTGTCTAAAAACTTAAAGTTGCACTCATGCCAAATTTGAAAGCCAGTGTAAGGAGACCCTGTCTGACCTGAAGTGATACAGTTTGGTCAAGTCAGGCTACAGACAAGAAGGCCAATTTTGCCAGAGGTGCTAGGGGAGAAACCACCAATTTTTCTTTTATTCTTACTCCCCCTTGGATAGTATGCCAGGACATGCAAGGTCATCTCCCCACCACCACCCCCCACCCTTTCCCAACCCAACAGCAATTTGCCATCTTTCCTTGACAGGCTTCCATTCATAATTTTTGACATTTCTGCCTCTGAACAGAGGAATAGACTTTGAGAGTAAAGAAAAATAACAAAATGGTCCAGCTAGGACAAGAACTAGGGCTCCTTGATACATGGTCAGGGGCAACAATCACTCGAACACTATATCCTGAGGCATTTAGGTGCTAAAGAAGCTGAAAGTCTAGTTAAAAATCCAAGCTGACAAAACAGAACATTCACATGGCATGGCAATAAGTCACAAATGTAAAAATGATGGTTAAAATATCTGCTAATGTTTCAGCTCTTTTAAAACTGCTGAATCACACATTAAGATAATGAGAATAAAGGAAATGATCACTGATTAGAAAAGTCTGTGATTGTTTACAAATTCTCCTTGTCAGCTTATTAAGAAATGTAGAGAGAACAGTATGGAGAATATTGATATCCATGTTAGGGTGTAAATGATTGAGTGGGATAAATGCCTCACAAAAACACAACTGTATTACCTGCCTTAGAACAACACAGTATCAAATGACAGAAACAATTTAATTGCCAAAAGGTCTGGATAGAAGCAGATATGTAACAAATTTAAGAAAATGAATGACACTTTTTAAAGACATGTTTTGACAGTTCTTCTGTCATCCTCAGTTCTGAATAATACAAAGTAAAGTTGAATTTATAGTGTGTTTTGTCCAATCAGCATTTTGTTACACACTTTAAATTCAACTTTGTACTTTGTATTATTCAAAACCGAAGATGACAGAAGAACTGTTGAAACATGTTTTTAAAAAGTGTCATTCATTTTCTTCAACAATTTAATCTTTGAAATAACTCTCCTTTTTTCAAACAGCTTCAGTTTTCTCAAATAAATAAATTTAACCTGATAACTGACTTTTGAAACAGCTAAGGCTATAGCAGTTTTCAATTAAAATCCCTTTCTTCAGAAGTAAAGTCTCCACCCAGTGCTTCAGCCAAAGCAAATTGAGGAATTTCTGAACCCCGAACTTTCAAAGTGTAACAAGCGACTTCCACCTTATTCATACTGGCCTTCAGTACTCTCAATTTTGAGGCAATCTCCCTAGAAACATTCCCGAACGCCACGAAAGCGTTGTGAATTTCCCGCAGAAAGCTGCACACCTCAAAAGGAGTGTTTTGGTCCCCGCTCGACGCACTGTTTATGCAGAAACGCATGAGCTCTCCCGTCAGATCCGCGATTCCAAGTACGTAGTCGAACGGATTTAAGCTTAAGCCAAGATCTTTACCATCCTCATTTGAAAATTTCAACTCCGCTTCAACTTGGTCGAAAGAAATCAAAGTTTTTCTCTTGAGAAAATGCGCGAAAGACAATGCTTCGATGTATTCCTGCACACCAGGAGAGTACGCTCGGGTGAACAAGAAAGGGTCTTCTCCCTCTAACTCCAAAGCTATCGTATTTAGGAGTTCTTTAACCGTTACAAACTTTTCATCTGCTTCTTTGAAGATCTGCTCCGTATCACTCGCTCCGGCTGCTCGCTGAAGATTAAAAATGATCCGTTTGCTTGCAATAGTAACATCTCTGCTACATTTAACTAAACGCTCGTGTTTGTCATGCCGAGAATCCAGCTCTTGCCGATGATTTTTAAATGATAGTATTACTGGCGAGTTCTCATCGACTTTTCTCTTCAGAGGGCTGCTCTCTTGAGCTTGAGGTCTAGGACGTTTCCTATATCGTTGTTTCACGACAGCCGCCATGTTGAAAATTTGGAAAAGGAGATAGATGCGCGACGTTGATTGGCTCTTTTTTTAAGGAACTAAACCAATTAAGTACAGCCTTATAGGAGAGCTCATGGATCTTTGGAGGGAAAATGGCGGCAGATTTGAAATTTATCTAGGCGCCCAAATGAGCCTTGTTTTAACATTATTTATCGATTCCAAAGGTCGTGCGTCACAATAACTCATGAAAACATAAATCCAATTCACCCATTATGAGCTCTGGGAGAGCAAGAGGTAACTTCTGGAGAGGAAGAGGACAGAGGTTCCGAGGAAGAAAGAGTGCTCGAGGAACGAGCCAGACAGGAAGAGGTGAAATTGATGGAAATTTCTGTGTTCCACGCTTGTGACTCGACGAAAAAATTTGTTAGTAATTTCATGAAATTATCGCTTTAGCACAAAGGGGTTCAGACCAGGGAAGTTCAAGTCCTCAAGTGGAACATCAAAGAGCACGGCAAATACAGACAAGCTTAACGCCGTGTCCCTTCAAGAAATGGAACTTTTACTTCCCAGACATTGGTGAGTCGGCAGTTTTGTGGGCTTAGTTTGTAACCAGGTGCATTTTTCATCCCAGAACACCTACCCTTTAACCCTTTCACTCCCTGAAGTGATCAACACATAATTTCTCTTTACAGTATTCATACAGTATGAAGCAGACAAGTGATGAGAATAAAGACAAATATCAATTGAGGGATTATCATATGATCCAAAACCAAACTTTCAGAATTTAAAAAAAAAAATTATAAGGAATGCATGGCGAAGGGTTTTAATCAAGATATTTGGAGTGAAAGCACAAACATAATTGTAAGGAGAAGTTATGTGTTCACCACTTGTGGAAGTTAAGGGTTACAAATGGTACACTTGTCTAGTTTTAACTTGAATCCCTTACCAGTTGACTGGATATATATTTGATTTAATGTATCTTGACTTAAAGGAATTATTTATTCAAATAATTATTCTTCTGAAGTTTATAACCCAGACTCAGCTCTTGCAACCAAAGTTAAAGCCATTATGAAGTTTGTGGAATCACATGCAGCTCAACTTTCTAAGGTAAAAATAGAAAAAGCCATAGTAGTTGTTCAGTTACTTCCAGATTGTAGTGATCTCCACCAATCTTAAGGGTGTGCATTATATTTTATCATGTTTACTTATATGACCCTGTCACTCATAAGATCTCATTAATAATTGTGACAGTGAAAGGCAAAACGGACACTGATGGAAATCTGTTTGAATGGCAAAAACGCACGGATGACAAACGGTTAACGAATTTACTCCTTACTGTCTGCAATACAATTCTCATGATATCAGTTCTAAGAATTTGTTATTGGATCAACTAGTAATCCCCCAACAAATAATTATCTTTATTCTTATCTCTTGTTTGCTTGATATTGTAAGGAGAAATTTTGTCTTGGTCTGACTCAACAATGATCTAAATAATGCACTTTCCTAGGATGAGATTGAAAGCAAAGCAGCTGTGATGTTTGACTATATGGATCTAATATCAGATACAGGTAAATTGTGTCATGGATAGAATTAAATGCAGAGTTACAAACTTTTTAAATGTTTTAAAATCTATAGAGAACATACAACTTTGGTGATCAAAGCTCATATTTAATTGAATAAGTCTCCAGCTCTACATGTCAAATGAGCCCCAACCTCTCAAACAAGTGTCCTCTTCAAATTAGTACACCGCTCCTCTCTCACAAAAACATGTTTTATTCCCACTTTATCCATAACTTTTTAAGCTTCAACTTCAGCAGAATAGGAGTGTAGGGGAATGATGAGCCCCCCTTCCCATCCTTGATAAGGTGCCCTCCTTCTTTTTAAGTGTTCCTTGTTTTGGGCAAAAATTTGAAATAAGCTCCTACACTGTAGGTGATTATTCAAGGAAATACAAGATACATTGGGACAGAAATTCTCAATGAAGTAGCTAAAAGAAAAAAAAAAACAATTTGCATCAAGTTGGTGTCTTCCTTTTTATTGTTCTCACTTAGAAATAAATTTTTTCAGATTGCCTCTTTGGGTTGAATTCTAAATGTTTTTTGTTTTCTAAAAACAAAAATATCATTCTTAAATTGAAAATTAACTGTATCATGCTAGTCATTGTTTGGTCTACACTTTTGCAACTTTCTGTTCAAACATTACTCCAGAGCTTGCTGAGAGTTTTCCATCTTTCGCTGGAGATTTACGAGATCAGCCAACAGAAGTTCTTCATAGTATTAGCTTGGCAGTTTCTCAGGTATGCTCTTTTATGAATGTAGCGCAGAACTGTGATGGTCTGATTTTTTGAATTTATGAAAATATATACATAATTTATATTATGTAATAATTGTTTGGTGCATCGGAGGTAAATAGAGGGCAATATTTACTTCAAGCCATAAAGCAGTGAGGTAAATATCCATCACTTTCCCTTACACTGACTGAGGTGAATAACTGTTTTAAGTATATGCCACACGGAAACCAATAAATTAGGTTGTTTCTTTCAATATCATGGGGAAAAATGGTTGGAAATTGAACTTGTGGTGCATGATTTTGTGTGATTGGCTGCTTGGAGATGACTAGTACTTCCTATTCACTTCAAAACTAGCCAGCGTGCACGAATAGCATATTTCACTTGTTTTGTATATATGTACTAATAATTATCATAATTACAATACTTACTTTATTTAAAGTATATGTTACAATTTCCAGTAATTTCTAATAGTGCCTTAAAATTTTATAGCATACTTATTCAATTGAACTATTGATGAAATGTATAAACTATGAAAACAAATTATTTTTCTTATATTTTAATGTACAAAGATGGTAGAATGTCTTAATGTAGTAAAATCTTTAATTCTTATAAATGCTTTCCTAAAAGGATGAGTCTCGACTTTTTTTAAAAAAAATGTTATGATCATGTTGCTAGGTTGATAATTACAGAAATACTTTGACATGTAGATGTGATTTATGACTGACTCCAAAGATTTTCTTCCCTTTTTTGTTAATTTTTTTTAAATTCAAGGTTTTGTTGACTGTGGAGACAGCTGAGAGCCCCCATGGAGCACCATTGTTTGATTTGCCATATATACAAGCAAGGTATGTGAATTTGTAGGCTTTGCAAACATTCCAGCTTGTACCAGACATGAGAAAATAACGTTATGTATTTAACATAGGGAGGCTTGCTTGTTACTTTAGCATTTGTGTATAGTGACGGAATTTAAAATTCTCCTTAGATGGTATTCCTTTAATACATTGCTTGCTTGGTTACCTGGAGAGCATAATGTTAGATGACTTGTAGAAATAAAATGAACACACCCAATTTATATATATGTTTTTCTATTTCAAGGGTGATGTCTTTTGATATTTACTCTCCTTACAGTCTTTACCTAGCAGATTCATTTTTGTGCCTCATATGTTATATACTAGCTAAATGTCAATTGCTTTAATTTTAACCACCAGAATAACAAACTTTGAGCCTGCCATTCCACTCAAAAACCTCAAGTCTTGCTATTGGGGTATGTAAAATGTGTCCATGTACCTCTTTAAAAAATTTGATCTTGATGACTTGTGAGTTTTCAGTTCTTTAACTGATTTCACCTTCTCTGTATGCTGTGGAACTTTAACTCTTTACACCCCAAGATCAGTATGCATATTCTCCTTACTGCTCTCTTTACATTTGCCAAGGTGTTGACAAGGAGAATTTGTTTAATTAATAAAGAAATGATTCTTTTATTAGTTGGTGATCATTTCTGTTATTCTCCTGACCTTTATGTGTAATTCAGGGGTGATATTATAAGGAGAAATTTGATGTTGGTCACTCTTGGGGGTTGAAGAGTTAAGACCTCTGAACTCTCAGAAAATCATCCAAATCACACAGAGTTAAATTTTCTCAGACCTTTGAATTGTCCTTGCACTCACTTGTTTGCTGTAACAACTGCAGGCAAATTTGTGGCAATCCATGGAACAGTAATAAGAGTTAGCAATGTTAAACCTCTGGTGAAAAAGATGGCATTTTCATGCAACTTGTGCAGCCAGACACAGGTACGGTGTCTATGTCTTAATTATGCAGTCATGTTATTTTTTATTCATGTTTGGTTTGTGAATCTGACTATTTCAGAATTAAATGCTGATTTTTGTAGGCCATTTCAAGATTTCCAAGGCAACTTGAAATGAAATAAGAATGTGTGACTAAATTTTTGCAAGACTCAAAATGAGAAGACAATTTATTTTCTTTAAAAAATTCTCAAGACTAAGTGGTAGAAATAAAGCAATCTCATGTCTGAATTTTTCTGACGGCAACATTGATTTTTTTCATGGTCATTTCAAGGTTGTTCATCTCACCGACGGGAAGTACTCAATTCCAACTCAGGCAAGTTAATTTGATTCTTTAACTTGTCTCACATTTAAAAATTACTCAGAAGGGCTATTTGAACCATAATTTCAGAAGCTCACCATAGTAGCAGACAAAAAAACTTTAATTTGCAGTATACAGCATGCATTTTGGTGTTAAATTAAGAATTGTGAGTTCATTAATTTTGAAATTAGGATGCTCTGAAGGGCGAAGTTAATTGTATATGCATCATTAGGATATCATTGAATCTGTTATAATAATATTATAATTATAATTTACTAATCTTTCTTTGATTATCTCCCATATTCCCATGTGCATTATACACAACAAGGCATACTTTACTACATGTGTATTTTCATGATAAAACATGCCAAAACCTAGATCCAAATCAAATGAATCTACTTTGAAGTGCAAAGAAGTTTTTCAGTGGCTGCATGTTGTTGAGCTGTTGCTGGAAACTCACTTAATTAAAAGTTAAAGCAAGTCAGCAAAACCCTCAGAGGTAGTCATCAGTGCACATGGAAGTAATTAATGTTTTCAGGACTATCCTCTTTTTGAATTTTATTTCTTTATTAGTGTTCCTCAGTGGATTGTCGTGGCAAATCTTTCACTCCTGAGAGAAGCTCACCAATGACTGAGACAATTGACTGGCAAACTATCAAGTGAGTGGTCATTTAAATGAAAAACAAAATCAACTATGGCTTATTCCAGTTTCTGCTGTGTGAATTGACTTTGAGTAATGCTTTTCCTCTTGGAAGGGATCTCCATATAATTGCAGAAATCTCTTCTTCCCTCCCCTCTAACATTACATCTGTTTTTGTTAAGAGTTTGCTAGTACCAATTTAAACTCCTGGCAGGAGAGAGAGGTCTACATTGCAAAAGTGAAGTATTGTGAGAGGAGAGAGGTCTACACTGTGAGAGTGAAGTATAATGTCGGAGGAGAGAGGTGTACACTGTGGAAGTGAAGTAATGTTGGAGGAGAGAGGTCTACACTGTGAGAGTGAAGTATTGTGGGAGGAGAGAGGTCTACACTGTGAGAGTGAAGTATTGTGGAAGGAGAGAAGACTACACTGTGAGAGTGAAGTATTGTGGGAGGAAAGAGGTCTACACTGTGAGAGTGAAGTATTGTTGGAGGAGAGAGGTCTACACTGTGAGAGTGAAGTATTGTGGGAGGAGAGAGGTCTACACTGTGAGAGTGAAGTATTGTGGGAGGAGAGAGGTCTACACTGTGAGAGTGAAGTATTGTGGGAGGAGAGAGGTCTACACTGTGAGAGTGAAGTATTGTGCAAGGAGAGAGGTCTACACTGTGAGAGTGAAGTATTGTGGGAGGAGAGAGGTCTACACTGTGGGAGTGAAGTATTGTGGGAGGAGAGAGGTCTACACTGTGAGAGTGAAGTATTGTGGGAGGAGAGAGGTCTACACTGTGAGAGTGAAGTATTGTGGGAGGAGAGAGGTCTACACTGTGAGAGTGAAGTATTGTGGGAGGAGAGAGGTCTACACTGTGAGAGTGAAGTATTGTGGGAGGAGAGAGGTCTACACTGTGAGAGTGAAGTATTGTGGGAGGAGAGAGGTCTACACTGTGGGAGTGAAGTATTGTGGAAGGAGAGAAGTCTACACTGTGAGAGTGAAGTATTGTGGGAGGAGAGAGGTCTACACTGTGAGAGTGAAGTATTGTGGAAGGAGAGAGGTCTACACTGTGAGAGTGAAGTATTGTGGAAGGAGAGAGGTCTACACTGTGAGAGTGAAATATTGTGGGAGGAGAGAGGTCTACACTGTGAGAGTGAAGTATTGTGGAAGGAGAGAGGTCTACACTGTGGGAGTGAAGTATTGTGGGAGGAGAGAGGTCTACACTGTGAGAGTGAAGTATTGTGGAAGGAGAGAAGTCTACACTGTGGGAGTGAAGTATTGTGGGAGGAGAGAGGTCTACACTGTGGGAGTGAAGTATTGTGGGAGGAGAGAGGTCTACACTGTGGTAGTGAAGTATTGTGGGAGGAGAGAGGTCTACACTGTGAGAGTGAAGTATTGTGGGAAGAGAGAGGTCTACACTGTGAGAGTGAAGTATTGTGGGAGGAGAGAGGTCTACACTGTGAGAGTGAAGTATTGTGGGAGGAGAGAGGTCTACACTGTGAGAGTGAAGTATTGTGGAAGGAGAGAAGTCTACACTGTTAGAGTGAAGTAATGTGGGAGGAGAGAGGTCTACACTGTGAGAGTGAAGTATTGTGGAAGAAGAGAGGTCTACACTGTGAGAGTGAAGAATTGTGGGAGGAGAGAGGTTTACACTGTGGTAGTGAAGTATTGTGGGAGGAGAGAGAGGTCTACACTGTGAGAGTGAAGTATTGTGGAAGGAGAGAGGTCTACACTGTGGGAGTGAAGTATTGTGGGAGGAGAGAAGTCTACACTGTGAGAGTGAAGTATTGTGGGAGGAGAGAGGTCTACACTGTGAGAGTGAAGTATTGTGGAAGGAGAGAGGTCTACACTGTGAGAGTGAAGTATTGTGGAAGGAGAGAGGTCTACACTGTGAGAGTGAAATATTGTGGGAGGAGAGAGGTCTACACTGTGAAAGTGAAGTATTTTGGGAGGAGAGAGGTCTACACTGTGGTAGTGAAGTATTGTGGGAGGAGAGAGGTCTACACTGTGAGAGTGAAGTATTGTGGGAGGAGAGAGGTCTACACTGTAAGAGTGAAGTATTGTAGGAGGAAAGGGGTCTTCACTGTAAGAGTGAAGTATTTTGGGAGGAGAGAGGTCTACACTGTGGGAGTGAAGTATTGTGGGAGGAGAGAGGTCTACACTGTGCGAGTGAAGTATTGTGGGAGGAGAGAGGTCTACACTGTGAGAGTGAAGTATTGTGGGAGGAGAGATGTCTACACTGTGGGAGTGAAGTATTGTGGAAGGAGAGAAGTCTACACTGTGAGAGTGAAGTATTGTGGGAGGAGAGAGGTCTACACTGTGAGAGTGAAGTATTGTGGAAGGAGAGAGGTCTACACTGTGAGAGTGAAGTATTGTGGAAGGAGAGAGGTCTACACTGTGAGAGTGAAATATTGTGGGAGGAGAGAGGTCTACACTGTGAGAGTGAAGTATTGTGGAAGGAGAGAGGTTTACACTGTGGGAGTGAAGTATTGTGGGAGGAGAGAGGTCTACACTGTGGGAGTGAAGTA
Source organism: Pocillopora verrucosa (assembly GCF_036669915.1). NCBI lineage: Eukaryota > Metazoa > Cnidaria > Anthozoa > Scleractinia > Pocilloporidae > Pocillopora > Pocillopora verrucosa. The sequence continues at coordinate 3,900,510 of NC_089318.1, forward strand.
TTGTGGGAGGAGAGAGGTCTACACTGTGGTAGTGAAGTATTGTGGGAGGAGAGAGGTCTACACTGTGAGAGTGAAGTATTGTGGGAAGAGAGAGGTCTACACTGTGAGAGTGAAGTATTGTGGGAGGAGAGACGTTTACACTGTGAGAGTGAAGTATTGTGGGAGGAGAGAGGTCTACACTGAGAGTGAAGTATTGTGGGAGGAGAGAGGTCTACACTGTGAGAGTGAAGTATTGTGGGAGGAGAGAGGTCTACACTGTGAGAGTGAAGTATTGTGGAAGGAGAGAAGTCTACACTGTTAGAGTGAAGTAATGTGGGAGGAGAGAGGTCTACACTGTGAGAGTGAAGTATTGTGGAAGAAGAGAGGTCTACACTGTGAGAGTGAAGAATTGTGGGAGGAGAGAGGTCTACACTGTGGTAGTGAAGTATTGTGGGAGGAGAGAGAGGTCTACACTGTGAGAGTGAAGTATTGTGGAAGGAGAGAGGTCTACACTGTGGGAGTGAAGTATTGTGGGAGGAGAGAGGTCTACACTGTGGTAGTGAAGTATTGTGGGAGGAGAGAGAGGTCTACACTGTGAGAGTGAAGTATTGTGGGAAGAGAGAGGTCTACACTGTGAGAGTGAAGTATTGTGGGAGGAGAGAGGTCTTCACTGTAAGAGTGAAGTATTGTGGGAGGAGAGAGGTCTACACTGTGGGAGTGAAGTATTGTGGGAGGAGAGAGGTCTACACTGTGAGAGTGAAGTATTGTGGGAGGAGAGAGGTCTACACTGTGAGAGTGAAGTATTGTGGGAGGAGAGAGGTCTACACTGTGAGAGTGAAGTATTGTGGGAGGAGAGAGGTCTACACTGTAAGAGTGAAGTATTGTAGGAGGAAAGAGGTCTACTCTGTGAGAGTGAAGTATTGTGGGAGGAGAGAGGTCTACACTGTGAGAGTGAAGTATTGTGGGAGGAGAGAGGTCTACACTTTAAGAGTGAAGTATTGTGGGAGGAGAGAGGTCTACACTGTGAGAGTGAAGTATTGTGGGAGGAGAGAGGTCTACACTGTGAGAGTGAAGTATTGTGGGAGGAGAGAGGTCTACACTGTGGGAGTGAAGTATTGTGGGAGGAGAGAGGTCTACACTGTGAGAGTGAAGTATTGTGGGAGGAGAGAGGTCTACACTGTGGGAGTGAAGTATTGTGGAAGGAGAGAAGTCTACACTGTGAGAGTGAAGTATTGTGGGAGGAGAGAGGTCTACACTGTGAGAGTGAAGTATTGTGGAAGGAGAGAGGTCTACACTGTGAGAGTGAAGTATTGTGGAAGGAGAGAGGTCTACACTGTGAGAGTGAAATATTGTGGGAGGAGAGAGGTCTACACTGTGAGAGTGAAGTATTGTGGAAGGAGAGAGGTTTACACTGTGGGAGTGAAGTATTGTGGGAGGAGAGAGGTCTACACTGTGGGAGTGAAGTATTGTGGGAGGAGAGAGGTCTACACTGTGGTAGTGAAGTATTGTGGGAGGAGAGAGGTCTACACTGTGAGAGTGAAGTATTGTGGGAGGAGAGAGGTCTACACTTTAAGAGTGAAGTATTGTGGGAGGAGAGAGGTCTACACTGTGAGAGAGAAGTATTGTGGGAGGAGAGAGGTCTACACTGTGAGAGTGAAGTATTGTGGGAGGAGAGAGGTCTACACTGTAAGAGTGAAGTATTGTAGGAGGAAAGAGGTCTACTCTGTGAGAGTGAAGTATTGTGGGAGGAGAGAGGTCTACACTGTGAGAGTGAAGTATTGTGGGAGGAGAGAGGTCTACACTTTAAGAGTGAAGTATTGTGGGAGGAGAGAGGTCTACACTGTGAGAGTGAAGTAGTGTGGGAGGAGAGAGGTCTACACTGTGAGAGTGAAGTATTGTGGGAGGAGAGAGGTCTACACTGTGGGAGTGAAGTATTGTGGGAGGAGAGAGGTCTACACTGTGAGAGTGAAGTATTGTGGCTCAGAGCTCATTGAATGACCTGTTTAAGAGTTTAACCCTTTGACATGTAAGGGTGACTAGGATCTTATTTTCCCTTACAATACCACCCCTGAATCAAATATTAAGGCCATGATAATAAACAAATTGATCTGCAGTTAATGAAGCTTTTGATTGTTAAACAAATTCCCCCTGTCAGCACCTTCAGAGAGGTATAGAGAACAGTACAGAGAATATGCTTACTAATCTTAGAGTGTAACATAGGGTTAACTTCTACCTCAGACAGTGTATGCAGTGTACTGTAGGCCTCTGCTTGACACATGAGATGCAGATGTGCCCATGTATAAATGTATATTCTGTACATGTAGATGAACAAGATAAAAAATTATGAAAAAATACAAAGAGGATCAGACTGAATAAAATTTAACTGCACAGCTTTCAAAATCCTTGTAAGCTGTTTGGTTGAGCTGTAGTTGTGGAACTTTGTTTTACCCTGTAAGGTTACCTACTCGTTCTTCATATCAAATTCTTTAAAGAGAATATCATAAGTTTCTTTCAGTCTACAATAGTTTGAAACCATGGTGACTAAATTAAAAAGAATGGTTTTAGCAAAGATGTTGGTTTCAATGTTTGTTCTCCCTTCCCAAAGAGTTCAGGAAATCATGGACGATGACCAACGTGAATCTGGAAGAATTCCAAGAACTGTTGAGTGTGAACTGACTGCTGATCTAGGTATGAATCTATGATCTTCTAATTTGGTGTATGAAGATTTTCTTCCTCTTGTTTTTAAATGTATATGAAAATTAACCCTTAAACCCCTAGGAGTCTGTTATAAGTATATATTTTCTCCTGACAAAATTACCCAAATCACAAAGCTATTTCACAATAATAAAGGAAAATGATCACTAGAGAAGTGCTTGATTTTCAAACAAATCCTCCCCAACAGCATTTTCTGAAATGTGATTATAGAGCAATGTTGAGAATATGCATACTGATGTTAGGGTTAAAGGGTTAACCCTTTAATTCCCAAGATCACATTAGTAATTCTCCTTACTGTCTGCCAAACGATTATCATTATGTTAGTTTGGAGAATTTGATGTTGGATCAATTAGTAATCCCATAATTGACAGTTTTCTTTATTCTCATCACTTGTCTGTATGTAAAGATATAGTAAGGAGAAATTCTGTCTTGGTCACTCACGGGAGTTAAATGGTTAATAGTATCCAAGATTTTTTCATACTAAATATATCTTCTTTTCTCTGTAACATTTATTCTTATCATCCAAACCGATGTGATACATGTACCTCTAGGTTTGTTTGCTTTTATTAGGACTTTGCTTAGCTATTAGTTACAGTAACTGCAGTGAAAAGAGAAGAAGAGCAATTGAATAAACTCATCGGAATAATGAAGGAACATCTCCATGTATCTGTTCCCTGTTAAGTAATCTCCTGAATTTAGGAACTGATAAAAGTCAAACTTGGTTTCCTGTCCGACATGGATACCTGTAGTACATTTTGTCAGTTAGAGTAACATGATTTTTTTTTTCCTATGTTCTCTGTCCTCTTTTTGCTAGTGGACAGCTGTGTTCCAGGTGATATGGTTACCGTTACTGGGATTGTGAAGGCTACAGGAACAGAAGAAAGTAGGTAGTTGGAAGAAAGAACTGTAGAGCAAATAGATCCAGCTGTCTTTTAATTAAACCCTTTTTTTTTTTTTTAACAAGCATTATCATTAAACATGGTGCCCATGAAATGAAATTTCTATGAAAATCCAAACAATTTCAAAGGAAAAGAAACAATAGCACTTGGAACAAACAATTTATCTTGGGAAAGCTCATTTTCATCAAGTCAAGCGAAGTACATACAAGGGAATTTTGTTCAAAAGCTTGTGTATGGATTTGTTTTGCTTAATGTGCAACTGCAAAATGTTAGTCAATGAGCTCTTTGGTCTGTCTTTAATGCTGGGTTATACATTCAGAGTTGGAGAACTACAATGCACAGGTAGTTGACATATCATACCACTCAAATTTTCAAGTTGGTTATACCTTAATCTGCTGGTACTAAGCCCTTGTCAAATATACCACAATTTAACCACGATTGTTTTGTTTGTGTGGTAGATTGGGAGAAGACAGCTTTCGGTTTCAAAACAACCAGTTTATTTCATATGGCTGAAATCATGCCTGCAGTTACATATAAGATCTGTTATATTAGTTTCTACAGGTGTGTGCCTCTTGTCAATCAAGTCATGCCTCAAATTACACATAATTGGTTCCTATCATAACAACGATCAGTCCTTGTGTCCTCAGGAAATTGATTCACTGCTGTGCACCATCAGTGTCCCAATTAAAGAAGACCCCTTTTACGCCTCCTTGCATCTGTTTTTTAATTACTGACAGTACATTTCTGAACTGTTTACTGGTAGATCGCAACAAGAGCAACAAAGACAAGTGCATGTTCCTACTTTACCTCCATGTCAATGCTGTGAATAATAACAAGGGAGGAACTGGGGCTACCGAACAAACCAGTGGACTGGCCATGGAATTTTCTATTAAGGTTTTTTCATTTACACTTTGTATTTGAAAAATCCTCCTTGTTTTAAAATGATTTCTATTCACATCAAAACTTTCCTTTTTTTATCTTGTTGTTCACCTATGATATGCTACTTTTGTGGCATTGACTATATAATGCTCATTGTCTAACAAGTACTTTAAGCTAATTTTAGGAAAATATATATTTTTCTGAGCCTGGAGTTTTTTTTCTTTTTTTTTTCCTCATTTGATAGGAACTGTATGCGATTCAAGAAATTCAGGCTCAGAAGAACTTGTTTCGATTGATCGTTGGGTGAGAGTATTAGAATGCATTTTTAATTGAAGTTGGTTTGTTTCTTTTACTCCCTCAAGTGTATGTATGCGTATATTTTATTTATTTTCATTACTGAGACTATTACGTAGAATTTTCAATAATTCCAAGAAAATTGTGGACTGCCTCTTGCTTATGATTAATTCTGAGTACTCTAAAACATTTTTGAGAGATTTGCAAAATTAAGTAATAAAATTACTTGGATTAAGTCTGTTAGTGATTTGAGAAAAGTGTGTTTTTTTTTTTTCTGTAAGGTAAAACATTTTCTACCTCATTTTCAATTGCAGCTCTTTGTGCCCTTCAATCTATGGACACGAGGTATTGTTTTCTAATTTACCTAGTTTGTAAATGACTTAGACTGAGTAAATAAAAGGGAATTTTCTTGTAATCAATTGATATTTGATTTTGATGCCAAAAACCTCTTCATTCATCATCATTATTATTCCTTTTGTTAGATGGTGAAAGCAGGTTTGGTGTTAGGCCTGTTTGGTGGAACCCAGAGATACCTGAATGATAAGGTACAGTTTTAATTTTGTTACCCTATCTTTAACAGGGGTAAAAATGTCGATTTTTTTTTACCTTTGCTGATAACTTTGACAGTCAGGAATGTACTGTACTTGCCTTCATCTCTGTCTCTCTGACACTGTCTCTGAAAACACGTTTTAAACTTTCCCACCGTACCTCGCTACCTTTTTCCCTTCCAATGATCGATTCAGTGTTGATAGTCGTCTGGATTGGGGCTGGGGGAGGAGGGGGAGGCGAGATTTGCCAGCCATTAGGGTGGTATATCGTAAAATGGTTTGATAAGTCATCATGGTAAATAACACTTTCAAAAGAGAAATATAATCGTTTGCCGGACGATGTGGTCACCTTGGATGTGGTTCGCGACGTTTCGACTACATACTGTTTGTCTTCTTCAGATGATAATGGATTATAATACACACACGTATATTTAAATCTTCGCCCGAAGAAGACCAGCAGTATGTATTCGAAACGTTGCGATCCACATTCAAAGTGACCACATCGTGAGACAAACAATCACATCCCTTTTTTTGAATGCATTGGGTTAGTAGTGTTCTATCAAAGAAAACAGGTGATGAGAAAAGGTAAAATTATCAGCTGAGGGTGTTGCCTTAATCACTAAATTCTCTTATGATTTACACGGAGATGTTTGAAAGCTAGAAGGGGGAACTGTGGATCTGACCTTTGAAGTTATGTAAAGGTGAAAAGTGAATTAGGAAGCATACTTTCGGATTTATGTAAATGAAGTCACATGCCTCCAGGAAAAAAAGAATGATGTAATGTTAAGATTCACCTCATCTAAACGTTGCTTACAATTTTTTTTACAGAATCGTATTCCAGTGAGAGGCAATCCACACATTTTGGTTGTTGGAGACCCAGGATTGGGGAAAAGCCAGGTGATTGGAATAGATGCTGGTTTGATTAACCTTCTTAGTTTTGTTTTTTGCACCAATCTCTTCCCTTTAAAATTTGAGATGAGTGCATGGTATTTTGCAAAGCTTAAGGCTGGTTTTCATCAATGTTGAAGTTGGAGCCGTTCAGAGGCGCAGAGCCATAGGATCAAGGAAAATCAAAACGATTATGACTCGGTGGCTTATATCATTGTCTAGGCTAATGTAATAATTAAATTGTGGGAATCGAAGTTCAGCTTAAAACTGCGAATAAACGTAAGAGTACCTGTTTTAAATTCAGGGATTCAGTGGTAAGGTAAACTTATCTTTACAAGAGGGATGTTTGAAGATCTAAAACTTGAGTCACAAGTATAAGATTTGCATAACTTTCGAGAGTGTTAAAATGTAGCCATTTAGACACAGCTAAGTTCTCTATCGCGTTCATTAAATATTTCTCAAACAGACGACTAAAGTCTCACAACCGTGTTTCCATACTCTCATCTAAACACACCTGTGGACCAGTGCGAGGGCCTATGGTATCTGCAATATTTTCTGACAGAATCTGTGAAACGGGCCGAATTACTTTTGGGGCGATAACAATCAGGCACCAAGCGAAAGCATTCTATTATTTTATACTTCTCGTGTGTGTGTCTTGAGTGCAGATGCTTCAGGCAGTGTCCAATGTTGCTCCAAGAGGCGTCTATGTCTGTGGAAATGCAACGTCAACCTCAGGACTCACGGTAACAAATTTATTGTGTTTTGTCTACATAATTTTCCATCTACGTTCTCTTGGAAGAACTTAATTATGAAGAAACCTTTGTATTTTTAATAGAAAGGTTGATATCCTGATTCAGACGCTCGAAGCGGCGAAAATCAAACGGGAGGGAAGGACAATTTGAAGTAAACACCTTTTATACTCCATTTGCCACGTTGTTTTTTAGGTTACACTGTCTAAGGAAGGCTCCTCTGGAGATTATTCTTTAGAGGCTGGAGCACTTGTGTTAGGAGACCAAGGTACGTTGTATGCATTGTTTATTTACTTTTTTCGTTATTTGATTGATTTCAGAAGAAAAAAAATCGATTCTCGCAAATATATCTAGACTGGAAAAATACTCTGGACAGGAGTTGAAAGAATTCTTACTCAAAGCAAATTATTCCCCCTCCACCACGCCAACAGTTGGTGTCGATTTTCTTTTCAAATCCTTTTTTCTTTCCTTTTTTGTTTGCTTTACCCAATGAACTGAGCCCATGAAACGAGGCGGAAGGCGATGGGGAAAGGAAACATTAGTTATAATGATGGCCCAATCAAATTCAGTTCTTTTTTCCCTTGTAATACACTGGTTTAGGTTGCTGCTGTATTGATGAATTCGACAAGATGGGGAGCCAACATCAGGCTTTGCTTGAAGCAATGGTGAGGTTTGAATATTCACATTAAACTTATCTTTATCCACATTCAGAATAAATCTAGTGGTGTCCTATCGTAAATCCTGAAATCTGATGGGTCATTCTACCCGCTGTCTATACCATGATAGATGGTAAGTAAAGAGGGTGACTAGGCAGTATGCGGTTGTATAAACAAATTGAACGCAAGACATGATCCTGCTAAGTTTTGAACGACGAGTAGATATGTACCAAACAATTACTAGATTATTCGCTCTCGATTTCCACGCGTAATATTTCTTTCGGGCTTCGCCCTGATTGATCATTGCGCGATAGCAATCTCGAACTCATAATTGAATTGTTTAGTGTACACGAGGCTTATGTGAGAATCAACTTTTCCCCTTGATGATGTGCTCAGAATGAAAGGCTCCAAATGTGAAAAGAACAAGATTACTAGTTCATGTGTGTCTTGAGGATCTTTTCATCTTGTCCTTTTAGGAACAGCAAAGTATAAGTATCGCAAAAGCCGGCGTTGTTTGCAGGTCAGTAAAGGTGTATTTTATTTTATATCGTGTCCTCTTCTTTTTTTATTCCTTTAAGAAAAGTATAATGATAGAAATTATTACAAGGACAAAGAACGAGAGAAAAAAAAAACAACATAGAACGGGCAAAATGACCAGTTAGTAGGAGACCAATCTGTTGAATATTTACAATACTCAGTAAAGGAGTTAAACTCGGAGAAAGTGGTAACAAGTCTGGTGGGTAGCAAGTAAGATGGCTTGCGCCGGGGACCATTAGATTACAATTCCTCTGTACAAACAATTCTGCCACGCTGCCTTCTCTGAAAAACCGGCCGAACCGGTTTCGTATCAGTGTGTTCTTTCTAAAATTTTGCACGTTTTCTTGACGTTATTTGGTCAAATGGAATCTTTCGTGGTTTGACAAAAGTTAATGATAAATCGGTTACCCAGACTGACATCGTTGTCTTTCCATGTGAAGATATGAATGGTAAGTTTACTGCGCGCAGAGCCACTATCATGTTCGAAACAGGAAAAAGTCTGCTATTTCGTCAGTATCTGGGTAGTAAATGATTTGGCGTACTCATTTCAGCCTACCGGCGAGAACATCAATCCTTGCGGCCGCCAACCCTGTGGGTGGTCACTACAACAAAGCAAAGACTGTGTCCGAGAATCTCAAGTAAGTCAGCTGACTCTTACATTTAATTTAGTTAGTGCTGACTAAACTGAGTATTCATACGATCCTTAAAATTTTTTTTTTCTTAGGATGGGGAGTGCTTTGTTGTCACGCTTCGACCTGGTTAGTTCAGAAAATCTGTCATAACTGACTTCGCTCCACTTTGGGGCGAACGCATTGAGATCGTTGTAAACATGTGTTCGACACACAGCAATCGAATTCAGATAGAGACAAATTTTTGTTGTATTTTTAGGTTTTCATTTTGTTGGACAAGCCAGACGAGGTTAGTTGATTTCCTGAGAACCGTTCCACATTTTTTCTTTCTAATGTCCTCAGTCATGATGCGAGCTCAGTCTTACGTGTAACAGTATTCCGAGATGATATTTTGTATCAATATTTTTTATCGGTTTAAGATTCTCACCTCTTGGATGATGTTTGTCTACACTAACAAAGCGTAATTTTCTTCGTCTCCAAGGGACGCCATCAGATATCGTAATTGTAGCTTCCTTACAATATCAATACATTGTTAAGCAAAAAGGTAATGAAGATAAAGAAAATAACAGTTAGCGGATTAGTAGTTGATACAATACCAAATTTCCGAACTAACGTCAAGATTTGTATAGCAGACAGTAAGGAGAATTTCTGATGAGATATTGGGAATGAAAGGGTTAGCTGTGGATGATCACTTACGCCATAAAAGTTAGCTGAATGCTGCTCATTTTTCAACAGGAAATGGATTGTATGTTGTCCGAACATGTTATGGCCTTGCATGCTGGGAAAAAGAGGTAAATCATTAAACTTTTTTGTAATTATTTCATGCTGATGATCTCAAGGATGTTTGACTGACAAAACTGCCTAACTACTGTTTTGAGGTTTAAGAGTGAGAAAGGACGATTTGTCTTGCACCTTCTGTTACAAGGTGTAGAAGAAAGAGGCCAAGAGCTTTGATTATCAAATGGGCAAGTCCCTAAAGAATGCCAAATTCATTTCCTAGTAAAAATTCAATCGTCAACAGTAAGGAAACTTTGATGTAAAGATGTGGCGATCATCTCAATTACGTGGAGTTCGTTGATGGACTTGTTTTTTCAATCCCCTATCGGTACCGGATCCGGTCGAGATTTGAACTCGACATCTCCCGTTCTACAGTCTGCTGCCCAGATTTTAGAATAGAAATGTCTGTAATAATGGTACATGATTCTTTATCTTTGTAGTGCATTTGGAGTGGTGACAGCAAGACGGCGTTCAAGAGAGGTACAGAGATTCTTCATCCAAGGTTAAAATTCCCTAGCTCGCGTGCACGCCCTCGTTATTAGCGCTGCAGGACGAGAGGATTGGAGGCCGGGGTTTACCGGTGGTCTGGCGCCATTAATGAGTGCAAGACCATTTGCCGACCCCTTGCCGGCTTACGTAGCTCAAAGCTTCAAACTTATTCGCGGGCGAAGAAGCGCTCGTTCTAAAATGCAAACAGCTTAATGACGCGGTAAATTACCCATTACGCATAACTGAGATGACAGGGAAAGTTTCTTCGAGCTTGTTAAGAATATTCGACGAATTTCGTTTTATCACTGGCGGATTTCAACTTTAAAAAAGAACCTGGGCTTTGTATTTTATTACAGCCATCGTTGAATGATCGAGACTGGGAATAGTTTCTTGCACATGACATTCATATCATGAACAATGTTGCTGTGTGAGTTTGCGTGATTAAAATCCTGATCAAAAGTTAAAAGGGGTTTCCGCAGCAGGGAAAGAAATTATATTGGGCATCTTCAAGATTCGAGGATATGGTGAAAACAAACTTTGCTGAGGCGTCAGTCCCACTCCTTTGTAAATACAGAAAGGAAGACTTAACAGCAACGTAACGACCTTTCTAAGCTGTCCGATTGAGTAAGGCGATGCTAGACAGAGCAGCACGTAACATTAACGACGATTAAAACATTAACAGCCAAAAATAACAAAAACATGCGTCGGAAGATATACCTATTTCATGATCTTAAAAGGAGGACAAAATGATTTTCAGAGCAGTTTGTGCCTTAGGAAATGAAAATTACATATTATAGTTTTGTCCCCTAGTTTTACTTTATTTGCTCAGGCTAAGAATGAATGACTCTATTTTATCGGATACTTACTACGATCAAGTTGCCCATTTATAGCTGTTAATTATTTTCGGATGGCCACAGGACAGTAGCAGTGATGAGGACGAGATGAGGAGACAATGGGAAGCTGATAAACCCCTCTCTGAACGTCTAAAGGTAAATTTAGGGCATTGCCAGGTTTTTAAGTTAACCTGGCGGGTGGATGTTGCTTCTCTTATATTTGACGCGGATAAAGGGTGAATAACGTTTGGCTTTTTTTTTGCCAGATTGGTCGAAATGAAGAGTTTGATGCCATTCCCAGCCAACTACTTCGAAAAGTTAGTATTGTTATCAGTGGACACTTTAACTCCTTGGCCTGACTTATTATTGCCAAATTCCTGACATAATTTGCATTTTGAGTTTATCTTTTATGGAATTTACTTTCAAGCGGTATACTCAGTCTGCAATGTTTGTTCTCTACTTCGGTACCATTTGAATTAATATTATTGGAATTTATCGCAAAAGGCATTAAAGGAACCACCACAATGGTTACGAAACATTTCTCTAACAAATACAATTTTGAATACGATGATTATGTCACTAATTTGGGTCATTTGCGTTACAGTACGTGGGTTACGCCAGGACGTATGTGCATCCTAAACTAACTCCTGCAGCAGCAGAAGTCTTACAGGTGAAATATTCATTGTCACATGACGGTGGCACAAACTTCTGGTCATTTTCTTTTTTCGTTTTTCATTTGCAATTAGACAGTTAAGCCTTAGTTACCTAGATCATGGCAGTGCCACCATTCAAAGGTTTTTTTTGGTAAGCGAGCTATATATATGGGAGAATTTTCTGCCCAATTGTCATGCGAAGCCATGGACAGGGAAGAGGAATCGTTTGGTAAAATCTCAGACCCCGAGCCAGCCTGGTGGACCATGCTTTTATGAAAAAGCCGTAAATTTTTCGGGAGTACTGAGAACTTTGGTCCAAGATTTTGATTTACAGACTGGACTAAGCGACGTCTGTTATAATTGACTGGTGTGATGTATCAGCTTTCTGAAGGAATTGTCTCAGCGACAAAGCGAAAACTAAAAAGGCTTGTATTAAATTTTGTTGATGGTAGCCAAGAATCTATGCATTTGTGGTATATGTGTAGAGTTACGTGCGTAAATACGCAAAATCCTTTGTTTTATTTGTTTTGTTTTTATTTGTACATAAGTTTTTGCCAGAGGCATGTATTAGCCTCGTACGAAGTTCTAAATTCTTTTTGCAGTTAAAGTAATGGTTTTGATCGCAAAGAACTTATGAAACAAGTAATGTTTGACCTTTACATAGAAAGGGACGAACAGTGATCTTCACAGCCAAATCTTAATCAGGGCAGTTGTAGAAGGTAAAGCCTAGAAAGAGATTTAAGGTGGATTCGGCAAATTCGCCATCAGCGAGTGGCTTTGTAGCCTAGCTAAAATCCCTTCGAAGTTTTAATCTTTTTTTCATGTTTTCGGATTAATTTCTCGCTGACTTAGTTGTGTTTCTTCTTTAGAATTTTTATTTGGACTTAAGACAACAGCATCACAGTGCGGATAGTACTCCTATCACTACCAGGCAACTTGAGTCACTCATAAGACTCACTCAGGTATAAACATTAATTTCGCCGTAAAGTCTTACTGTTGAATCAAGCATTAAGATAACACGAAAGAAGGATACGATCATCACCATTTAAAGAAGTTCTTGATTGTTTAACGATGTCTCCTTGTCACTACCACAGGAAATTTTTTATAGATAACAGTATAGTGAGAATGCGTAGTAATGTCAGGGTGTTATTTGTTTTTGCAAATTTTGTAGATAGTCTTCGGTTTCCCATAGAAATAAGATCTATCGAAAGAAAACACTGCAAAAATTTGCTACCATCAGTCTAATAAAAAAACTCCATACTCCATCTGTTAATTAATGTTATTTGTTTTGAATTGATTTTTTAATTCTTTTCTTGTACGTGTTCTGCCATCAATGCTTGCGTCATTGCTTTTAATGGAAACATCTCCCAACAGAAATGCCCCAACATCGAACCGCAAAAATTTGTTCTCGCAAAACTTACAGAAAGAAACGCCATTCCGCATACAAGGAGGCGATTTCTGACGTTTACGTCGACCTCATTTTTCACCTTCACTAATGCAATATGTCGACCTTTTATTCCGAGGATAGTACATTATTCGCAATTCGCTACCCAACTCAAAGGTACGCATGCACGTCACTAGACGTCAGGGAAGCGCATCAACTTCAATTTTGACGTCATGTTGACATCTCTTTTACTTCTCTGTTCAAATCTGCCCTTGAAGGCACGAGCACGGCTTGAGATGCGCGAAAAGGCTAGCCAACAAGACGCCAAGGATGTGGTGGAGATCATGAAATACAGTCTCCTGGACACGTTTAGCGACGACTTTGGAAATCTGGATTTTCAACGCTCTCAACATGGCTCCGGAATGAGCTCAAGAGCACAGGTTAGTCTTTGTGGAGAAGGTTCGGTACTCATCGTCACGTACCCAGCAAAGTCTGTCTTCAATAATTGATAGAAGAGCTAACTGCGTTCATTTTTCCTTCGTTCGCTTATAAAATCTCTTTTTAACACACAAGCATCGAATTCGCATGGAAAACTCCATTTTAGGCCACCAAGGGTAGAGCAAACGCCATTCTTTGCGGTGAGGCAGGTACTCAATAATGGTTTTATTTATATGTAAGGTGTTCTTTCTGTATGTTTTTGTATTTCTTTTTTCTTATGTAATTTAATAACGCCTTTAGTTAAAGTCTTGTCCTGCCTAGATTAGCATTGTAGCTATTTGCAGGACATGAAGTTTTGTAAACCTTATATTTCTTCTTTAAATAAAGAGTGTTGAGTGTGTTGAGTGTTGAGTTTTATTCGCCTCATGGGTCTGTTGAATCATTCCTGTTATGGTTTTATTTGGGAGACTTTGTCTCAGTTTGTTAAGAAGGAGTTGAAGTCCGTGATTGCTGAATTCTTTTTATCTTGTAGTCAAAACGCTTCGTTGCAGAGCTAAGTCGCATTTCAGAGAGGGAATACAACTCACTTTTCACCGTTGAACAAATGAGGAGGATAGCGAAGGTAACTGGGACGCTTTTCTTTAGTACGGACTTGCCTGTAAAATGCTTAATTTTCTAACAAATGAATACAATTGGAGAGAGAGTAGATTGGCTTCTCATATGGGCGTTATTCAACTGGGATATCTTTTCCTGCATGTTCCTCACATGAGCAAATTGTGCACACTTTTTCACTGATTCTAATGTATCAAAATGCTGGCGCTCCTTTCTATAATTAACATTAAAATATTTCATATCAGGACTTAAGAGATTACATTCCAAAAGTCGTTGGGTTCTCGATGATATTAGAAATTTAAGGTGGCAAATAAGTTCAAAAAGGTGTTTTTGTTCTTCACCTTTTTCCACCCATTAAATCTGGTGTAACAAAGTTCAAGTTAAGAGTACTATTTCTTAAATATGGCTGCTCCGCTGGCGCGTCGCGCGCCCCGAAGTTTCGCAATCATTTAGTGTGTGTCCGAAGTGTCTGGTTTGCCAGCCACTTCTCCTTGAATGATCCACTCAGAGGGATCTTATTTAAAAAAGTTTCAGTCTGAAAAGCACCTTTTTTTCATATTTACTTGTGATAGGATCTACGACTGCAGATTCGTAATTTCGACGACTTTGTTTTCTCCCTGAACAACCAAGGGTTTCTTCTGAAGAAGGGACCGAGAGTCTACCAGCTGCAGACCTCGAACTGCCTGTAATTGATAAGTAAGCTACTGGGGATGTTTGATGGAGATTGTGTCCTGGAAAAGGACAAGACTGTGTGAAAATACTAGACCTGTATCACTGAGGATATTCGGACGAAAGCTTTCTACGTTAAAATAAAAATTTGGTTCCTTAGGTCCTCAAGTTAAGTTACACTCGTGCAGAAGAACTGAGTTATTTAGTTAGTTTCTATGATACAGCCGTGTTTTTTTCCTACAGTACCACAGTAACAAACACATCTAAAAAGTACAAATACTAAATGAAATCACGGATTAAGATTTAATGGCCGAAAGCGCGTCCAAAAAAATCATGTTTCCATTCTTTTAATAATAAAAAAAAAACAATGATGATTATCTGTCTTCAATAAATCAGAAACCACAAACGCGTAATTTTACAATATATTAATAAGAAAATTATGAGTATATTTAAGAATATGTAAAAATTGTTGCATTGCAACATGTAATATTATGAAGTTCCTTATATACGGTGAATTTAATTGAAGAGGCATCTATTAAGGAAACAATGCTTGAAGCGTTCGGTTTTAACTCTAGGTAATATAAAGTCATGCTTGACTCACGGGGCACACGTCTCCTCTTTAGGGGTAGAAAATCATGAAGTACATGATCATCACTGATTACGTTCTTACAAAGCTTAGAGTCCCTATCTTTAATTTAGTCAAGTATAGTTGAGGGCCTTCTTGAGAAACCAGTCGATTCTGTCTAGATATTGTCGCTGGTAAGCTGCACCCCAAACTTCAATCCCATACAAGAATACGGACATGACGAGCGAGTTAAACAAATTATTGAGTTGATCTTTGGAAGATCCATAGGATTTGCATACCCTTAGAATGTACATTTGATTACTGGCTTTGGATAGCATATCGTCGATATGGATGTCCCAGTTCGTAGTATCTTCCTGAAATGTGATTCCTAATAGTTTTAACCATGGCTTCCTTTTATTCCTGGTAATTCTGAAGGGGATAACTTGGTAGTTTTGCCGTGTATGCACATTTCCCATGTTTTGGTAAAATTGAGAGACATCTCGATTGTATCTGCCTACTTCTTCATGTTCTCAACCTCAGCGGGAGCAATATCTGCGCTTTGCCTAACAGGAACACTTATCTTTTCACCCAAGTGTGCGTTTTTTTTTATGATCAGGGGTCCTTTTTTTAACACTCCTGACCGTAACCTGTAGCTTGCCAACAGAATCTCATGAGGGAATATGATCGCTTGTACAGCCGTTCAAAACGCCTCTTCTAATTTAATCATAATAACGAAAGCCAACACCGAGGGAAAAGGGTCGTAGAAAATTTCTCCACTTGGTTAAAGCATCCATTTGACGTTACAACACAACTTGAGAACACCCTTGCGATGTCCACTCACAAGACGATTATTGGCCATGTTACAGTAAACTAGAAAAACATCGGGGCCACCTGCAAATGAATCAAAAATTGTAAATAACTGGGTTTCATTCCCTTCGCAGGTTAGCTAAATTGGTTTAGAGTTACTGTTGTGGGTATGGAAGGAGTCTATTCATCATTGTTGTCGTTTAAGTAATATCGCAATTTTTAAGCTGGTATATCGCTAAAACGAATGCAGAAGAGAAGATTGCTACTCCAACCAACGACATCTTCCGTTTATTAAAAATACCTTAGAATTATCTAAGTGAGGTTATTCTTTTTGCCGTGAAGTTTTTTCTTTTGCTGTGACCCTTTTCTTTTTTGCCGTGAGTCTTTTCGGTCCTTTTTGTCGTGAGGTTTTTTCTTTTGCCGCGAGATTATTTCTTTCGCTGCGAAGTTATTTCTTTTGCCGCGAGGTTATTTTTTTTGCCGGGACAGTTGTGGGCCGCCGTAAGAACGGGTCAAAAGAGTAGGAAAGACTGCATGGCTACCGGAATACAACCGGAATGGTAAGTAGGGCTAATTATTTCCTTTGTGCTTTTCCTTAAACTTTTGGAGAGATTTCCGTCGAACCCCATATTATTCTAAAACAAAGCCGTAGTCTTAAAGGTAATCCGCGACTTTGTCCTCGTTGTCTTGTAACAAAAAAATAATCGTATCGTTCCATATATTTTTCTTTTGCTCCATCGATGTTTGCGAAAGAAAGTTAATTTTCTTAGTTCATTTATTTGATTCTGTATGTTGATATACACACTTTTCCTATCATATATTTATTTGTTTGTTTGTTTGTTTTTTATCCAAAAATATACCTGTTTATCTATCGTTGGGAATGAGGAATCAAGAAATTATCTCAGTAATCACGGTAGGTTCACTTCCGTCACGTGAGAGAATCGTTTCCGGTAAGGTCATAAAACTGTCACGCAATGTCAAGTTGCGCAAGTAGTTAGAGTTGAGAAGCAATTTAAGAAGCCTTTCGTCGATCTTAAGATGATTAGGAGTAGGAAAACGAACGCTACTGCAACAGAGTCGTCTATGGAGGAGAAGGAAGAAAATCCCGGAGTGAAAGGTACGATTACGAAACATTTTATAGCAAAATCTAGCGACAAAAAATTGCACAATCTTTCGATTTTAGATGGCGCTGGTGCCAGGTGTTCCTTAATGTAAATATTTCAAATTGGTAGTTCTTACTTCAAATCGCCCTTGGACCGTTTTTATTTGCTTCATTTAAAAAAAAACCAAGCCGGCACTGATATATTTGGCTATTTGGTCAACCGAAACTAAATCTTATCCTTCCTTCAACACGAGTTCACGTCAAGCAGATAAGCGCTGACCCGTGAAGTTCGCGGTCAATCGGCTACTTGCTATCGGGGCAAGCTGCCAAAATCTTCGATCTGGCGACGGAATTTTAATAACAGCGTTACTGTGGAGAATAAACAAGTAGAAAATTTTGGTTTGGTATCTTTGCGTCAATTGTAGGCATGGCGAGCAGACAGGGACGTGACAGGTGGGAGAGGAGCAGGAACGTGTCGAATTCTTTTTATGGTACCTACCCCTCCCCCTCTAAAATGTTCTTTATAATAACGGTTTGACTGTATTACTCTGGTTTCCCTTAAATACGCAAGTTATTTAGAAGTGCAAATATATGCGGTAAGCAATACCTTACGCTCGTGAAAAACATAACTCGTGTCTTCATAAGTTTTGATTTGTTCGTTTTACCAGAT
This sequence comes from Pocillopora verrucosa, assembly GCF_036669915.1. Taxonomy (NCBI): domain Eukaryota; kingdom Metazoa; phylum Cnidaria; class Anthozoa; order Scleractinia; family Pocilloporidae; genus Pocillopora; species Pocillopora verrucosa. The sequence continues at coordinate 3,918,282 of NC_089318.1, forward strand.
CTGGATGGCGAGGAGACTGGAAACCAATCAAATGGTTTGCACACGAAGACACGACACAGCGACAATGGAAGGAATAGAGATGTGAACTATGGACCTGTTATTACAGTTCTAAAAGCTTTCATTTTGTCCATTTTAGCAATGTTTTCGGCCGGATTTAATGCCCTGAGGGGATTGCCGAGGTATGTCTCTAGATCTGGCTTTGGAAAATATTTTTATTCACCCTCAACTCGATCGACGAGTGCGGCCATGACGAAAGGGATACAATATCAGGATTCGGAAAACACTCGTCCATTTTCATGTTCTGCAGCCCGGTTTGATCCACAAAAACTCCGTGATGTATGGGGTAAACCATCCTTTGATGTGGCGAAAATGACCCATCTGTTGGATCACGATAACCACGACAAGAGAGCGAAATTTCGCAAAATCTTTTCTGAGGATCCTTTGATGACCCCAAAATACAACATTTCCTTGGACGAAGAGAGAGACTTAGCCTTGAAGAGACTGAAGACACTCTGTAACCAAGGATTTATTTCCGTGTTAGACTTCAAAAGCAACCCTCACTGGATCTTTGCAGCCCACGAAATGGCCGCCGTAGTAGATGCGGCAATGGCTACCAAAATGACGGTCCAGTTTAACTTGTTTGGTGGTACTGTGTTGAAGCTGGGCACAGAAAGACACCATGACAAACTATTAGAGGTAGGAACTTTTTACTCGTTTTTCGATTTAGTCAGAGTATTGCTATTTGGTCTTATAAGCCTTACATCCTAATTAATATCAGCTTCTATATTCTCCGTAATCTTACGTAATCTTATATGCCTTACATCTTATCAACAGCTTCTATTTCCTCCGTAATCTTATACGCCTTACACTTTAACATCAGCATCTATTTTCTCCCTAATCTTCTCTGTACATATCCTTTGGCTCTGACCAGGAGAATTCATTTGGTGATCATTTCCTTTATTCTCATGGTTTTCATAAATAATTAAGCAGAAATATTGTAAGGAGAAATTAGACACTGGTCACTCTTAGGGTATTTTTGTTTCCACTTATAACAACACCTTTACCTTTTCAGATAGTAAGTTTTTTTTTACCCTCTCTATGAATTCAACCCTTTAACTCCAGATCAAATTTGTAATTCTCCTTATTGTCAACCATACAATTCTTACAATATTAGTTCAGGGAATTTACTATTGGTTCAACTAATTATCCCCAAATTGACATTTTTCTTTATTCTCATCACTTATCTGGTTGTTATTGTATTGATATTGTAAGGAGAAACTCTCTCTTGGTCACTCATGGGAGTTAAAGGGTTAATGTTGTTTTTAATTGTATATTTGTAAATGATGTATTCATCTACGTGATGAATATGACTGTTAATTGACTAAAAATGAAGGAAAGATTACCATGCCTCTGAACTGGCAAGGGACCATGGATTTCTATAGTTGTTGTAAAATGATTAGCAATTTGCTTAAGATTTTTATTGCATCAATCTGCATGCATCTGTGCTCTTAGCAACAGCAATATTCTTCATTTGTCATGTTGGACTCACTTGGCTGTAGCTTTGACCACAGTGATGACAAATATTGTTGTCTGTGAGAGTACACACCAGGCTATACCACAGTTGACTTTTTAAATTTACTACAACATCTATGTCAAAATTTCCAAGTCATCTATGTTTAAGAGGTGACAAAGGTATTGTGTGACACATTAACATGGGTAAGGTTGTCCGTACTCTTTTCAACAGTGGGAAATTTGCCAAGCAGATTGTGACATTACTGCCAATTGTAGTAAAAAGTTTTTTTTGACTTTAGAACTGATGGCAAGGCCTCTCTTTTCTTTTTGATAAACCAAGGGTATTGATTCATTGGAAGATGTGGGCTGTTTTGGTCTGACAGAACTTGGATACGGAAACAATGCAGTACAGATGGAGACAACAGCCACATATGACAAGGAGACCAAGGAGTTCATTGTCAACACACCAAATGCACTGGCACAGAAATATTGGATCACCAATGGTGCTTGCCATGCCCATCATGTCATTGTCTTCTCTCAGCTTTATATTGATGGTGTCAATCAAGGTAGGAAAATGTCAAGGTTAATTCAATGAATAGATATTTTATACTCTCACTTTTCAGTTGTGAAAGCTAGAGTTTGTATTCAGGGCTCTTAACCATTATTATTTCATGATTCACACCTTTTTCTTTGTTATTCAACAATCTTTATTTGACCTACAACCCTGTTGAATACTAATGAACTGAAAATTCCGGGGAGGGCTTGATAATGTCGCAGAGAAGAGCAGGGCTGTTGAATTGAATATGATTTTAAATGAGGGATTTATCTGTGTAAATCCCTTGTTTCAAGAATTTATCTGTATAAATCCCTCCTTTGGTTGCAATCATTCCATTTCACTCTTCTGCTTATTCAGACAAAGTATGAACTGCCCACAATGTATTTATTCTTGTATTTGGCAGTATTTGAGACTGGTTGTGATCATTCTGTTTCACTCCACTGCTTATTCAGACCAAGTATGAACTGCCCACTGCCCACAATGTATTTATTCTTGTATTTGGTGGTATGCAAGATTCCTTCCTCTTCTCAAGTTCTTCATCGTCAACAATCAAAATCTTCCTTACTACTTCTGGGCAATTCGATGGGTCAGTCTGTCTATCCTTGATGCATTCCTCAGTCACTACTTGTTTTAATTCTTTTGCACATAAATTTCATGGAGCAGGCTCATCACTATCTCATCACTATCTAGGCCGTCTAAAGTAGAATCAATACTAAAATCTTGTTGTAATATTTCTTCCGAAAAACTATTTTGAGTAAGAAAAAGCTCCTTGTCATTATGCATGCTGTCCATAATGCTGGCACAAAAACAGAGAAATGAGTTGTTGGAAAACATTTGTACATGTTTATTGAAAAACTAGTAAACAAGAACAAAAACAAAATACCAAACATAGCAAAAAACAAAGAAAATGCAATGCTAAGTCCCTTGTGGACTCGCTAAAATATCAAAGTACAAAAAAGTTTAGCACTTGTCACAGAGGAATTTGCAACAACTTTTCACAGCTGTGTGAGAAACACACACATCAGGTTGCTTTCATGGTATCTGCTTTGATCCAATGAAAGTGTGACTGTACTAATTAGCCTGTGTTTGGCCCCTTAGAGAAAGGATCATTATATAAAGATCCCTCAGTCAGATAAATACCTTGAACAGAAGTATTAATCCATACACATCCCTCAGCCCTACAGCCCTCGGGATGTATATGGATTAATACCTCCATTTTTGGTATTTATCTCTTACAAATTCATATTTTCTATACTGCCCTGTTTAATTTTCCTTTGGTACTGACAAGGAGAATTTGTTTCACAATTAAGATCTTCATAAATTGGTTATCATTTCCTTTATTCTTATAACCTTTGTATTTGATTTAATGGTGATACTGTAAGAAAAAATTGGAGGCCAGTCACTAAGGGTTTGAAAGATTAACAATTATTAAAATGAGAATGTATCTTGAGTTTTCATAACTTTGGAGATTTCCTATCCATCCTGCATTTGTGAGCTGAGGCTATGCAAGCATGTAAACATGCCTCTAATGCTTTTATAACATATTTCTGATGCACATGTACAAATTGTAAACATTGCCTGTGTTTACAGTTACATGCTCTCATTTAACCCTTAAACTCCCAAAATCTGATTGTTAATTCTCTCCTCTAGCTGCTACACATTTCCTTGTTAATTAGTTATGAGAGCCTGGTGCTAGATCAAGATAGCAGCTTCTACCTGATAAGTTAGAGTATTCTCAGTACCTGTTTGCTGAATAATGTATGGACATTATAGGGGAAAGTTTCATGTTAATCACTTCTGGGAGTTAAAGGGTTAAACAAACCATTAACTAATGAGATTGTAAAAGCAAAAGTGTTCGTTTCACATTCCTAAGACATAATGGAGAAGAAACTGACTGAAGTGTTATTGGTTTCTCTTGGAAAATATTCCAACTGAATTGCTCAGCTTTCATCAGTCGGAATGAGTGGTTACACAGCATAAAACTATGTGCATGTAATCAATTGCTCAGAGTGACCCTTCAATGAGAATATGGATTCATATCTCTGGAAGCTTTTTCCCCTTGTTCCTGTTAGTGATGGATGTCTCATCTTTACCTCTAGATATCATCACAGTGTGCACTGTACCTGAGTCATGTTACAAATCATATTCCAACAAAATTGATTGTTTCAGGTATCCATGGTGTGCTGGTTCCCATCAGAGACAAGAACCTTAATGTGATGCCTGGAGTTCAGATTCATGACATGGGACATAAAATGGGTCTGAATGGAGTGGACAATGCTAAGTTCTTCTTCAGCAATGTCCGTGTACCCAGAGAAAACCTGCTCAACTTGTATTCTGATGTTGAAGAGGATGGAACATACAAGACAAACATAGAAGGAAGTATTCGGAAACGTTTCTTGACTGTAGCAGACCAGCTTCTCTCAGGCCGTCTGTGTATAGCCAGCATGTCACAAGGTACTGTTTATTGGGTGGCTTACTATATCCCAAGTACTAAAGCTCTGGGCCCAGTTGTATAATGGATGGATAATGCTATCCAAGAGATAAATTGCAATGTGGTGGATAAGCAAATGCAAAATCTTTAGCATTGTCTGCTGTACAGCAATTTATCTGGTGGATAGTGTTATCTAACCTTCGAACTTTTTGGGCCTGGTGCACTAATCAGCCTTACCCCCCCCCCCCCCCTCCCCCCCTCCTTTCACTGATCTCTATAACTGCTTTTGTGTTTTTTCTTAAGATGTGACATTTGCAAACATCCAATTTGAACTAAATTTGATAAACACTACAGAACCACTTGTGGGAGATATGGTGTTCTAATGGTTAGTGCACTGGATCCTAGGTCGAAAAAATCCAGTTTCAAGACCTTGCAGAGCCATCGTGTTGTGTTCTTTTGCAAAGCACTCTCCTTCAGAGTGCCTCTCTTCACCCAGGAGTATAAATGAGTAGTGAATCGTCAGGGAAGCCTGATGAAATTTTGGGGAGGTAACCTTGCAAAGAATCGGCATCCTCTCCAGAGGGGAAGGTTTATCTGTAACATCTGGAATTTAGTGTTGCCTTGACTTGAATGGGCTTTGTAGGCTCAGAGTTTAGTTGTCTACACCCATACACTCTGTTCTGGACTTTTGCACCACACACATCCAAGCTAAAGAACTGTATGCTAGTTGCAGCCTTCATAGATGTGCACTTCTTTATTTTATATGATGTTCTTCTACCCACTGTAAAGAACAAGCACAGGAAATAGCGGTATGTCTTATTATGTTTTAAGGAGCAGCCAAAGCTTGTCTTGCCATTGCCATCCGCTACTCAGCAACTCGCCTTACAGTGGGTCCTGATGGCAAATCTGACACACCCATTCTCAAGTATCAGCTCCAACAGAACGCTCTGGTGCCACTTCTGGCTGCTACTTACGCCATGGATTTTGCATTGCAATATATAAAAGATCGCTGGGCTTTTCAGGTACTGTGGCCTTGCAAAACGTCTTGTGTCTAGCAAAGAATGATTGGAACATTACGTGTATTTTTGTCCTTGTTTTTTAGTGAACAATGTTATTATTCCACTCTCGGAAGTTGCATATGGGATATCCGAACTATAGCCTCCGTTTGGTATCTTGAAAATACGCTTATCTGTTCCAACGAGTGAACAGTTTTGCGAGAGTAAAGCTCGAGGAAAACTGTGAGCAACAGAGGCTCAGCGAGGTCCTGATACAGCTTTGTTTAAGATCTTATCATTCCATTTCCTTCATAGGCAGCTGATGGATCTGAGAATGCGGATGTGGTGATTATGTGTTGTGTTATAAAGGCTATAACTGGCTGGCATGTTGCTGAAACAGCTGCCATTTCCCGCGAGAGGTGTGGGGGCCAAGGGTATCTGTCCTGTAACAAGTTTGGCAGTGGTATCGCTGGTTCGCATTCCTCCATGACAGCCGAAGGGGACAACTCAGTCCTGATGCAGAAGGTGGCTTCAGAAAGGCTGATGAGTCTCAAGCCATCCATGTTGGAGGTAGCGGCCAGCTATGTGCCGAAGGCTGTGACCCGGATCTTCGGTTGGGCCAATCTCAACAACCCGAAATACTTGCAGGAGCTTTTAGAGTCACGAGAGAAAGATCTATTTTTGAGCCTTGGAATGAAGATGATGAAGGCTGGGAAGGAGGGGAGATTTGACACCTGGATGTACATGGAACAGGATCTTGTCCAAGCTGCTGCTCGTGCGTATGGTGAACGACTCATCAGTGAATGTTTTGGCAAAGCTCTTGACAAAGCCGACCCTGGTCTGCAACCAGTTCTCCAGAAACTTCATCATCTCTATCAGATGTCAGTCATCAAGAAGGATCTCGGCTACTTCACCACCTCGGGGCTGATGTCCACGTGGACTGGGGCTAAAGTTGGGAAGGCAGCTGCTGACCTGTGTCGAGAAGTGGCACCGCAGGCCACTGCACTGTGTGATGCATTTGGATTCACCGACGAAATGCTTAATGCCCCAATTGCCAGAGACTGGGTCAAATATAATGCAGTAGATAACAAAGGGGAAGTCGAAGGTGTGCAGTATTGATGCTGCCACCCGAAATTCGCTCAATCTTGTGAACGAACCCTTTTTTTTCTGAAAGCTCCTGAAACAAAATTTGTCGTAAATTAGAATCACAGTGAACCATGTTCCTCAGGTGTATGCGCTAATAAAATAATTCCTCAATAGTTATTTAAGTGTTGGCTTTCTCTACTAGCAAGAAGTCATGTTTCGTCGTTGGGGATTTGGTTTGTTTCACTTATTTAGTGTTAGAAAGAAGAGGAACTGAGCTGAGCTATTTAATAAGCCATCGTGCATTTAAATAGGGGATGGGGAGGGGGGTAAGTTTCTGAAGAAACTGCCGTGCTGCGTCGGTGGGGTGGGTTCGGTGGACGTTTCGAGCGTTAGCCCTTCACTCTGGGAGGAGTTTTCATCTCCAACATGCGTGAATGTTTCTTTTCATCACATCTCCCTTTACTACAAACGAAGATTTAGAAGGGAGCCAACATTTATACCAAAGTTTAATTCGAATCTACGACGTAATAATACATATCGATTCAAAGAACGATCAAGAATTCTAATGTCAGAGGAAGGAAAGTGACAGAATATTTTGATTTTCAGAATTTATTTTCTCTCTCTGTTATAGGGGGTGGGGTGAGGGCGGGGGGGGGAGGAGGAGGTTGAATCAAATCCACCGAGAGATGGGGATGTGAGTCCATTAATGGACGTGCCCATTTTTCGGCTACGTAGGTGCACTAATTTTTATTAGATCCTGGGTTAAATTTTTGGCAGGGCAATTTTTTATTTGAGGTTAAAGAAAAAGGCTTAAACCCCTGTGTCAGCTGTGACACCTAGAACCGGAACCTTTTAGTGATACTTTTTCATCATAATGGCCTAGGGGTCTACATATTTAATCTTTGTTGTATTATGATCTAAAGTGCAGGAACAGAATTGAGGACTAAGATAAAGTATTCCCTTCCTGAGTTAGGCGGTCATATAATAGTGGTTGACTTAAACATGTCTTCACTATACACGTGATTATTTATTGATTCATTTTGAAATAAAGTCTTGAGATAACTTTGTCGCACGAAAGATGCGTTTTTGTCATTAGTAGGTTGTGGTTGTGAGTCATTTTCAGCCGTGTAGAGATATCACATAACTTCACTCTCCTTACTCTACACTCTCTTTCCTTTGTCAACCAAAAAAAGGGGTAATAATGATTTACAAAGGAACGAGGATTGCAAACAGAAAACTTGGAGAGTCTTAAACTTTGGAAGACATCTGACGTGTAATTTTTCATCCATGGCTAAGTAATTTTTCAAAGGATTAAAGGGAGTAAGATTCTGAAGAAACTGTGATGCTCCGTCGGTGGGAGAGTAAAACAGGGTAATTTAGTATTATCAACTGGGTTGATAACGTAAATTGGCCATCGTAAAGAGTTTAAAAGCTGACGTTTCGAGCGTTAGCCCTTCGTCTACTGCTCCGACGAAGGGCCGTTATTTGAAAAAAAAATAACTCAAAAACAAGCCGTGCACTCTTATCAGTAATTGCTATAGCAACAATATTTAGGTTTTGAAAGAGTCGTCCATAGTAGTCCAAGGCTGTAGGTTTTTTACCTTCTACCGAGTGCTCTGTGATAAAAATTTGCCAAGGGAGAAATTACATATGCATATGTAATATCCAAAGCCTTGTAAAGTACTCTGTAGAGCCACCTTAAATATATTTCTTGAAATGAACGACACTTTTAAAATAAAAAAAAACATGTTTCGACGGTTCTTCTGTCATCGTCAGTTCTATGCGCTCATATTTCTCTGCTATGTCGTGGATGATATGAGTACATAGAACTGAAGATGGCAGAAGAACTCTGGAATCATGTTTTTTATTATAAAAGTGTCGTTCATTTTCTTGAATACGTTACATATCTGCTTCTATCCAGATCTTTTGGTAATATTATCCACGACATAGCAGAGAAATATGAGCACATAGAACTGAAGATGACAGAAGAACTGTGAAAACATGTATTTTTAATTTTAGAGGTGTCGTTCATTTTCTTAAATTCGTTACATATCTGCTTCTTTAAGCACAGGTATCACCTCTGATAGGTTGATAAATATTGCAGTTTAATATGAGACCAGATAAGGCATAAGTATAGAATCACTTCTGAGAGGGAGGTTTCGAAAACAATCAGTATAGTTATTAAATATGTTAAATATTCCATCATGATATTGGCAATATCATTCACGATATAGCAGAGAAATATGAGCACATAGAACTGAAGATGACAGAAAAACTGTGGAAATATGTTTTTTAATTTTAAAAGTGTCGTTCATTTTCTTAAACTCATTACATATCTGCTTCTATCCAGATCTTTTGACAATATCATCCACGACATAGCAGAGAAATATGAGCACATAGAACTGAAGATGACAGAAAAACTGTGGAAACATGTATTTTTAATTTTAAAAGTGTCGTTTATTTTCTTAATTAATTCATTACATATTTGCTTCTATAAGCACAGGTATCACCTCTGATAGGTTGATAAATATTGCAATTTAATATGAGACCAGACAAAGCGTAGGTGTAGTATCATTTCTGAGCGGGAGATTTCGAGAATAATCAATACAGTAATTAAATACAATAAATATTCCAGATAATAAACGTTGATATAACTTTTCAGTATTACTACACTTGTTCGGTAACGCTAAGTAAATCAATTATCACACTGTTTGGAAAAAAATTACCCATGCTTCATAGATATCTGAGTTGTATTTTTTCTTCGAACTATTCCTTTATGGCTCTAATCAATTTCCGTCTTCGACAGTCTTGTGGTTTTTTTTTTAAAAAACGTCTTGTTTTTTTTTTATGTCGATCTGGTAACTTCTTTTACAGAACCCCTTGGGATTATATTTGAGTGACAGTGTGTTCTGGTTTTGGTTTGTATAAAAACTCAAGGGCAAAACGACAATCGTTTATAAGAAGTGTCCTTCCCGGAGAATTGAGACAGAACACACCCAAGGTAGGTTATGGTTCGTCTTAGAATGCTAAGCTGATCCAAGTTTATAAGAACAGAGACCACATAAAATCCAAAAATCCTGACCTTCACCCTGTTTCGTATGTAAAACCTTTACCACATGATCCTCGAAGAAACCGCGAGGGAAACTCTTAGAACAAAATCTGCTGTAAGAAAAAAACAGTTATTACCTTACTTGAGAATTTCAAGATTATCTAAATTTGATGAATTCACTTCTTCTGCCATTCACGCCCGTTACTGCTTTAATAAGTCGTTCATTTCGTTTATCACTCCCATGATTACAGACTTAGTTGGGCTTCCACTCAAATATATCATTCTTCACTACTTTTTGTGTGCTTTTTCAGTTTCGTACTTTTTTACATTCAATCACCATTATTTATGGTTGATTTAACCAAATCCTGATCCACGGATGTAACGTAATGTTTGAATGGGGTGAAATTATAAATTCTATCTTATTTTTGTCTCTCTGTAGATATTTGCTAAACATGAGAAACTTGGTCATTTTGTTGATTTTTGTGAGCTGCGCATTGTCTGTGGCAATGGCTGGTAAGTGCAGAACGAAGCTTAAAATTCTTTCAAGGGACTCTGAATGCGAAGGAGGAGAGTTTGTGAGCTAGAGTTGGTTGGTTACAGCTCCCTACCCCATGAAACTTTCAACATTGGAGAATGGTGGGGCGTGATCTAGGAAACTTTCGTCAGCTCGGTGACCAAGGCTAGGGCTCGCCACGTTATGCTCGATATGCTCTTTACACCTTAGTTTACTGATAGCAACCTTACAAGTATAAATCTCTTTGATACTTTATCCACGAGTTGGCCACAGGCGCCCTTTAATTGTTTGCTTTTTCAGTTTTGTACATTTTTGTAAGCATAATGCTTGATTCTTTTTCCTCGCTGTTAAGCTCAAAATTATGCCGGCATTAGGTAAGATACTCAAACCAAGGCCCAGACTGATAGAACTGAATCTCTTGCGGATAGTAAGTGAAGGGAGAGGTAAACGAGCAACGAAGAGCGTCGGGTAAAATCGTAGTTTTTTCTAAAAAAAGCAAGGAAATATTATTCAAAGAGAAATGTAAAAGAAGTCTGACTCACATTATTCTATAGCAGTGAGTTTATGTTTCCATTGCTCTACCTTTTTTGTAAGGATATCGACGACCTTTCTAAATCCTTGGCATCGAGCGGTGAATGCCAAAATGATCCACAGTCCATGCTGTTCAAATGCCCCAGAAGTTGCGGAGTCTGTCCAGGTATACATGATGCTCAAGAAGTGAAATAGATTATCCATAACGTTTTAAAATTTTGTGATAATAGATTCATGTAATACTTTTTTTCCTCTTTCTTATGCTTATATTTTGATTCTGCTGCCAATTTGGGGAGGCGAAATTAAGAAAAAAAAATGTCTGGCAGCACGTGAGACCAGGCATGAAGAGATCCTGATTCAGAGAAATGTGACTCAAACAGAAATGTTGATGAAATCTGATAACATTAAGCGATGCACTTACATGTATATTGCTTTACTTTTCCGTCAGCTTGCGAGTATAAGAACGAAAATTGTAAACCCCAGGCATTGCACGGTGGATGCAAAAAAAACCCAATTTACATGGTGATCAATTGCCCCAAAAGTTGCAGAATCTGTCCAGGTATGCATAATGCTCAAGAAGTGAAATAAATTACCCATAACGTTTAAAAATTTTGTAATAATAGATCCATGTAATGCTTTTTTCTCTCTTTCTTGTGCTTACATTTTGATTCAGCTGACAATTCATATACACCAATAGGCATTCCCTGACTTTTCAATCATAATGTTATTCTTCAATAAACGTTCAAGCTCTTCCCCCCCCCCCTTTCTTCTCCTTCTCCGACGGCCACCTCTACATAACTGTTAGCTTTCTTTGTAGTCAATATGCCGGTTCAGCATTAAATTTGGGTGATTTGTGTAAAGACATCAAACAAAAAGACCTTTTGTGTTTATTAGCGCATGCCATATACCACAATGGGTGGGTTCTCGTTGAATTTAATTGCAACCCTCTGTATAGTCCCTAGTAATAACAGCTCTTCTCCTCACTGAAATGACTTACATGGGAATTAATTCCCAAGGAACGAGTGGAGGGGCGGAATTAGGTAAAAAGAAAAGGTCCGGCTGCACGGGTGACCAGGCATGAAGAGATCCTGATTCAGGGGAATGTCATTCAAACAGAAATGTTGATGAAATCTGATAACATTAAGCGATGCACTTACATGTATATTGTATTATATTTTACCGTCAGCTTGCAGGGATAAGAACAAACATTGTAAATCCTGGGCATTGAGCGGTAAATGCGGAACAAATCCAAATTACATGCTGTTCAATTGCTCCGAAAGTTGCAAAGTCTGTCCAGGTATGCATGATGCTCAAGAAGTGAAATAGATTACCCATAACGTTTAAAAATTTCGTAATAATAGATCCATGTAATGCTTTTTTCTCTCTTTCTTGTGCTTACATTTTGATTCTGCTGCCAATTCATATACACCAATAGGCATTCCCTCACTTTTCAATCATAATGTTATTCTTCAAAAAAACGTTCAAACTCTTTCCCCTCCACCCCTCCCCCCCTTCTCCTTCCCCGACGGCCTCCTCTACATTACTGTTAGCTTTCTTTGTAGTCAATAGGCCGGTTCAGCATTAAATTTGGGTGATTTGTGTAAAGACATCAAAGCAAAAAGACCTTTTGTGTTTATTAGCGCATGCCATGTACCACAATGGGTGGGTTCTCGTTGAATTTAATTACTATCCTCTGTGTAAGCCCTCGCTCGTTCTCTTACTGAAACGACTTACATGGGAATAAATTCACAAGGAACGAGTGGGGAGGTGAAATTAGGAAAAAAACGGTCCGGCAGCACAGGTGACCAGGCATGAAGAGATCCTAATTCAGAGAAATGTGACTCAAACAGAAATGTTGATGAAATCTGATAAGATTAAGCGATGCACTTACATTTATATTACTTTACTTTTTTTCCGTCAGCTTGCACGAACAAGAACAAACTCTGTAAATTCTGGGCATTGGTCGGTAGATGCAAAAAAATTCCAAAGTTCATGCTGTTCAATTGCCCCAAAAGTTGCAGAGTCTGTTAGGTATGCATGCGCACAAGTAATTGTTAAAAAAATCAAATAGAATAGTGGAAACCTTAAAAGGTTTTGAAATTTTGTGTTTCTTTTTAATGGTATGTTAAATTCTCTTACTAATTTACGTGTAGTGATGAGCATTCTTTTCTTTTAAAAAAGTCACAGAGATTTACTCTCTCTCGAAAAAAGTGCGATTTGTCACCCTGTCCTTCTTACCAGCTGTCCTTTTAAATTCATCAATGTGGGTTAAATGGTTTTTAAATGGCTTTTATAAAAGGGAAAAAGACCAATGTGAGTAAATTAGAGGAAAATGCACAATCACGCTCGCTGCAGAACGAACGAGAACCTCCCCCCTTTCGGTATTTAAATTGAGAGGTCTCTAATGAGATACGAAGGAGTTCAAAAGGAAAACGAGGACAGTGGTAGGAGAAATTTCCAATTTCAAGAAAAATTGACTTAAGTGGGTGAGACTTCGAAAATGCAATTCAGCTATAGAACAAACCTCAGCCTTCGGTGAATCACGGTGGTGTTTTGTTTTGTTTTTTCTTATTGCAGAATCGAAGTGAAACACATCTGACCTGTCTTCTTCCTGATCAGATGGAAAAGATTTGAGCCAGTAGTCTTATTTTGCCAGCATAATTTGGATTGGGTGAAGGAAAATGCTGGGTTCCCAATGTAAGGGTTTTTTTTTCGCTGTGCTTATTGTAGAATTTCAAGCCTCATCATCTGGAAAATAAAACAAATGATTAACTCAAAGGTTATGGTTGATTCTCTTTGTTATTAGCAACTATTTCTCAATTAACCCCAAGAGGTTCAAAACAAGGAAAGACGAAGGGGAAGAGACAAATTGGTTGAAATTGAAAAATAAGTCGCGTTGATATGGCAGTTTAACTTAAACCGACCATTTTTTTTTATCTACCTACAGACGGGATGGCCCAATAGTCAATGCGCTGGATTTCGTTTCGAGAGGTCTGGGTTCGAGACCTGACCGGGTTTTGTGTTGTGTTCCTGGGCAAAACACTTTATTCTCACAGTACCTCTCTCTACCCAGGAGTATAAAAGGGTACCGAGGAATTATTAGGGAAGATGAAATGCCTTACGGTATACTGGCATCCCATCATGCCAAGGGAACCGAGTTAAACCATAGCTGGGTGGGCCACGTGACTCGAATACAGACATTTACATTTTTTCCCCGCCTACATCTACAAAATACATACTTGATTTAAATTCGACGCTGTTTCACAATTCTATTTTCATATTTTCTTTGTGAATCTACCAAACTAATGATATCATATCAAGAAATTGAAGACCGGCAAACTGTGCAAATAAAATAAACATTCCGAAAATCAATGTTTTTTTTGTCAATGCAAAGCAAACATGAGACTGAGCCAGTGTTATTAATTGAGCTAAATGAAAAAAAATTATGACAGTAATAGATTAACTGCCTCTTGGTTTTCTGGATAAAGTGATAATGAAATGGCTTAATACGCGCAACAGATTGAAGGTCAGTGTATAATGATTATTCGAAAACTAAACTCTTCTCCAGCAATAGTTTACGCAACACCAAGAAAAACCATAAATCGAACTCGTAGATTGAACCAGTTAACAAGACAGTGTTTTTCTTATTTTCATGGGCCGTTACGCCTAACGACAAGTAGGAGAGTGAAAGCAGGCTCAGATCAAATAATGAAAATAACTGAAATTAAAGTGGCACCAAATAACTGATCGAAAACTGAGGGTTGCAGGAGATTCTGCGTTCGCACAAAAATATTCATACATTTATTGATGCTGCCACCCGGAATTTGCTCAACCTTGTAAACGAACCTTTTTTTTTAAAGCTCCTAGAACAAAATTTGTCGTAAATCAGAATCGCAGGAAATCATATTCCTTACGTTTATGCGCTAATACAATAGGTCCTCCATAACAATTTAAGTGTTGGCTTTCTCTACTAGCAAGAAGTCGTGTTTCGTCGTTGGGGATTTGGTTTGTTTGACTTATTCAGTATGAGAAGGAAGAGGAACTGAGCTGAGCTATTAAATAAGCTATCGTGCATTTGACTACGGGGTGGGTAGGTAGGGGGGGTAAGTTTCTGAAGAAACTGCGGCGCTGCGTCGGTGGAGTGGGTTCGGTGGACGTTTCGAGCGTTAGTATTTCACTCTGGGGGGATGGTAGCAGTCAAGTTTGGCAAGTTTTCATTTCCAACATACGTGAATGTTTGATTTTATCGCATCTTCCTTCACTAGATTTAGAAGGAAGCCAACATTTATACCAAAGTTTAATTCGAATCTATGACGTAATAACACGTATCGATTCAGAGAACGATCAAGAATTCTAATGTCAGAGGAAGGAAAGGAACGAAATATTGTGATTTCCTCTCTCTTTTATAGGGGGGTGGGGTGAGGAGGTTGAATCAAATCCACCGAGAGATGGGGATGTCAGTCCATTAGTGGACGTGCACATTCTTCAGTTGTGTAGGTTCACTAATTTTTATTCGATCCTGGGTTAAATTTTTGGCAGAGTGATTTTACATTTGAGGTTAAAGAAAGAGGCTTAAACCCCTTCAGCTGTGACACCTACAACCGGAACCTTTTTGTGATACTTTTTCATAATAATGGCTTAGAGGTCTGCATATTTAATCTTTGTTGTATTATGATCTAAAGAGCGGGAACAGAATTGAGGACAAAGATAAATTAGTCTGTTCCTGAATGAGGAGGTCATATAATAGTGGTTGACTTATATATGTCTTCACTATACACGTGATTATTTATTGATTCATTTTGAAATAAAGTCTTGAGATTAATTTGTCCCACGAAGGATTCGTTTTTGTCATTGGTAGGTTGTGGTTGTAATTCATTTTCAGCCGTGTTGAGATATCACATAACTTCACTCTCCTTACTCTTCACTCTCTTTCCTTTGTCAACCAAAAATGGGGTAATAATGATTTGCAAAGGAACGACGATTGCAAACAATTAACTTGGAGAGTCTTAACAGACATTTTGACGTGTAATTTTACTTCCGTGGCTAAGTAACATTTAAAATGAATAAAGAGGGTAAGTTTCTAAAGAAACTGTGATGCTACGTCGGTGGGAGAGTATAACAATGTAATTTGGTATTATCAACGGGGTTGATAACGTAAATTGGCCATCGTAAAGAGTTTAGAAGCTGACGTTTCGAGCGTTGTAGTTTCTCGTCACGTTGAATACCATATTTACACGAGTTAGCGTCCCCCCTACCCCCGATAAGTGCCGCGGCCGAAGTTCGCTACACCTAAGTCGATTTCGCTAACATTATACTATTACTATGACTATTTCAATACTTTATTTACCACAGAAGCACCCAGCCACTTGTACAATTATGTAATTTTAAACGTTTATATCTGGAGTTTCTAACTTTCATAGGTAATATTCATACTCATGTAAATCTCGATCGTTTGTTGTTGTAAGTCTACGCCTAAGTTTAGAACGCAAAGTTAATGCTCGGGGGGACATTTCTTGTCTAAGTGTAATATGCTGCGAATATCTTAACTAACGAAAACATTTCCAGACGTTGACTTTCACTATTTCAAATCTAGTTACTTGTATATAGAATCTTGAGCAGATGAGATGAGTTGCTGGCCGTACATATAGAGTACATTTTGGCGACCGAAGCTACGAGTAGAAGGTATTGAGAGATTGCAGTAATTATTACTTATTGTGATTTAAAAAGCTATTCAGGGGTTTGCTGATGTAGCGAGCTCGAAGTTGAATATTGAGAACATGAAGCGAACATGTAGTTGAATAGCTTAATATAGCGAACACGTAGCGAACATGTAGCGAACACGTAGCGAACATGTAGCGAACATGAAGCGAACATGTAGCGAACATGTAGCGAACATGTAGCGAACATGTAGCGAACATGTAGCGAACATGTAGCGAACATGTAGCGAACATGAAGCGAACATGTAGCCAACGGGAACTTAGCGAAAAAATATAAAACTTCGGTTTCACCAAAAGCACTCGCACGTTTCATTCTGAAAAGCCTCTTGTCACTTCCAGAAATTAAACTTTTTTTGGAGAATATAACAGACTTCTTCTTACGTTTTATTATTTTTAGCATAATTATTCCCTTTTAAAGAGATGTTTCTTTTCATCTCTCCTCCAATATATTTCTCAGAACTCTGGGACTCTAATGTGAGTCGATTATAATTAAGGATTTCATGCAGAAAGAGGGAACAATTCTGCATTTTGTCTTGTGAAAACCATATAACACGAAACCATAGGGCACGATTTTCAGCTCTTTTAAACAATCACAGTTAGCCTTTTTAAATAACGAATCACAAAAAATAGAATCACACGAATCTTTCACCGATTCTCCAATTAAAAATGTACTTCCAAGAAACGACTCCGACTAGTAATTGAAAAATAAGTTAGTAACTGCTGAGTGTATGTCACTTACCACAAGGAAGCAAACTATTCACCAAGATAAAAAAGCGTGATTCCACGGTCCGATAACGGGTGCATGGGCGCTCCCCTAAGTAACAATGACAGGCCGTTCGTTATAGTGCGAATTCAGCATGTTAAATTTTTGATACTGTAAAATTTCGGTTATAAGCCCTTGGCTAATACTAACTACTTAATAACCGGGCGCGAGGGCTTAACTGTAAAATTCCAGACTGAGGGAAGAAATTTTTGCTTTATGGACCGAGCCTCTGGGCGAGGTCCATAAATCAAAATTTCAGCCCGAAATTATGGAATTTTACAGTAAAGCCCGAGCAAACAAGGTTATTAAGTTTTTTTATAATATGGCTTCAAATAGGTAAAGCGCGCGAAATAGAGTGAACTTCTACATTGCCTTCATTTTCCGTCACAATTTCGTCAGGATAATAAAATTCAGAAAAGAAATGTTTTTCAGAACGCATAGTTAAAGAAGAGATACGTTTTTTGTTCAATTTCTTGCTTTTTTAACGAAGTTCCTTTCAGCGAAAGTCACTAAGTTCGCTAGGTTTTGTAAACCAAAACCGTGGCGGAAAAAATCTGCTATGCCCGTGGGCGTTTACCGGGGGATTACGGACCGCTAATTAACCAATCTGAGCGCGCGTACTATCGCAGCCATATAATAAAACTTTGTAAAGGGTTTTGGGTAGGTTTAGCGGATTGAAAAGCGTTTGGAAACAAGCCATGGTAATGTTGATCTAAATTCGTTTTTAATTTAAAGTCATATGAAAGCAAAATTTCCAGTTAGCACTGTCATCCAGCAGAGGGGGGAAGGGGGGTTATCGGGGGGCCTATAACCGGATTGTTTTGTCTGCAGGTGTCAAACTCACTAAGCTGGGTATTACATTGAACCCAGTGAAAAGTGAATTTGCTTACCTGTACTGGCAATGTCAAGTGTGTCAGTGTGAGTTTCCCAATCTCTAAAAAACTTTCCTGACTCGTTCAGTTTGGTGTAGTGCTACAAAACATCAGATGCAATAATTTTAATAAGTGTGTTGCAGTGATAACATAAGTATGCGATTCACATAAAGGACAACACAAGGAATAGTGCATATGGCAAGCACTTCAATGATCAATATGACTGAGAATTTACCAGTATTATATAAGAAATCATGAGCTAGAACTGACAGTCGGTCATAAGGAAAATGCCAGCCAGTTTGGTCATGTTTGACAAAACTGCAAACTGTGGTCAAACATTTAAGTAACAAAATTAATTGCTCAACATAATGCTGTAGATTAGAAACAATTTCTCATTTAGTTCAGTTGCTACACATACGACAGGATGAAATTTAAAAATAAATTTGAGAACTAGAATCAAAATAATCATAAAAAGTTTTGTTAGACCAGTGGGATTTTGAAAGTCAGATATATGTACTCTTGAGAAAAAAAAATGGCACTCTAACAATAAATAATAAGCATAGCACACCTTGGACTTGTAGGCATAACCAAATACAATAATAATAAACACTTACCAAATCTTTCGGCATGCATGTCTCCAAAATTCACGTTGACGTGATGTCGTGATGCCGATGTTAGATATCCCAGAAGCACATACAATTATGCCAGGACTTAAACCTGGGTGAACCAGAGAGGATATATAACACTTGCTAGAACTTCGATACCATGTGCGAACCAAAAGTACTGCTCATGTTATATATTCCAGAAGCACTCAGGTATACAATTATGCCAGGACTTCAACCTGGGTGAACCAGAGAGGATATATAACACTTGCTAGAACTTCGATACCATGTGCGAACCAAAAGTACTGCTCATGTTATATATTCCAGAAGCACTCAGGTATACAATTATGCCAGGACTTCAACCTGGGTGAACCAGAGAGGATATATAACACTTGCTAGAACTTCGATACCATGTGCGAACCAAAAGTACTGCTCATGTTATATATTCCAGAAGCACTCAGGTATACAATTATGCCAGGACTTCAACCTGGGTGAACCAGAGAGGATATATAACACTTGCTAGAACTTCGATACCATGTGCGAACCAAAAGTACTGCTCATGTTATATATTCCAGAAGCACTCAGGTATACAATTATGCCAGGACTTCAACCTGGGTGAACCAGAGAGGATATATAACACTTGCTAGAACTTCGATACCATGTGCGAACCAAAAGTACTGCTCATGTTATATATTCCAGAAGCACTCAGGTATACAATTATGCCAGGACTTCAACCTGGGTGAACCAGAGAGGATATATAACACTTGCTAGAACTTCGATACCATGTGCGAACCAAAAGTACTGCTCATGTTATATATTCCAGAAGCACTCAGGCATACAATTATGCCAGGACTTCAACCTGGGTGAACCAGAGAGGATATATAACACTTGCTAGAACTTCGATACCATGTGCGAACCAAAAGTACTGCTCATGTTATATATCCCAGAAGCACTCAGGCATACAATTATGCCAGGACTTCAACCTGGGTGAACCAAAGAGGATATATAACACTTGCTAGAACTTCAATATCTTGTGCGAACCAAAATACTTATTATGTTATATATCCCAGAAGCACTCAGGCATACAACTATGCCAGGACTTCAACCTGGGTGAACCAAAGAGGATGTATTACACTTGCTAGAACTTCGATTTACCATGTGCGAACCAAAATACTTATTATGTTATATATCCCAGAAGCACTCAGGCATACAACTATGCCAGGACTTCAACCTGGGTGAACCAGAGAGGACATATAACATTTGAGGGTCTCTACTGGTATTCTGAAGAAATCAAAGATTTATGCTGAAAAAGGAAGATCTCGTAACTGAAGCTTAGGCTTAAAAGTTTATGTAACACAATGATTTCAATCTAGATAATGAACAAGTAGATCTGCTGAAAAAATGAAAAGTGAACCAGACTTTTCTTACTCCTGCATTGTTCTTTGGTAAAATTCCTTAGTTACTTTTCATGTGCAACAATATTGTTCACTTTCCTTATCACACTAAGTCAGTGTTCCTCTTTTTCCTAACTCCTTGGAAGTTTACCTGGATCATTTCCTCACAGAATGTAATCTGATTTAATAAGTATGTTTCAGCAACATCTTTGTCTTTAAAAAACCTTCTCAGGTTTTCTAATGGCAGTGACTGGGTGACAATTTCTTCAATGTTCTCAAGAAACCTGCGTTCTGTTGAACCTAAAAACGATACAAAGATCACGCTTTAGTAAATACTGCTAAAGTTGTTAAATCACCTTAGGCTGGGGGTGGGGATTAAAAGTTGTTCAGTTAACAATAGTTCATGGTTACTATAGCTTTTCATTTTTCTGTATGATTGTTAGTTATTGTTATCAGCTTTGACAACCACACTAAGTAAGGAATAGTCTTTTTGTTCTAAAAGCTTGAAGAAAACAATACATTAATTATAGTATTAAAGATATGGCATTAAATACAACATAATTTACTTTCCTAGTTGTGTGTTGGTTGTTGTATTTATGTTGCATGACTTGTTTAGCTACATTGGCTTGGTATTAGCACTTGGCCAAGGGAAAAGAGGGAGAGGAAAAAAAACATTCTTGAATTTTATGGTCAATGAAGTACGCTTATTTACTCTGTTGGAGTCTTTTGTAGAAAAAGTGACTGTCACAATAGCTGTTTGCATCAATCTGATGTATGACTGTATACCTGAGAATGACAACACTTGAATGATGTGCCGCTCAATACCACTTTCCTGGCCAGGCTTTGTCTTTACTACGATTCTGTCCCTTCCCTTCATACTGTCTGGTCCATACTCGGCTAAAACAGCATTGCAATTTTTAAGGCTCCCATACTCATACGCAAACATTCCCAGTGAACATAGCAACTGCTCTGTATTCCGCAGCTTGCAATGAAGAGCGCATAGGTTTACATCATACAACTCTTCTTCAAGGAGAAACAGCAAGTCATCCCTAACACCCTTCCATCTAAAATATTAGCAAAGGAGAAGTAATATCAAAAATTACTGAAAGTTGACCTTTTATTTTATACCTAAACATTATCAAGCTTAGGTATTTATCAGTTTCTCCTGTGCATATAATGTAATTACAATTATGCCAGATTGTAATTATGCACAATTACAGTCAAGCTAATTCCTAGGAAGTTGTCTGCAGTTTCTCTAAGGACAATAACGCTTATATCTACAACCATAGAAAATTAATGTAAGGTATAATGGAGAAGGCTAAACAGGGATTAATAAAATACTTGTTTACTGAAAATAGTTTTGTAATCAAAATTTAATACATAGATGCATGTCTAAAGTCTGAGGTGTGTACAAAAAAATTAATCACATAACCAAAAACACATAAATAACATACAGCTGCCCTTGTAAAATGATTGCATTAAAAAATTAAATGGGCTTACTGACCCTCCAACATTTGCCTTGCTCTTGATAAAGCATTCTGCACAGGATTCACCACGTTCAACCCCTGGACATGCACATCCCTGCAATAAAATAGAGAACGATATTTTATTGTTTACCAGATAGTGACAGCTTGCAACAAGACAAGACAAAAATTCAAGGGGTATCGCTAAGGTATGTTTGCTGAGTAACAGGACTATTTTACAGGTCGACATCAAGGAACCACAAAACAAGGAAACCAAGGATTACGGTTAACAACGATTTATAAACGATCATAAAATATCGGTCCCACTCGTGCCAAAGATTATGAATCAAGACAACAAACAAAGCAAACAATGGACAAGAAGTCAAAATCTTATGGAAAATGTGAGGTGACACTAAAGGATCTGATTACAAGCCAATAGGAAAACAGAAAAAAAATTGTAACTACGTCCATAAATAGGCACACAATCAAAGTAATTGATAATTGATTGAATTGAAATTGAATCCTTTGTCTATAATAGTATCCTTAACAAGCTTGATACAATTAAAAACTGTGAAGAAGTTGAAGTTGAGTATGAATTTTAATTACCCATATACCAAAACTTACAGTGAAAACACTATTATAAAATGACTTGTGCACATCCAGTGACATAGGAACTACATTTCATGGATACTTCTGTGATAACTTACCCGTATAACTTTACAGAACATACAGCACTCTGTGTCCAACCCTCTCTGACATAGACCTTCCATTTCTTCATCTGACTCATTATCTTTACTCTTTCGTTTGATAAGCATTATCAATGCCTTGTAATCAAGCGTAACTGTCATAAAAAAACAAGATGAATAATTAAATTTTCTTGAATGTCACATCCCGACATTAACAAATATGATTTTAATGTCCATTAACAGGCTTCTTCTGGGATCACATCCCAAAATGCCTTTTATTTTAATTAATCAGTCTGCATTTACTGTCATCAGCATTTCTACAGCCTGACTTAGAAATGCAGATGGTTACAATCTTTAGGAACACATCCAAGAAGAAAATGAGGAAATTGATTCTTAAGTCTTGTTTTTTTTAAGGTGATGGAGTCGGTAATTTAGCAGTAGGTAAAGGGCCATTCAAGCCTATAGTGGCCCATCAGGCTTTGTACCCTTACCTTGGATTCAGGAGCATAAAGTGACAAGAGTATTTCTATGCGCACCCGGATGGGGCGCTAGCCCATCAAAGGGTTATACATGCCAGGATTAAGTTCACTGGTACTTTTTCAATCCCCTGAGCTCAGACACTGTGAGTATTGCCTATGAATACAACACAATTACTCTGGCCAGGACTTGAAACCCAGATCACTAGATCTCAAGTTCAGCACACTCACCACTAATAATTACAATGCAGATCACTATGTCTCCCTTATTAAGTAAGGTAAGGTCTGGGTTTGGGCCCAGAAGTCACCCACCAGCGTCAAAGCTTATCCGGATTTCAGTACCACTAAGGGACTAGGAGTATTTCTACTGCACCCTGGATGGGATGCTGGTCAATAAAAGAGTTATCCCTGCCCAGCATTAAATTTGCCAATTGATACACACAAATATATATTTATATCATTTGTGGGTGGAGAGAAGCACTGTGAAAGTTGAATGTCTTGCCCAGGAACACAACACAATGGCCTCGGCTAGGGTTTCAATCCGGACTGCTTGATCTGGAGTCCAGTGCTCACGTGAAACATTAGGCACTTACAAATTCAGCAGATGGAGGTATTCTACAATATTATTATTATACTATATGTTTTAATAGCAAGCAGAAGAAAGAAATACATGTAATTCTGAAAATAAATATAACTTCAATATATAAAGGAACTCCAGCAATAAGCTGGATATTTTTCCTTGGCCCTACAGTGGCCTAGGAAAGTATATTTAATCACCTGTAAATTTGACTTTAAAGTGTCTTCCATCAATAGTTATTCCATTTTTCTTGATGGCATTTTTTTGGGCATTGATTTCCTTTATTAGGGCTTCAACATTGATCCTACAGAAAAAAAAAACAGTTTAAACTCATTTAATTGAACTCCTAACTTAATGATGGGCATTGAATTATGAAATCATAATAGCGCATTTAGCAGTCTGCTAAATGCATTTCTTAATGTGATATTTTAGCCATTGAAGACCTAAATATTATTATTATCACCTGTTTTCCTCACAATTTGCAATTGCTATAGGGTAGACACTTTTACAAAGGTGAAAGGGGGGTGGGGGGTCAGGGGCACCTCAGGAACCCCTCCAGCCATGCCCTTGACAAAGTTTAGCAATAAAAAAAGAAAGAGGAAAAACAATATTTCTGTTTGTTATTTTTCTATTTATCTTTGTACTTTGCATCGGTATATTGTTTTATTATATCATAATTAAATAAATTTTGACCTCCAAAAGAAACGGATAAAGTTGACCAGAATTTAAATACAGGGGTGGCAGATTTTCCCCACTCACCAATTTAATCAAACACACTAACTGGCAATACAAAATGATTTGAAAAAGATAAAATGATTTACCTTAGTTCGCCCTAACTTTGTAAAGTTCAACAAGGTTTGCCATCCTTGGTCTGGGATCCGGGACTGCAGCTTGAAGTAAAGCAACGTCCAATCGGGCGCACGAAGGGATTTAAAGAATTTTGGGGCACTGTCCCCCAGTATTGCTTCCAGGGCTTGCTTCGGGTCTTTTTTTCTCAGCAGCTGTTCTGCGATATCGCTCATCACTTTAGCCACTTCAACATTCTGGTCCACCTGATCGGCGAATAAAGATGCAAGAGGCACCTGGAACTTATCGCAAACATCGCCGATCAAGGTCCACATATCGCTTGTACTGTCCGGGTTGTCCTTTGCCGGGTCCTGTGTGCCTGAGCTCAGCGTCCATTGACTGCCGTTTTTCACTCATCTCTAACTGGGAAAGCACAACTTCAAGTTCAGCCTTAAGCTTAAGATTTTCATCTTGACTCTTCTCGATATCCTCTATGGATATGGCTGACCTTGAATCGACTCCAAATACTGTTTGTACAGGGTCATGAATTTTGTCCTTGTTGTTGTCACGTGTGTCAGTCGCTGTTTGGCAATCTTCATTATCTTGGCCAATATTTAGGCTTTTGATGCCATCAACCAACCAACTGTACTTTTCTTCTTCGCCCGCTTTTAGTTTTTGCCGAAGTATCGCGGAAACAACGCCGAAAGAAGAGGCTATGAATACCTCTTCTTTGTGAACTAGTCGTCGATCCAAGTGCCCGCCATTTTTAAGATTCGAGAGTTGCACTGTGTTAAATTCTTTTGGAAAGCTTGACACCAAAGGGCTACTCGACATGAATTTTCCTACAGGAATGCCGCATATTTTGGAATTCAGGAGATACCAGTCCCTCGAATCGCTCGTGGAGTGCAGCAATTCAGCTCTTCGAATATCAAAGGCATCCATGCCGCACAGCACCTGATCGAAATGAGAACAAATTTCCCGCTCTTGTGAGTAATGTCTGAAATTCAACCTCAAGAAATGTCAAAAGAAAAATCCAGCCCCTCAAAATAAACAGGATTGACGCCATTTGAGGTTGTACACAACGGTGTTAATGTAATCACCGAACGCTCCCCTGTTGAAACCACAAATCGAGAGCGATGATAGCTACTGAGCTGGATCATGACGTCACACCATAGCAACCAAACCCCACGAATTTTTTTAACATCCGGTTTGCTCTGGCTCGTCATGTATCTGCTTCTATCCAGACCTCATGTCGTATATCACTTGAGAGGTTCCGGAAACAAGCTAAATACTAATTGAATAACAAATTGGCGCGCATGACTTTTATCCAAAGCACAATATTGTTAAAAGTAGTTTTTAAAGGAGCTGGGTGCTATTCGTATAAGTTACCTGATCATAAATTCGGTGCGGAGGATGAAAAGTACTACTTGTTTACACCTTAAGTCACCTCTGAGAAAAAGAGGTTTCGAACATACTAAATTTAAGAATTTGTTCATGCTTAGCGTCGAGTTATGGATGCACGCGGGAAGTTTAGAAAGCACGAAAAATGCGTAAGAGTAGCTCGAGGCGCAGCCGAGAGCAACTCTAGCTTTTTGAGTGTATAGCGGCTCAATAGAACTTATATAGGGCAAGCACGTACTGAGGACCTCTTGACTCGCATGCAAATTTGGTTAGTAAGTCGTGCATCAGTCCCCACCTTGTCAAGATTTAAGAGGTCATAATTTACCATCATCCATGCAACATCAGTCATAGCTTGACCACAAGAGACAAGGCTAGGGATATCAGCTAAGGTATCCAACTAACCAGTCTTCACTTCAATTATTACGGTTCGTCCCTCTTTGTGTAAGATCATACAAAATTGAAAACGCATTTACTCCTACATTAGCGTTCTTTATTAAGCTTAATTTAACCCTTGACAAACATTTCAAAATCTACAACACAAAAATTGAAAAACCAAGTTATGTTCTCTCCTTAAATGCGCACTTTAAATATGTCTACGTGCTAAATGTCAAAGGCATGGTGCTCCACCAGAAAGTGCTAGAGTCTAGTTGAACTTCAGGTTCTGTAACCGATGATGTACACATCACTCCATTCCTGGGCTTCCAGCTCGCCTGCAATGTGCTTTTTCTTACTTTTCAGACTCGTGGGGTGATACAACTTCACTTTCAACTCCCTCTTATCCTTGACAGGAAACCATGCGTTGATGGAGTTGACAATGTTGATGCCATCGCCAGTGGCTACGTTCATGTACTGCTTGAAATCCTTGCCACCGCCACTCGTGAAAATCTCGTAGTAGCCTCGCTGAAAGGAACCATTTCCGATCGTAGTCATGAATGTATAAACGAGGACCTCTTTTGCTTCGGCTGGAATTTCAGGGAGATCGAACGAGTAGGTAATCTCAGATTCGTGGAATCCTGGAAGTTTGCCTAGGCTATCAGTTTGTATGGGCACCCAGTCACACTGCATATTTTCGTTGGTCTGAGGCTTGCACAGATCTTTCTTAGACTAGGAATAGTATCGATGTGCAAAATTAAACTAGGGAGAGGCTGTTTTATTTGAAAAGAAACCTCCCATACAATCATAATGACAGCCAATGAGGTTTTATCCACGTGGTTTACGGTTTTCAATAAAAAGGGAAATGTGGGTCTTTGATGACGTTGAATTAACCCATTGGACCGTTTTGTTTGACAAGACAACTCCCAAACTGTCATGACGACAAGAATGAGGTTTCATCCTCGTGGTTTGCGGTATTTGATCAAAGATACATCAAATCAACTAATTGCTCAGATAACCACGATATTATAAGAGTTTGTCTGGGAATATTTACGACCGCTCTTAGGAACGAAAAAAATATGGTCAAATTCTCCAAAAAAATACCTCACCTTACTTCCACAGTGCGTCGCTTGTTATCTGACCGCTTAGTATGTCAAAAAGAACCCATTATAGCGAGTTATCCATTTCTAGGTTTACTACCTACATAAGAGGGCATCTCTTACTGCACGAGTTACTAACCAAATTTGCATGCGAGTCAAGAGGTCCTCTGAGGTAAATTTGCATCAAAACGATCGAAGAAGCATTCGGTCTCGAAATGAACCACTAAATCAAAAACAGCGTCGATGTGAACAGTGGAAAAAACCAGAGAAAAGTTAGTATTCTTATCAGGTAAAGCCTAGAAAGAGATTTAAGGTGGCTTTGTAACCTAGTTGAAGTAGTGCCAACGGGTATCGAGGAACTACGGGCTAAAATCCCTTCGAAGTTTTAATCTTTTTTTCATGTTTTCCGATTCATTTGTCGCTGACTTAGTTATGTTTCTTCTGTAGAATTTTTATTTGGACTTAAGACAACAGCATCACAGTGCGGATAGTACTCCTATCACAATCAGGCAACTTGAGTCACTCATAAGACTCACTCAGGTATAAACATTAATTGCGCCATAAAGTCTTACTGTTGAATCAAGCATTAAAGTAACGAGAAAGATAGATATCATCATCACCATTTAAAGAAGCTCTTGATTGTTTAACGATGTCTCCTTGTCAGTACCATAGGAAATTTTTTGTAGATAACAGTGTAGAGAGCGCGCGTAGAAATATCCGAGAGCTATTATAGTAGTTATTACCGTAGTTATTCGGTTATAAGGCGCACTCGGCTATAAGACGCACCCCCAATTCGGCAACTTCATTATTGCATGTTTTCAAACTGAGAAAATCGCTAAAATACTTGGTTATAAGGCGCACCGTTGTTTGGGGAGTAAAGATCGGTCAAGTTTATTGTAAATTCTTTCATAAACTTACAAAAAAGCGAAAAAGTCGCGTATTGATTTTAGTTTACCGTTAATCAACAAAAGCAGAATTGTCGCACACGCGACCGCGCACACAAACAAAAGCCTTGATTAAACAAGATGTACCGCCGAGAATGCAGGTCTCAGTGCACTAAAAAGGCTGAAAGGATGAAGAAGGTATTTACCTCTTCGCTTGTTTATAGTCTTCGGTTTTCCGCAGAAATAAGACTCTATCAAAAGAAAACACTGCAAAAATTTGCTACCATCATTCTACTAAAAAACTCCATTCTATGTGTGCCAATTAATGTTATTTGTTTTGAACTGATTTTTTAATTATTTTCTTGTATGTGTTGTGCCGTCAATGCTTGCGTCATTGCTTGTAATGAAAACATCTCCCAACAGAAATGCCCCAACATCGAACCGCAAAAATTTTTTCTTGCAAACTTACAGAAAGAAACGCCATTCCGCGTACAAGGAGGCGATTTCTAACGATCACGGCTTGAGATGCGCGAAAAGGCTAGCCAACAAGACGGCAAGGATGTGGTGGAGATCATGAATTACAAGCTCCTGGACACGTTTAACCACGACTTTGGAAATCTGGATTTTCAACGCTCTCAACATGGCTCCGGAAAGAGCTCAAGAGCACAGGTTAGTCTTCGTATGAAAGGAGGTTCGGTACTCATCGTCACGTACCCAGCAAAGTCTGTCTTAAATAATTGACAGAAGAGCTAACTGCGTTCATTTTTCCTTCGTTCGCTTATAAACTCCCTTTTTTTAACACACAAGCATCAAATTCGCACAGAAAACTCCATTTTAGGCCACCAAGGGTAGAGCAAACGCCATTCTTTGCGGTGAGACGGGTACTCAATAATGGATTATTCGCCTTATGGGTCTGTTGAATCATTCCTGTTATGGTTTTATTTGGGAGACTTTGTCTCAGTTTGTTAAGAAGGAGTTGTAGTCCGTGATTGCTGAATTCTTTTTATCTTGCAGTCAAAACGCTTCGTTGCAGAGCTAAGTCGCATTTCAGAGAGGGAATACAACTCACTTTTCATTGTTGCGAAGGTAACTGGGACGCTTTTCTTTAGTAAGAACTTAACTTTAATAAGATTAATTTTCTAACAAATGAATGCAATTAGAGCGAGAGTAGATCGGCTTCTCATATGGGTGCTATTTATTTGGGATATATTTTCCTGCATGTTCCTCACGTGAGCAGATTGTGCGCATTTTTTCATTGATTCTAATGTATCAAAATGCTGGCACTCCTTTCTATAATTAACATTAAAATATTTGATATCAGCACTTAAGAGATTACATTCCAAGAGTCGTTGGGTTCTCGATGATTTTAGAAATTTAAGTAGGCAAATAAGATTAAGAAGGTGTCTTTGTTTTTCGCCTTTTTCCACCCATTAAATCTGGAGATACAAAGTTCAAGTTAAGAGTACTTTTTCTTAAATATGGTTGCTCCACTGGCGTGCCGCGCGCCCTGAAGTTTCGCAATCATTTAATGTGTGTCTGAAGTGCTTGGTTTGCCAGTCACTTCTTCTTGAATGATTCTCTCAGAGGGATCTCATCTAAAAAAGTTTCAGTTTGAAAAACACCTTTTTTTCATGTTTACTTGTGATAGGATATACGACTGCAGATTCGTAGTTTCGACGACTTTGTTTTCTCCCTGAACAACCAAGGGTTTCTTCTGAAGAAGGGACCGAGAGTCTACCAGCTGCAGACCTCGAACTGCCTGTAATTGATAAGTAAGCTGCCGGGGATGTTTGATGGAGATTGTGTCCTGGAAAAGGGCAAGACCGTGTAAAAATACTAGACCTGTATCACTGAGGATATTCGGACGAAAGCTTTCTACGTTTAAATAAAAATTTGGTTCCTTAGGTCCTCAACTTAAGTTACACTCATGCAGAAGAACTGAACTATTTAGTTAGTTTCTATTATATAGACGTGTTTTTTTCCTACAGTACCACAGTAACAAACCCCTCTAAAGTACAAATACTAAATGAAATCACGGATTAAGATTTAATGGCCGAAAGCGCTTCAAAAAATTATGTTTCCATTCTTTTAATAATAAAAATAATAATAATAAAAATGATAATCTGTCTTTAATAAATCAGAAACAACAAACGTGTAACTTTACAATATATCAGTAAGAAAATTATGAGTATATTTAGGAATATGTATAAATCGTTGCATTGCAACATGTAATATTATGAAGTTCCCTATATATGGTGAATTTAATTGAAGAGGCAATTATTGAGGAAACAATGCTTGAAGCGTTCGGTTTTAACTCTAGGTAATATAAAGTCATACTTGACTCACGGGGCACACGTCTCCTCTTTAGGGGTAGAAAATCATGAAGTACATGATCATCACTGATTACGTTGTTAAAAAGCTTAGAGTCCCTATCTTTAATTTAGTCAAGTACAGTTGTTTCTTTGTGGTGAAGCCAAACCTGAGGGCCTTCTTGAGAAACCAGTCGATTCTGTCTAGATATTTTCGCTGGTAAGCTGCACCCCAAACTTCAATCCCATACAAGAATACGGACATGACGAGCGAGTTAAACAAATTATTGAGTTGATCTTTGGAAGATCCATAGGATTTGCATACCCTTAGAATGTACATTCAACTACTGGCTTTGGATAGCATATCGTCGATATGGATGTCCCAGTTCGTAGCATCTTCCTGAAATGTGATTCCTAATATTTTTAGCCATGGCTTCCTTTTATTCCTGGTAATTCTGAAGGCGATAACTTAGTAGTTTTGCCGTGTATGCACATTTCCTATGTTTTGGTAAAATTGAGACATCTCGTTTTTATCCGCCCACTTCTTCATGTTCTCAACCTCAGCGGCAGCAATATCTGTGCTTTGCCTAACAGGAACACTTATCTTTTCAACCGAGTGTGCGTTTTTTTTATAATCAGGGGTCCTTTTTTTAACACTCTCGACGAATTCTCTTTTGTGAAGACCTTCTAACTCGTAAGCCGTAATCTGTAGCTTGCCAACAGAATCTCATGAAGGAATATAATCGCTTGTACAACCGTTCAAAGCACCTCTTCTAATTTAATCATAATAACGAAAGCCAACACCGAGGGGAAAGGGTCGTAGAAATTTCTCCACTTGGTTAAAGCATCCATTTGACGTTACAACGCAACAATACCCTTGCGATGTCCACTTATAAGACGGATATTTGTCATGTCACAATAAACTAGAAAAACATCGGGGCCACCTGCAAATGAATCAAAAATTGTAAATAACTGGGTCTCATTCCCTTCGCAGGTTAGCCAAATTGGTTTAGAGTTACTGTTGTGGGTATGGAAGGTGTCTATTCATCATTGTTGTCGTTTAGGTAATATCGCGATTTTTAAGCTGGTATATCGCTAAAACGAACGCAAAAGAGACGATTGCTACTCCAACCAGCGACATCTTCCTGTTATTAAAAATACCTTAGAATTATCTAAGTGACTGAGGTTATTCTTTTTGCCGTGAGGTTTTTTCTTTCAGAGTGCCTCTCTTTACCCAGGAGTATAAATGAGTAGTGAATTGTCAGGGAACCTGATGAAATTTTGGGGAGGTAACCTTGCAAAGAATCGGCATCCTCTCGGGGGGGGGGGAAGGTTTATCTGTAACATCTAGAATTTAGTGTTGCCTTGACTTGAATGGGCTTTGTAGGCTCTAAGGTTAGTTGTTTGCACCTATACACTCTGTTCTGGATTTTTGCACCCACTGTAAAGAACAAGAAAAGGAAATAGCGGTATGTCTTATTATGTCTTAAGGTGCAGCCAAAGCTTGTCTTGCCATTGCCATCCGTTACTCAGCAACTCGCTTTACAGTGGGTCCTGATGGCAAATCTGACACACCCATTCTCAAGTATCAGCTCCAACAGAACGCTCTGGTGCCACTTCTGGCTGCTACTTACGCCATGGATTTTGCACTGCAATATATAAAAGATCGCTGGGCTTTTCAGGTACTGTGGCCTTGCAAAACGTCTTGTGTCTAACAAAGAATGATTGGAACAGTACGTGTATTTTTGTCCTTGTTTTTTAGTGGACAATGTTATTATTCCACTCTTGGAAGTTGAAAATACGCTTATCTGTTCCAACGAGTGAACAGTTTTGCGAGAGTAAAGCTCGAGGAAAACTGTGAGCAGCAGAGGCTCAGCGAGGTCCTGATACAGCTTTGTTTAAGATCTTATCATTCTATTTCCTTCATAGGCAGCTGATGGATCTGAGAATGCGGATGTGGTGATTATGTGTTGTGTTATAAAGGCTATAACTGGCTGGCATGTTGCTGAAACAGCTGCCATTTCCCGCGAGAGGTGTGGGGGCCAAGGGTATCTGTCCTGTAATAAGTTTGGCAGTGGTATCGCTGGTTCGCATTCCTCCATGACAGCCGAAGGGGACAACTCAGTCCTGATGCAGAAGGTGGCTTCAGAAAGGCTGATGAGTCTCAAGCCATCCATGTTGGAGGTAGCGGCCAGCTATGTGCCGAAGGCTGTGACCCGGATCTTCGGTTGGGCCAATCTCAACAACCCGAAATACTTGTAGGAGCTTTTAGAGTCACGAGAGAAAGATCTATTTTTGAGCCTTGAATGAAGATGATGAAGGCTGGGAAGGAGGGAAGATTTGACACCTGGATGTACATGGAACAGGATCTTGTCCAAGCTGCTGCTCGTGCGTATGGTGAACGACTCATCAGTGAATGTTTTGGCAAAGCTCTTGACAAAGCTGACCCTGGTCTGCAACCAGTTCTCCAGAAACTTCATCATCTCTATCAGATGTCAGTCATCAAGAAGGATCTCGGCTACTTCACCACCTCGGGGCTGATGTCTACGTGGACTGGGGCTAAAGTTGGGAAGGCAGCTGCTGACCTGTGTCGAGAAGTGGCACCGCAGGCCACTGCACTGTGTGATGCATTTGGATTCACCGACGAAATGCTTAATGCCCCAATTGCCAGAGACTGGGTCAAATATGATGCAGTAGATAACAAAGGGGAAGTCGAAGGTGTGCAGTATTGATGCTGCCACCCGAAATTCGCTCAATCTTGTGAACGAACCCTTTTTTTTCTGAAAGCTCCTGAAAAAAAATTTGTCGTAAATTAGAATCACAGTGAACCATGTTCCTCAGGTGTATGCGCTAATAGAATAATTCCTCCATAGTTATTTAAGTGTTGGCTTTCTCTACTAGCAAGAAGTCATGTTTCGTCGTTGGGGATTTGGTTTGTTTCACTTATTTAGTGTTAGAAAGAAGAGGAACTGAGCTGAGCTATTTAATAAGCCATCGCGCGTTTAAATAGGGGATGGGGAGGGAGGGGGGGGGGTAAGTTTCTGAAGAAACTGCCGTGCTGCGTCGGTGGGGTGGGTTCGGTGGACGTTTCGAGCGTTAGCCCTTCACTCTGGGAGGATGGTAGCGGTCAAGTTTGGCAAGTTTTCATCTCCAACATGCGAAGGTTTAATCAAATCCACCGAGAGATGGGGATGTGAGTCCATTAATGGACGTGCCCATTTTTCGGCTACGTAGGTGCACTAATTTTTATTAGATCCTGAGTTAAATTTTTGGCAGGGTAATTTTTCATTCGAGGTTAAAGAAAAAGGCCTAAACCCCTTCAACTGTGACACCTAGAACCGGAAACTTTTTGTGATACTTTTTCATCATAATGGCCTAGGGGTCTACATATTTAATCTTTGTTGTATTATGATCTAAAGTGCAGAAACACAGTATTCTCTTCCTGAGTTAGGCGGTCATATAATAGTGGTTGACTTAAACATGTCTTCACTATACACGTGATTATTTATTGATTCATTTTGAAATAAAGTCTTGAGATAAATTTGTCGCACGAAAGATGCGTTTTTGTCACTAGTAGGTTGTGGTTGTGAGTCATTTTCAGCCGTGTTGAGATATCACATAACTTCACTCTCCTTACTCTACACTCTCTTTCCTTTGTCAACCAAAAAAAGGGGTAATAATGATTTACAAAGGAACGAGGATTGCAAACAGTAAACTTGGAGAGTCTTAAACTTCTGAAGACATTTTGACGTGTAATTTTTCATCCGTGGCTAAGTAATTTTTCAAATGAATAAAGGGGGTAAGTTTCTGAAGAAACTGTGATGCTGCGTCGGTGGGAGAGTATAACAGGGTAATTTAGTATTATCAACTGGGTTGATAACGTAAATTGGCCATCGTAAAGAGTTTAAAAGCTGACGTTTCGAGCGTTAGCCCTTCGTCTACTGCTCTGACTAGGGGCTGTTATTTGAAGAAAAAAATAATAACTCAAAAACAAGCCATGAATTTTTATCAGTAATTGCCATAGCAACAACATTTAGGTTCTGAAAGAGTCGTCCATAGTAGTCCAAGGCTGTAGGTTTTTATTACTGACCTTCTACCGAGTGCTATGTGATAAACATTTGCCAAGGGAGAAATTATTTATGCATATGTGATATCCAAAGCCTTGTAAAGTTCTCTATAGAGCCACCTTAAATATATTTCTTGAAATGAACGACACTTTTAAAATAAAAAAACCCGTTTCGACGGTTCTTCTGTCATCTTCAGTTCTATACGCTCTTATTTTTCTGCTATGTCGTGGATGATATGAGTACATAGAACTAAAGATGACAGAAGAACTGTGGAAACGTTTTTTGATTTTAAAAGTGTCGTTCATTTTCTTGAATTCGTTACATATCTGCTTCTATCCAGATCTTTTGGTAATATCATCCACGAAAATAATCAATACAGTAATTAAATACAATAAATATTCCAGATAATAAACGTTGATATAACTTTTTAGTATAACTACACTTGTTCAGTAACGCTAAGTAAATCAATTATCACACTGTTTGGAAAAAAAAATTACCCATGCTTTATAGATATCTGAATTGTATTTTTCTTCGAACTAATTCCTATACGGCTTTAATCAATTTCCGTCTTCAACAGTCTTGTTTTTTTTTTTTTTTTAAACGCCTTGTTTTTTTTTAATTGTATTGATCTCATAACTTCCTTTACCGATCTCCTTGGGATTATATTTGATTGACAGTGTGTTCTAGTTTTGGTTTGTATAAAACTCAAGAGCAAAACGACAATCGTTTATTAGAAGTGTCCTTCCCGGAGAATTGAGACAGAAAACACCCAAGGTAGGTTATGGTTCGTCTTAGGATGCAAAGCTGATTCAAGTTTATAAAAACAGAGACCACATAAAATCCAAAAATCCTGACCTTCACCCTGTTTCGTATGTAAAACCTTTACCACATGATCCTCGAAGAAACCGCGAGGGAAACTCTTAGAACAAAATCTGCTGTAAGAAAAAAACAGTTATTACCTCACTTGAGAATTTCAAGATTATCTGAATTTGATGAATTCACTTCTTCTGCCATTCACGCCCGATACTGCTTCAGTAAGTCTTTCATTTCGTTTATCACTCCTCTGATTACAGACTTAGTTGGGCTTCTACTCAAATATGTCATTCTTCATTACTTTTTGTCTTTTTTTTAGCTTCGTACTTTTTTATACTCAATCACTATTACTTATGGTTGATTTAACCAAACCCGATCCTCGGATGAAACGTAATGTTTGAATTGAATGAAATTATAAATTCTATCTTATTTTTGTCTCTCTGTAGGGATTTGCTAAACATGAGAAACTTGGTCATTTTGTTGATTTTCGTGAGCTGTGCATTGTCTGTGGCGGCTGGTAAGTGCAGAACGAAACTTAAAATTCTTTCAAGTGACTCTGAATGCGAAGGAGGAGAGATTGTGAGCTGGAGTTGGTTGGTTACAGCTC
The DNA here is from genome assembly GCF_036669915.1 of Pocillopora verrucosa. Taxonomy (NCBI): domain Eukaryota; kingdom Metazoa; phylum Cnidaria; class Anthozoa; order Scleractinia; family Pocilloporidae; genus Pocillopora; species Pocillopora verrucosa. Next base: position 3,953,845 of record NC_089318.1, read on the forward strand.
CTTACCCCATGAAAACTTTCTACATTGGAGAATGGTGGGGTGTGATCTAGGAAATTTTAATCAGCTCGGTGACCAAGGCTAGGGTTCGCCACATTATGCTCGATATTTTACATCATTAGTTTATTTCTTAATGCTCGGAAAATGTCACAATTACGCTCAGTTAGCATCGCTGTTGTGTTGCATCACAATTAATATGAGAACTTCTGGAACTGCTGGAAGCCATTTTTTTTCTTGTTGTTTTTTATGGTACCTGGCTAATTTTTAACTAGGCCTAGTCTTAAAGTTTAAAAATATGTTATTCCTTATTTATTTTTAACTCGCGGATACGCGATAGCGCAGAAACGAGTTGTTGTGGGGACTTTGGGATATGCAAATTGGCGTGAACTCCTCGTAATTAGTCGCAAATTTGAAGGATCTTCGAATCGTCCATCCGCTAAACATAACGAGGAGCAGCGAGAATCACGAAGTGTTTGTGAGTGACAGAGAGAGCTGTTGACATGGAAATTGGAAATCCCACGGAAACATGTACCCATTGTTGTGTGATCTTCCAGAATGTTTTAGAAGTAGCTGTGTCATCCCTGAATCAATATATAAATAGAATCTATTGTAATGTTACGGAACGTTCTAGATCCTCAACCGTACCTATAAAAGCCGAGCTTGTAACTAGATGTAGCGAGTAGTTTAGTTGCTGGTATAGCCCGTCAGATATCAATAAAGGCGTATGCTGCAGAATACAAGATGTCCACACTTCACCCATGACATAAAAGAAATGTTAATTTACAGCATAATTTCTGTCGTTTACGCCAATTTCGGTCTTTTCGTTATAGTCGTTTCGTTTTGTTATTTTTCTATGCAATCGTGACTGTTCTGATGGTAAGAATGAATTATGATCGGTTTCTACAAGTCGTTGCCGAGCACGTGACCATAATCTGGCCGGTGTTGTTTTGATCACTTGACGATCTTTTTCGCTCAAAACACACGACTCCCCGCCGAATTTGGTGGGCCGGCCCCGCGTGGGGGTGCCCCCTCACCTTGGCGGTATTTTAAGTTTTTTTTTCTTTGTTGCTTTGGGTATTTTATAGTCGTTAGGGTCGGCAGCCATTGCACTGCGGCGATCTTACCGCCTAAAATATAAAAAATTACAGCTCTACTCCTCACTGAAACGACTTACATAGGAATTAATTCACAAAGAACCAGTGGGGAGGCGAAAGAAGGAAAATAAAAACGGTCTGGCTGCACTGGTGACCAGGCATGAAGGGATCCTGAATTAGGGGGAATGAGACTTAAACAGAAATGTTGATGAAGTCTGATAGGATTAAGCGATGTACTTACATGTATATTGCTTTACTTTTTTTCCGTCAGCTTGCGAGGATAAGAACGTACATTGTAAATCCTGGGCATTTAACGGTGAATGCGGAAAAATCCAAAGTACATGCTATTCAATTGCCCCAAAAGTTGCGGAGTCTGTCCAGGTATGCATGATGCTTAAGAAGTGAAATAGATTACCCATAACGTTTTAAAATTTTGTGACGATAGATCCATGTCATGCTTTTTTTCTCTCTTTCTTGTGCTTACATTTCGATTCTGCTGCCAATTTATATACACCAATGGGCATTCCCTGACTTTTAAATCATAGTGTTTTTATTCAAAAATACTTTTTTCACCAACCCCACCCCTCCGATCTCACCCCTCCCCCCTACTCCTCCCCCGATGGCCACATCTGCATAACTGTTAGCTTTCTTTGGATGATTCGTGTAAAGACATCAAAGCAAAATACCTTTTGCGTATATTAGCGTATGCCATATACCACAATGGGTGGGTTGTCGTTGAATTTAATTGCAACCCTCAATAAAGGCCCTTTTAATTACAGCTCTTCTCCTCACTGAAATGACTTCTATGGGAATTAATTCACAACGAACGAGTGGGGAGGCGAAATTAGGAAAACAAAAACGGTCCGGCAGCACAGGTGACCAGGCATGAGGAGATCCTGATTCTGGGGAATGTGATTCAGACAGAAATGTTGATGAAGTCTGATAAGATTAAGCGATGTACTTACATGGATATTGCTTTACTTTTTTCCGTCAGCTTGCGAGTATAAGAACAAACATTGTAAATCCTGGGCATTTCACGGTGAATGTGTAAAAAATCCAAAGTACATGCTGTTCAATTGCCCCAAAAGTTGCGGAGTCTGTCCAGGTATGCATGATGCTCAAGAAGTGAAATAGATTACCCATAATTAAAATTTTGTAATGATAGATCCATGTAATGCTCTTTTATCTCTTTCTTGTGCTTGCATTTTGATTCGGCTGCCATTTTGTACACACAAATGGGCATCCCTGACCTTTCAATCATAGTTTTTTTTATTCAAAAATACTTTTTCACCACCTCCCCCTACTCCTGCCCCGACGGCCACATCTGCATAACTGTTAGCTTTCTTTGGATGATTCGTGTAAAGACACCAAAGTAAAAGACTTTTTGCGTATATTAGCGTATGCCATAAGCCACAATGGGTGAGTTCTGGTTGAATTTAATAGCAACGGTCCGGCTTCACGGGTGACCAGGCATGAAGAGATCCTGATTCAGAGGAATGTGACTCAAACAGAAATATTGATGAATCTGATAAGATTAAGCGATGCACTTACATGTATATTGCTTTATTTTTTTCCGTCAGCTTGCGAGGACAAGAACGAACATTTTAAATCCTGGGCATTTAACGGTGAATGCGGAAAAAATCCAAAGTACATGCTGTTCAATTGCCCCAAAAGTTGTGGAGTCTGTCCAGGCATGCATGATGCTCAAGAAGTGAAATAGATTACCCATAACTTTTTAAAATTTTTTAAGCTCTTCCCCCCTCCCCCCGACTCCTTCCCCGATGGACACCTCTATATAACTGTTAGCTTTCTTTGTTGTCACCATGACGGTTCAGCATTAAATTTGGGTGATTTGTGTAAAGACTTCAAACAAAGAGACCTTTTGCGTTTATTAGCGCATACCATATACCACAATCGATGAGTTCTCGTTGAATTTAAATGCAATCCTCTGTATAGGCCCTCGTAATTACAGCTCTTTCTCTCACTGAAATGACTTGTATGGGAATTAATTCACAAGGAACGAGTGGGAAGGCGAAATTAGGAAAAAAGAAAAGGTCCGGTAGCATGGGTGACCAGGCATGATGAGATCTCGCGATGTACTAGCATCCCATCATGCTAAGGGAACCGAGTTAAACTATAGCCGGGTGGGCCATGTGACTCGAATACAGACATTTTTTACTCAGCTGTATCTATGAAATACATTTTTGAGTTAAATCTGACGCTGTTTCACAATTTCATTTTCATATTTTTTTACGAATCTACCAAGCTAATGACATCATATCAAGAAATTGAAGACCGGCAAACTGTTCAAATAAAATAAACATTCCGAAATTCAATGGTTTTTTTTTCAATGCGAATGCAAAACAAACACGAGACTACGCAAATGTTATTAACTGAACTAAATGAAAAACAAATTATCACAGAATTAGATAAAGTGCTTCTTGGTTTTCTGGATAAAGTGATAATCAAATGGCTTAATACGCGCAACAGATTGAAGGTCAGTAAATAATGATTATTCGAAAACGAAACTTCTCTCCAGCTTTAGTTTACGCAACACCAAGAAAAACTATAAATCGAACTCGAAGATTGAACCAGTTAACAAGACAGTGTTTTTTTCATTTCCATGGGCCGTTACGCCTAACGACAAGTTAAGAAAAGAGCCGGAATTAAAATGGCGCTGATGTAAGGTATCTATAGAGGGTTCTACCGTTACCATAGCTACCGAATAAATGATCGAAAATTGAGGGTTGCAGGAAATTCTGCGCCTGCACAAAAATATTCATATTTTACTGATGCTGCCACCCGAAATTCGCTCAACCTTGTAAACGAACCTTTTTTCGGAAAGCTCCTGAAACAAAATTTGTCGTAAATCAGAATCACAGGAAACCATATTCCTTACGTGTACGCGCTAATAAAATAATTCGTCCATAATAATTTAAGTGTTGTCTTTCTCTGCTAGCAAGAGGTCATGTTTCGTCGTAGAGGATTTGGTTTATTTGACTTATTCAGTTTTAGAAAGAAGAGGAACTGAGCTGAGCTATTAAATAAGCCATCGTGCATTTGAATAGGGGGTGGGGAGTAGGGGGGGTTAAGGTTCTGAAGAAACTGTGGTGCTGCATCGGTGGGGTGGGTTGTGTGGACGTTAGCCCTTCACTCTGGGAGGATGGTAGCAGTCAATTTTGGCAAGTTTTCATTTCCAACATACGTGAATGTTTGTTTTCATCATATCTCCCTTCACTGCAAACGAAGATTTAGAGGGAAGCCAACATTTATGCCAAAGTTTAATTCGAATCTACGACGTAATGACACATATCGATTCAAAGAACGATCAAGAATTCTATTGTCAGAGGAAGGAAAATAACGGAATATTTTGATTTTCAGAATTTATTTCCTCTTTCTGTTATAGGGGGTGGGGTGGGGAGAGGAGGTTGAATCAAATCCACCGAGATGGGGATGTGAGTCCATCAGTGGACGTGCACATTTTTCGGTTATGTAGGTGCATTAATTTTCATTAGATCCTGGGTTAAATTTTTGGCAGGGTAATTTTTTATTTGAGGTTAAAGAAAACGGCTTAAACCCCTTCAGCTGTGACACCTAGAACCGGAACCTTTTTGTGATACTTTTTCATCATAATGGCCTTGGGGTCTACATATTTAATCTTTGTTGTATTATGATCTAAAGTGCAGGAACAGAATTGAGGACTAAGATAAAGTATTCTATTACTGAGCTAGGCGGTCGTATAATAGTGGTTGACTTACATATGTCTTCACTATACACGTGATTATTTATTGATTCATTTTGAAATAAAGTCTTTAGATAAATTTGTCTCACGAAAGATTCGTTTTTGTCATTAGTAGGTTGTGGTTGTAATTCATTTTCAGCCGTGTTGAGATATCACATACCTTCACTCTCCTTACTCTACACTGTCTTTCCTTTGTCAACCAAAAATGGGGTAATTATGATTTACAAAGGAACGAGGATTGCAAACAGTAAACTTGGAGAGTCTTAACAGACATTTTGACGTGTAATTTTACTTTCGTAGCTAAGTAATATTTCAAATGAATAAAGGGGGTAAGTTTCTAAAGAAACTGTGATGCTGCGTCGGTGGGAGAGTATAACAAGGTAATTTAGAATTATCGACTGAGTGGATAACGTATATTGGCCATCGCAAAGAGTTTAGAAGCGGACGTTTTGAGCGTTGAAGTTTCTCGTCACGTTGAATTCAGTGTTTACACGAGTAAGCGTCCCCCTACCCCCGATAACTGCCGCGACCGAAGTTCACTACACCTAAGTCGATTTCACCAACATTATGAGGAAGACTATTTCAATACTTTATTTACCACAGAACTAAGGAGAGTTTACAATATATTGGCACCCAGCCACTTGTACAATTATGTAACTTTAAAAATTTATGTCTGGAGTTTCTAACTTTCATAGGTAATATTCATACTCATGTAAATCTCGATCGTTTGTTGTTGTAAGTCTACGCCTAAGTTTAGAACGCAAAGTTTATGCTCGGGAGAACATTTCTTGCCTAAGTGTAATTTGCTACGAATATCTTAACTAACGAAAACATTTCCATACGTTGTCTTGCTACCATTTCAAATCTAGTTACTTATATCTAGAATCTTGAGCAGATGAGGTGAGTTGCTGGCCGTACAATTAGAGTATATTTTGGCGACCGAAGCTACGAGTAGAAGGTATTGAGAGATTGCAGTAATTATTAATTATTGTAATTTGAAAAGTTATTCAGGGGGTTTGCTGATGTAGCGAGCTCGAAGTTGAATAGTGAAAACATGAAGTGAACATGTATTTAAATATAGCGAATATGTAGCGAACATGAAGCGAACATGAAGCGAACATGTAGCGAACTTGTAGCGAACATGTAGCGAACATGTAGCGAACGCGAACTTAGCGAAAAAATATAAAACTTCGGTTTCACCAAAAGCACTCGCACGTTTCATTCTGAAGCCTCTTGTAACTTTCGGAAATTAAACTTTTTCTGTAGAATATATCAGACTTCTTCCTTTTTTTCTATTATTTTTAGCATTATTATTCCCTTTTAAAGAGATGTTTCTTTTCATCTCTCCTCCCATATATTTCTCAGAACTCTGGGACTCTAATGTGAGTCGATTATAATTAAGGATTTCATACAGAAAGAGGGTACAATTCTGCATTTTGTCACGATTTTCAGCTCTTTTAACTATCAGAGTTAGCCTTTTAAATAACGGTAGAATCACACGAATCTTTCACCGATTCTCCAATTAAAGATGTACTTCCAAGAAACGACTCCACTAGTAATTAAAAAATAAGGTAGTAACTGCTGAGTGTATGTCACTTACCACAAGAAGCAAACTATTCACCAAGATAAAAAAGCGTGATTCCACGAATCCGATAACGGGTGCATGGGCGCTCCCTATGTGACAATGACAGGCCGTTCGTTATGACAAAACCGAGCGCTTTAAAAGAAGTTGTTCTCCGATGATGTACCTCCATGCCAATAACTTGTAACTAAGGGATTTTAGGGAACTTAACACGTCACATAACGTATACATTTGTGGATTTTACTTGTATGAACAGATTGTATTATACTTTTGTAAAATTGTAAGGCCCATAGTACATTTTACAAATTAGGTAAGCGTTTAAACTTTTTGAAAGTTCGTATTCATAAACAACGATGCATAATGATTTTATTAACATCAAATATATTTATTTATAAATAGTTTCAGGAGTCCAAACAAGAAGTTAAAAAAGACCCGCTGACTTTTATCCAAAGCACAATATATGTCATATATCGAGTTCAAGGAATGGTATTTTTTCCTCGATGTTTTAATCAACAATGCGACCCATTTTTCTGTCACAAGTGTTTACCGTAAGAAAATCTTCAGGGGCCTGGAGACTAATTATTTTAGTTTTATACCTTATCCCTACAAACTGGGTCTCACCTGCACTCTTGTTGATAGAGTCTACAAGATCAACAACGCATGGTCGGGTTTCCACGAAGACATCAAGAAACTCACTGAAATCCTTGAAAAGAATCTTTTTTCCAGCCCATCTGGTTGAAAGGGTTGTCAATCGGTACCTGACGCTCACCCATAATGAGTGCAATCTCCCGGTCTCCGTTTCAGACCCTACGCCTACCTTTTATTTTAAATTACCTTACATTGGCCCTTTACTGTGGTCAAGCAAAAAAGGCTCACCAATTTGTGAAGCGTTATTGTAACACATCGATGTTAAGTTGGATTTTTCATCTTTTAAAATAGGTAATATGTTTGGTGTGAAAGACCCAATCCCTCGTGGGCTCTGTACGTTTGTGGTTTACAAGTTTTTATGGGCGGGCTGTAACGCCTACTATGTTGGCGAAACCTCTCGGCATTTTTATCCACACGCGTACGTGAGCACTTGGTCAGTGATAGGACCTCTTACATTTTAAGACCTCTAGACATAACTCTCCACAATGTCGCCTCTTTGTTCTGATGAGGGTTTTAACATCTTAGATCACGCGTCCACAACTTTTCAACTTTAAATCTAAGAAGCTATCCGCATTCAATGGGAGAAACCTACACTACACCAATTATCAACTTTATCATGTTAATTTAAAACTTTCCTTGTAAAAGCATAAATTATTCTGTTACTGTTGCTTGTTTTGTCCAATCAGCATTTTGTTACACACTTTAAATTAAACTTTGTACTTTGTATTATTCAGAAGTAAAGATGACAGAATAACTATCGAAACAGTCTTTAAAAAGTGTCGTTCATTTTCTTAAATTCGTTACATATCTGCTTCTATCCAGACCTCATGTCGTATATCACTTGAGAGGTTCCGGAAACAAGCTAAATACCAATTGAATACAAATTGGCGCACATGACTTTTATCCAAAGCACATATTGTTAAAAGTATTTTAAAGGAACTGGGTGCTATTCGTAAGAGTTACCTGATTATAAATTCAGTGCGGAGGATGAAAAGTACTACTTGTTTACACCTTAAGTCACCTCTGAGGAAAAGAGATGTCGAACGTGCTAAATTTAAGAATTTGTTCATGCTTAGCATGCGTATATCGAGTTCTGGATGCACACGGGAAGTTTGGAGAGCACGAAAACTGCGTAAGAGTAGCTCGAGACACAGCCGAGAGCAACTTTAGCTTTTTGAGTGTATAGCGGCTCAATAGGACTTATATGGGGCAAGCACGCGCGCTATGTTACAATTAACAATTGGTTCATACGTCAGCGTGCGTTCATCGAGATATGAAGCACGCGGGAAGTTTGAGAGCACGAAAGATGCGTAAGAGTTGCTTGAATCGTAGCCGAGAGCAACTCCCGCTTCTTGATGTGCTCTCCAACCTCCAGTGCTTCATATCCCGATGAACGCACAGTTGACGTATGAATCAATTGTTTTATAACATTTTCAAATTTTTTTCCTCAAGGGATTTGTTTGCTAACGTCATGAGCGTGCACAAAGAAATATGAAGCACGCTCACGCAATTGACTTTGATTAGACAAATGACTAGCTATGTTATAGTAAAATTTAGAACTAATTTGTTTGATTGGGAATTCAACATGGATTTAACCTAAAAAACGAGAATATCAAAGAGTTTAAAAATGTGAGAAGGGTCATTGTCAGAATTCCTGTGCAGGATCAATTCTTTATAACTTAAAGTCATTTTCTTCGTAAATAAACATCTTTTCGCAACATGGAAATATTCCAATTTTTAGCCGGAACTTGTGTTTACGTAAAAACATCTGTCTCCATGTCAATTTCACGATCACAATATGAAAAAGGTGCCCGACCGAAATTCTACCTGTGAGAAATAATCTAAGTACTAATTGAATAACAAATTGATTGCAGACGCACAACAACATGGGAGCTATTTTTAAGCATCTTTGAGGGCCGGAAGCTTCAATCCTCGAAACTTATCGGCTAAGGACGCGCTCGGAAGCAAGCGATCTTTTTACAATGGGGACCACGGTCTGGAATTTTCCACGACACACGCATCAAAGCAAAGAAAGCAAACTGCCGAAAAAAAGTTATTCATTGGGGTATGTTAGTCTGCATGGGCAAAACTGTGCCTTTTGTCTTGATGGCCGCATTCAGCTTTCGGACTTGTTCTATCCTCACTGGAGATCATAAGGACCCCCCCCCAACCCCCTGGTAAATAATATGTATCAGAAATTGAATATAAGACATGCTAAAGCCAGGTATAATTTTGATAGGTTGATAATATTGCAATGTAATACGAGACCAGATGAGGCAAAAGTATAGAAATTAAGTTATTTAATTACCATTACTACATTTGTTCAGTAACGCTAAGTAAACATACATCAAATCAACTAATTGCTCAGATAACCACGATATTATAAGAGTTTGTCTGGGAATATTTACGACCGCTCTTAGGAACGAAAAAAATATGGTCAAATTCTCCAAAAAAATACCTCACCTTACTTCCACAGTGCGTCGCTTGTTATCTGACCGCTTAGTATGTCAAAAAGAACCCATTTATAGCGAGTTATCCATTTCTAGGTTTACTACCTACATAAGAGGGCATCTCTTACTGCACGAGTTACTAACCAAATTTGCATGCGAGTCAAGAGGTCCTCTGAGGTAAATTTGCATCAAAACGATCGAAGAAGCATTCGGTCTCGAAATGAACCACTAAATCAAAAACAGCGTCGATGTGAACAGTGGAAAAAACCAGAGAAAAGTTAGTATTCTTATCAGGTAAAGCCTAGAAAGAGATTTAAGGTGGCTTTGTAACCTAGTTGAAGTAGTGCCAACGGGTATCGAGGAACTACGGGCTAAAATCCCTTCGAAGTTTTTAATCTTTTTTTCATTTTCCGATTCATTTGTCGCTGACTTAGTTATGTTTCTTCTGTAGAATTTTTATTTGGACTTAAGACAACAGCATCACAGTGCGGATAGTACTCCTATCACAATCAGGCAACTTGAGTCACTCATAAGACTCACTCAGGTATAAACATTAATTGCGCCATAAAGTCTTACTGTTGAATCAAGCATTAAGGTAACGAGAAAGATAGATATCATCATCACCATTTAAAGAAGCTCTTGATTGTTTAACGATGTCTCCTTGTCAGTACCATAGAAATTTTTTGTAGATAACAGTGTAGAGAGCACGCGTAGAAATATCCGAGAGCTATTATAGTAGTTATTACCGTAGTTATTCGGTTATAAGGCGCACTTGGCTATAAGACGCACCCCCAATTCGGCAACTTCATTATTGCATGTTTTCAAACTGAGAAAATCGCTAAAATACTTGGTTATAAGGCGCACCGTTGTTTGGGGAGTAAAGATCGGTCAAGTTTATTGTAAATTCTTTCATAAACTTACAAAAAAGCGAAAAAGTCGCGTATTGATTTTAGTTTACCGTTAATCAACAAAAGCAGAATTGTCGCACACGCGACCGCGCACACAAACAAAAGCCTTGATTAAACAAGATGTGCCGCCGAGAATGCAGGTCTCAGTGCACTAAAAAGGCTGAAAGGATGAAGAAGGTATTTACCTCTTCGCTTGTTTATAGTCTTCGGTTTTCCGCAGAAATAAGACTCTATCAAAAGAAAACACTGCAAAAATTTGCTACCATCATTCTACTAAAAAACTCCATTCTATGTGTGCCAATTAATGTTATTTGTTTTGAACTGATTTTTTAATTATTTTCTTGTACGTGTTGTGCCGTCAATGCTTGCGTCATTGCTTGTAATGAAAACATCTCCCAACAGAAATGCCCCAACATCGAACCGCAAAAATTTTTTCTTGCAAACTTACAGAAAGAAACGCCATTCCGCGTACAAGGAGGCGATTTCTAACGATCACGGCTTGAGATGCGCGAAAAGGCTAGCCAACAAGACGGCAAGGATGTGGTGGAGATCATGAATTACAAGCTCCTGGACACGTTTAACCACGACTTTGGAAATCTGGATTTTCAACGCTCTCAACATGGCTCCGGAAAGAGCTCAAGAGCACAGGTTAGTCTTCGTATGAAAGGAGGTTCGGTACTCATCGTCACGTACCCAGCAAAGTCTGTCTTAAATAATTGACAGAAGAGCTAACTGCGTTCATTTTTCCTTCGTTCGCTTATAAATCTCTTTTTTTAACACACAAGCATCAAATTCGCACAGAAAACTCCATTTTAGGCCACCAAGGGTAGAGCAAACGCCATTCTTTGCGGTGAGACGGGTACTCAATAATGGATTATTCGCCTTATGGGTCTGTTGAATCATTCCTGTTATGGTTTTATTTGGGAGACTTTGTCTCAGTTTGTTAAGAAGGAGTTGTAGTCCGTGATTGCTGAATTCTTTTTATCTTGCAGTCAAAACGCTTCGTTGCAGAGCTAAGTCGCATTTCAGAGAGGGAATACAACTCACTTTTCATTGTTGCGAAGGTAACTGGGACGCTTTTCTTTAGTAAGAACTTAACTTTAATAAGATTAATTTTCTAACAAATGAATGCAATTAGAGCGAGAGTAGATCGGCTTCTCATATGGGCGCTATTTATTTGGGATATATTTTCCTGCATGTTCCTCACGTGAGCAGATTGTGCGCATTTTTTCATTGATTCTAATGTATCAAAATGCTGGCACTCCTTTCTATAATTAACATTAAAATATTTGATATCAGCACTTAAGAGATTACATTCCAAGAGTCGTTGGGTTCTCGATGATTTTAGAAATTTAAGTAGGCAAATAAGATTAAGAAGGTGTCTTTGTTTTTCGCCTTTTTCCACCCATTAAATCTGGAGATACAAAGTTCAAGTTAAGAGTACTTTTTCTTAAATATGGTTGCTCCACTGGCGTGCCGCGCGCCCTGAAGTTTCGCAATCATTTAATGTGTGTCTGAAGTGCTTGGTTTGCCAGTCACTTCTTCTTGAATGATTCTCTCAGAGGGATCTCATCTAAAAAAGTTTCAGTTTGAAAAACACCTTTTTTTCATGTTTACTTGTGATAGGATATACGACTGCAGATTCGTAGTTTCGACGACTTTGTTTTCTCCCTGAACAACCAAGGGTTTCTTCTGAAGAAGGGACCGAGAGTCTACCAGCTGCAGACCTCGAACTGCCTGTAATTGATAAGTAAGCTGCCGGGGATGTTTGATGGAGATTGTGTCCTGGAAAAGGGCAAGACCGTGTAAAAATACTAGACCTGTATCACTGAGGATATTCGGACGAAAGCTTTCTACGTTTAAATAAAAATTTGGTTCCTTAGGTCCTCAACTTAAGTTACACTCATGCAGAAGAACTGAACTATTTAGTTAGTTTCTATTATATAGACGTGTTTTTTTCATACAGTACCACAGTAACAAACCCCTCTAAAGTACAAATACTAAATGAAATCACGGATTAAGATTTAATGGCCGAAAGCGCTTCAAAAAATTATGTTTCCATTCTTTTAATAATAAAAATAATAATAATAAAAATGATAATCTGTCTTTAATAAATCAGAAACAACAAACGTGTAACTTTACAATATATCAGTAAGAAAATTATGAGTATATTTAGGAATATGTATAAATCGTTGCATTGCAACATGTAATATTATGAAGTTCCCTATATATGGTGAATTTAATTGAAGAGGCAATTATTGAGGAAACAATGCTTGAAGCGTTCGGTTTTAACTCTAGGTAATATAAAGTCATACTTGACTCACGGGGCACACGTCTCCTCTTTAGGGGTAGAAAATCATGAAGTACATGATCATCACTGATTACGTTGTTAAAAAGCTTAGAGTCCCTATCTTTAATTTAGTCAAGTACAGTTGTTTCTTTGTGGTGAAGCCAAACCTGAGGGCCTTCTTGAGAAACCAGTCGATTCTGTCTAGATATTTTCGCTGGTAAGCTGCACCCCAAACTTCAATCCCATACAAGAATACGGACATGACGAGCGAGTTAAACAAATTATTGAGTTGATCTTTGGAAGATCCATAGGATTTGCATACCCTTAGAATGTACATTCAACTACTGGCTTTGGATAGCATATCGTCGATATGGATGTCCCAGTTCGTAGCATCTTCCTGAAATGTGATTCCTAATATTTTTAGCCATGGCTTCCTTTTATTCCTGGTAATTCTGAAGGCGATAACTTAGTAGTTTTGCCGTGTATGCACATTTCCTATGTTTTGGTAAAATTGAGACATCTCGTTTTTATCCGCCCACTTCTTCATGTTCTCAACCTCAGCGGCAGCAATATCTGTGCTTTGCCTAACAGGAACACATATCTTTTCAACCGAGTGTGCGTTTTTTTTATAATCAGGGGTCCTTTTTTTAACACTCTCGACGAATTCTCTTTTGTGAAGACCTTCTAACTCGTAAGCCGTAATCTGTAGCTTGCCAACAGAATCTCATGAAGGAATATAATCGCTTGTACAACCGTTCAAAGCACCTCTTCTAATTTAATCATAATAACGAAAGCCAACACCGAGGGGAAAGGGTCGTAGAAATTTCTCCACTTGGTTAAAGCATCCATTTGACGTTACAACGCAACAATACCCTTGCGATGTCCACTTATATAGACGGATATTTGTCATGTCACAATAAACTAGAAAAACATCGGGGCCACCTGCAAATGAATCAAAAATTGTAAATAACTGGGTCTCATTCCCTTCGCAGGTTAGCCAAATTGGTTTAGAGTTACTGTTGTGGGTATGGAAGGTGTCTATTCATCATTGTTGTCGTTTAGGTAATATCGCGATTTTTAAGCTGGTATATCGCTAAAACGAACGCAAAAGAGAAGATTGCTACTCCAACCAGCGACATCTTCCTGTTATTAAAAATACCTTAGAATTATCTAAGTGACTGAGGTTATTCTTTTTGCCGTGAGGTTTTTTCTTTCAGAGTGCCTCTCTTTACCAGGAGTATAAATGAGTAGTGAATTGTCAGGGAAGCCTGATGAAATTTTGGGGAGGTAACCTTGCAAAGAATCGGCATCCTCTCCGGGGGGGGGGGGGGGAAGGTTTATCTGTAACATCTAGAATTTAGTGTTGCCTTGACTTGAATGGGCTTTGTAGGCTCTAAGGTTAGTTGTTTGCACCTATACACTCTGTTCTGGATTTTTGCACCACTGTAAAGAACAAGAAAAGGAAATAGCGGTATGTCTTATTATGTCTTAAGGTGCAGCCAAAGCTTGTCTTGCCATTGCCATCCGTTACTCAGCAACTCGCTTTACAGTGGGTCCTGATGGCAAATCTGACACACCCATTCTCAAGTATCAGCTCCAACAGAACGCTCTGGTGCCACTTCTGGCTGCTACTTACGCCATGGATTTTGCACTGCAATATATAAAAGATCGCTGGGCTTTTCAGGTACTGTGGCCTTGCAAAACGTCTTGTGTCTAACAAAGAATGATTGGAACAGTACGTGTATTTTTGTCCTTGTTTTTTAGTGGACAATGTTATTATTCCACTCTTGGAAGTTGAAAATACGCTTATCTGTTCCAACGAGTGAACAGTTTTGCGAGAGTAAAGCTCGAGGAAAACTGTGAGCAGCAGAGGCTCAGCGAGGTCCTGATACAGCTTTGTTTAAGATCTTATCATTCCATTTCCTTCATAGGCAGCTGATGGATCTGAGAATGCGGATGTGTGGTGATTATGTGTTGTGTTATAAAGGCTATAACTGGCTGGCATGTTGCTGAAACAGCTGCCATTTCCCGCGAGAGGTGTGGGGGCCAAGGGTATCTGTCCTGTAACAAGTTTGGCAGTGGTATCGCTGGTTCGCATTCCTCCATGACAGCCGAAGGGGACAACTCAGTCCTGATGCAGAAGGTGGCTTCAGAAAGGCTGATGAGTCTCAAGCCATCCATGTTGGAGGTAGCGGCCAGCTATGTGCCGAAGGCTGTGACCCGGATCTTCGGTTGGGCCAATCTCAACAACCCGAAATACTTGTAGGAGCTTTTAGAGTCACGAGAGAAAGATCTATTTTTGAGCCTTGGAATGAAGATGATGAAGGCTGGGAAGGAGGGAAGATTTGACACCTGGATGTACATGGAACAGGATCTTGTCCAAGCTGCTGCTCGTGCGTATGGTGAACGACTCATCAGTGAATGTTTTGGCAAAGCTCTTGACAAAGCTGACCCTGGTCTGCAACCAGTTCTCCAGAAACTTCATCATCTCTATCATGTCAGTCATCAAGAAGGATCTCGGCTACTTCACCACCTCGGGGCTGATGTCTACGTGGACTGGGGCTAAAGTTGGGAAGGCAGCTGCTGACCTGTGTCGAGAAGTGGCACCGCAGGCCACTGCACTGTGTGATGCATTTGGATTCACCGACGAAATGCTTAATGCCCCAATTGCCAGAGACTGGGTCAAATATGATGCAGTAGATAACAAAGGGGAAGTCGAAGGTGTGCAGTATTGATGCTGCCACCCGAAATTCGCTCAATCTTGTGAACGAACCCTTTTTTTCTGAAAGCTCCTGAAAAAAAATTTGTCGTAAATTAGAATCACAGTGAACCATGTTCCTCAGGTGTATGCGCTAATAGAATAATTCCTCCATAGTTATTTAAGTGTTGGCTTTCTCTACTAGCAAGAAGTCATGTTTCGTCGTTGGGGATTTGGTTTGTTTCACTTATTTAGTGTTAGAAAGAAGAGGAACTGAGCTGAGCTATTTAATAAGCCATCGCGCGTTTAAATAGGGGACGGGGAGGGAGGGGGGGGGGGGGTAAAGTTCTGAAGAAACTGCCGTGCTGCGTCGGTGGGGTGGGTTCGGTGGACGTTTCGAGCGTTAGCCCTTCACTCTGGGAGGATGGTAGCGGTCAAGTTTGGCAAGTTTTCATCTCCAACATGCGAAGGTTTAATCAAATCCACCGAGAGATGGGGATGTGAGTCCATTATGGACGTGCCCATTTTTCGGCTACGTAAGGTGCACTAAATTTTTATTAGATCCTGAGTTAATTTTTTTGGCAGGGTAATTTTTTATTTGAGGTTAAAGAAAAAGGCCTAAACCCTTCAGCTGTGACACCTAGAACCGGAAACTTTTTGTGATACTTTTTCATCATAATGGCCTAGGGGTCTACATATTTAATCTTTGTTGTATTATGATCTAAAGTGCAGAAACACAGTATTCTCTTCCTGAGTTAGGCGGTCATATAATAGTGGTTGACTTAAACATGTCTTCACTATACACGTGATTATTTATTGATTCATTTTGAAATAAAGTCTTGAGATAAATTTGTCGCACGAAAGATGCGTTTTTGTCACTAGTAGGTTGTGGTTGTGAGTCATTTTCAGCCGTGTTGAGATATCACATAACTTCACTCTCCTTACTCTACACTCTCTTTCCTTTGTCAACCAAAAAAAGGGGTAATAATGATTTACAAAGGAACGAGGATTGCAAACAGTAAACTTGGAGAGTCTTAAACTTCTGAAGACATTTTGACGTGTAATTTTTCATCCGTGGCTAAGTAATTTTTCAAATGAATAAAGGGGGTAAGTTTCTGAAGAAACTGTGATGCTGCGTCGGTGGAGAGAGTATAACAGGGTAATTTAGTATTATCAACTGGGTTGATAACGTAAATTGGCCATCGTAAAGAGTTTAAAAGCTGACGTTTCGAGCGTTAGCCCTTCGTCTACTGCTCTGACTAGGGGCTGTTATTTGAAGAAAAAAATAATAACTCAAAAACAAGCCATGAATTTTTATCAGTAATTGCCATAGCAACAACATTTAGGTTCTGAAAGAGTCGTCCATAGTAGTCCAAGGCTGTAGGTTTTTATTACTGACCTTCTACCGAGTGCTATGTGATAAACATTTGCCAAGGGAGAAATTATTTATGCATATGTGATATCCAAAGCCTTGTAAAGTTCTCTATAGAGCCACCTTAAATATATTTCTTGAAATGAACGACACTTTTAAAATAAAAAAACCCGTTTCGACGGTTCTTCTGTCATCTTCAGTTCTATACGCTCATATTTTTCTGCTATGTCGTGGATGATATGAGTACATAGAACTAAAGATGACAGAAGAACTGTGGAAACGTTTTTTGATTTAAAAGTGTCGTTCATTTTCTTGAATTCGTTACATATCTGCTTCTATCCAGATCTTTTGGTAATATCATCCACGACATAGCAGAGAAATATGAGCACATAGAACTGAAGATGACAGAAAAACTGTGGAAACATGTTTTTTATTTTTAAAAGTGTCGTTCATTTTCTTAAATTCGTTACATATCTGCTTCTATAAGCACAGGTATCACCTCTGATAGGTTGATAGATATTGTAATTTAGTATGAGACCAGATAAGGAATAAGTATAGTATCGCTTCTGAGTGGGAGGTTTCGAAAATAATCAATATAGTAATTAAATACATTAAATATTCCAGATAATAAACGTTGATATAACTTTTTAGTATAACTACACTTGTTCAGTAACGCTAAGTAAATCAATTATCACACTGTTTGGAAAAAAAAATTACCCATGCTTTATATATATCTGAATTGTATTTTTCTTCGAACTAATTCCTATACGGCTTTAATCAATTTCCGTCTTCAACAGTCTTGTTTTTTTTTTTTTTTTTTTTTTTTTTTTTAAACGCCTTGTTTTTTTTAATTGTATTGATCTCATAACTTCCTTTACCGATCCCCTTGGGATTATATTTGATTGAGTGTGTTCTAGTTTTGGTTTGTATAAAACTCAAGAGCAAAACGACAATCGTTTATTAGAAGTGTCCTTCCCGGAGAATTGAGACAGAAAACACCCAAGGTAGGTTATGGTTCGTCTTAGGATGCAAAGCTGATTCAAGTTTATAAAAACAGAGACCACATAAAATCCAAAAATCCTGACCTTCACCCTGTTTCGTATGTAAAACCTTTACCACATGATCCTCGAAGAAACCGCGAGGGAAACTCTTAGAACAAAATCTGCTGTAAGAAAAAAAAAACAGTTATTACCTCACTTGAGAATTTCAAGATTATCTGAATTTGATGAATTCACTTCTTCTGCCATTCACGCCCGATACTGCTTCAGTAAGTCGTTCATTTCGTTTATCACTCCTCTGATTACAGACTTAGTTGGGCTTCTACTCAAATATGTCATTCTTCATTACTTTTTTTTTTTTTTTAGCTTCGTACTTTTTTATACTCAATCACCATTACTTATGGTTGATTTAACCAAACCCGATCCTCGGATGAAACGTAATGTTTGAATTGAATGAAATTATAAATTCTATCTTATTTTTGTCTCTCTGTAGGGATTTGCTAAACATGAGAAAACTGGTCATTTTGTTGATTTTCGTGAGCTGTGCATTGTCTGTGGCGGCTGGTAAGTGCAGAACGAAACTTAAAATTCTTTTAAGTGACTCTGAATGCGAAGGAGGAGAGATTGTGAACTGGAGTTGGTTGGTTACAGCTCCTTACCCCATGAAAACTTTCTACATTGGAGAATGGTGGGATGTGATCTAGGAAATTTTAATCAGCTCGGTGACCAAGGCTAGGGTTCGCCACATTATGCTCGATATTTTACATCATTAGTTTATTTCTTAATGCTCGGAAAATGTCACAATTACGCTCAGTTAGCATCGCTGTTGTGTTGCATCACAATTAATATGAGAACTTCTGGAACTGCTGGAAGCCATTTTTTTTCTTGTTGTTTTTTTATGGTACCTGGCTAATTTTTAACTAGGCCTAGTCTTAAAGTTTAAAAATATGTTATTCCTTATTTATTTTTAACTCGCGGATACGCGATAGCGCAGAAACGAGTTTTTTGTGGGGACTTTTGGGATATGCAAATTGGCGTGAACTCCTCGTAATTAGTCGCGAAATTTGAATGATCTTCGAATCGTCCATCCGCTAAACATAACGATAGCAGCCGAGAATCACTAAGTGGTTGTGAGTGCCAGAGAGAGCTGTGGTACATGGAAATTGGAAATCCCACGGAAACATGTACCCATTGTTGTGTGATCTTCCAGAATTTTTTTTAGAAGTAGCTGGTTCATCCCTGAATCAATATATAAATAGAATCTATTGTACTGGTTACTGAACGTTCTAGATCCTCAACCGTACCTATAAAAGCCGAGCTTGTAACTAGATGTAGCGAGTAGTTGAGTTGCTGGTATAGTCCCCTTCAGATATCAATAAAGGCGTATGCTGCAGAATACAAGATGTCCACACTTCAACACGCATGGACAGAAAAGAAATGTTAATTTACAGCATAATTTCTGTCCGTTTAACGCCAATTTTTACGGTCCTTTTTCGTTTAATAGTCGTTTCGGTTTTGTTATTTTTCTATGCAATCGTGACTGTTCTGATGGTAAGCATGAATATATGATCGGTTTCTACAAGTCGTTGCCGAGCACGTGACCATAATCTGGCCGGTGTTGTTTTGATCACTTGACGATCTTTTTCGCTCAAAAAAAAAAAAAAAAACCCCAAACACGACTCCCCCCCCGCCGAATTGGTGGGCCGGCCCCGCGTGGGTGTGCCCCCCTCACCTTGGCGGTATTTTAAGTTTTTTTTTCTTTGTTGCTTTGGGTATTTTAGAGTCGTTTAGGGTCGGCAAGCCATTGCACTGCGGCGATCTTACAGCCTAAAATATAAAAAATTACAGCTCTACTCCTCACTGAAACGACTTACAACATAGTAATTAATTCACAAAGAACCAGTGGGGAGAAGCGAAAGAAGGAAGATAAAAAGGGGGGGGGGGGACGGTCCCTGGCCTGCACTGGTGACCAGGCATCGAAGGTATCCTGAATTAGGGGGAATGAGACTTAAAACAGAAATGTTTGCGGAAGTCTGATAGGAATTAAGCGCTGTACTTACATGTAATATTGCTTTACTTTTTTTTTTTCGCGTCAGCTTGCGAGGATAAGAACGTTACAGTGTAAAAATCCTGGGCATTTAAACCGGTGAAATGTTCTGAAAAAATCCAAAGTCACAATGCTATTCAATTGCCCCACAAGTTGCGGAGTCTGTCCAGGTATGCATGATGCTTAAGAACTGAAATAGATTACCCATAACGTGTTTAAAATTTGTGACGATAGCTCCATGTCATGCTTTTTTTTTCCTCTCTTTCTTGTGCGTTACATTTCCGATTTTCTGCTGCCAATTTCATATACACCAATGGGCATTCCCTAGGATTCTTTAAATGCGTCAAAAATCATAGTGTTTTTATTCAAAAATACTTTTTGTTTTTTAACACCAACCCCACCCCTGCCGGATCTCACCCCTCCCCCCTACTCCTCCCCCGATGGCCACATCTGCATAACTGTTAGCTTTCTTTGGATGATTCGTGTAAAGACATCAAAGCCAAATCCTTTTGCGTATATTAGCGTATGCCATATACCACAATGGGTGGGTTGTCGTTGAATTTAATTGCAACCCTCAATAAAGGCCCTTTTAATTACAGCTCTTCTCCTCACTGAAATGACTTCTATGGGAATTAATTCACAACGAACGAGTGGGGAGGCGAAATTAGGAAAACAAAAACGGTCCGGCAGCACAGGTGACCAGGCATGAGGAGATCCTGATTCTGGGGAATGTGATTCAGACAGAAATGTTGATGAAGTCTGATAAGATTAAGCGATGTACTTACATGGATATTGCTTTACTTTTTTCCGTCAGCTTGCGAGTATAAGAACAAACATTGTAAATCCTGGGCATTTCACGGTGAATGTGTAAAAAATCCAAAGTACATGCTGTTCAATTGCCCCAAAAGTTGCGGAGTCTGTCCAGGTATTCATGATGCTCAAGAAGTGAAATAGATTACCCATAATTAAAATTTTGTAATGATAGATCCATGTAATGCTCTTTTATCTCTTTCTTGTGCTTGCATTTTGATTCGGCTGCCATTTTGTACACACAAATGGGCATCCCTGACCTTTCAATCATAGTTTTTTTTATTCAAAAATACTTTTTCACCACCTCCCCCTACTCCTGCCCCGACGGCCACATCTGCATAACTGTTAGCTTTCTTTGGATGATTCGTGTAAAGACACCAAAGTAAAAGACTTTTTGCGTATATTAGCGTATGCCATAAGCCACAATGGGTGAGTTCTGGTTGAATTTAATAGCAACGGTCCGGCTTCACGGGTGACCAGGCATGAAGAGATCCTGATTCAGAGGAATGTGACTCAAACAGAAATATTGATGAAATCTGATAAGATTAAGCGATGCACTTACATGTATATTGCTTTATTTTTTTCCGTCAGCTTGCGAGGACAAGAACGAACATTTTAAATCCTGGGCATTTAACGGTGAATGCGGAAAAAATCCAAAGTACATGCTGTTCAATTGCCCCAAAAGTTGTGGAGTCTGTCCAGGCATGCATGATGCTCAAGAAGTGAAATAGATTACCCATAACTTTTTAAAATTTTTTAAGCTCTTCCCCCCTCCCCCCGACTCCTTCCCGATGGACACCTCTATATAACTGTTAGCTTTCTTTGTTGTCACCATGACGGTTCAGCATTAATTTGGGTGATTTGTGTAAAGACTTCAAACAAAGAGACCTTTTGCGTTTATTAGCGCATACCATATACCACAATCGATGAGTTCTCGTTGAATTTAAATGCAATCCTCTGTATAGGCCCTCGTAATTACAGCTCTTTCTCTCACTGAAATGACTTGTATGGGAATTAATTCACAAGGAACGAGTGGGAAGGCGAAATTAGGAAAAAAGAAAAGGTCCGGTAGCATGGGTGACCAGGCATGATGAGATCTCGCGATGTACTAGCATCCCATCATGCTAAGGGAACCGAGTTAAACTATAGCCGGGTGGGCCATGTGACTCGAATACAGACATTTTTTACTCAGCTGTATCTATGAAATACATTTTTGAGTTAAATCTGACGCTGTTTCACAATTTCATTTTCATATTTTTTTTACGAATCTACCAAGCTAATGACATCATATCAAGAAATTGAAGACCGGCAAACTGTTCAAATAAAATAAACATTCCGAAATTCAATGGTTTTTTTTTCATGCGAATGCAAAACAAACACGAGACTACGCAAATGTTATTAACTGAACTAAATGAAAAACAAATTATCACAGAATTAGATAAAGTGCTTCTTGGTTTTCTGGATAAAGTGATAATCAAATGGCTTAATACGCGCAACAGATTGAAGGTCAGTAAATAATGATTATTCGAAAACGAAACTTCTCTCCAGCTTTAGTTTACGCAACACCAAGAAAAACTATAAATCGAACTCGAAGATTGAACCAGTTAACAAGACAGTGTTTTTTTCATTTCCATGGGCCGTTACGCCTAACGACAAGTTAAGAAAGAGCCGGAATTAAAATGGCGCTGATGTAAGGTATCTATAGAGGGTTCTACCGTTACCATAGCTACCGAATAAATGATCGAAAATTGAGGGTTGCAGGAAATTCTGCGCCTGCACAAAAATATTCATATTTTACTGATGCTGCCACCCGAAATTCGCTCAACCTTGTAAACGAACCTTTTTTCGGAAAGCTCCTGAAACAAAATTTGTCGTAAATCAGAATCACAGGAAACCATATTCCTTACGTGTACGCGCTAATAAAATAATTCGTCCATAATAATTTAAGTGTTGTCTTTCTCTGCTAGCAAGAGGTCATGTTTCGTCGTAGAGGATTTGGTTTATTTGACTTATTCAGTTTTAGAAAGAAGAGGAACTGAGCTGAGCTATTAAATAAGCCATCGTGCATTTGAATAGGGGGTGGGGAGTAGGGGGGGGTTAAGGTTCTGAAGAAACTGTGGTGCTGCATCGGTGGGGTGGGTTGTGTGGACGTTAGCCCTTCACTCTGGGAGGATGGTAGCAGTCAATTTTGGCAAGTTTTCATTTCCAACATACGTGAATGTTTGTTTTCATCATATCTCCCTTCACTGCAAACGAAGATTTAGAGGGAAGCCAACATTTATGCCAAAGTTTAATTCGAATCTACGACGTAATGACACATATCGATTCAAAGAACGATCAAGAATTCTATTGTCAGAGGAAGGAAAATAACGGAATATTTTGATTTTCAGAATTTATTTCCTCTTTCTGTTATAGGGGGTGGGGTGGGGAGAGGAGGTTGAATCAAATCCACCGAGATGGGGATGTGAGTCCATCAGTGGACGTGCACATTTTTCGGTTATGTAGGTGCATTAATTTTCATTAGATCCTGGGTTAAATTTTTGGCAGGGTAATTTTTTATTTGAGGTTAAAGAAAACGGCTTAAACCCCTTCAGCTGTGACACCTAGAACCGGAACCTTTTTGTGATACTTTTTCATCATAATGGCCTTGGGGTCTACATATTTAATCTTTGTTGTATTATGATCTAAAGTGCAGGAACAGAATTGAGGACTAAGATAAAGTATTCTATTACTGAGCTAGGCGGTCGTATAATAGTGGTTGACTTACATATGTCTTCACTATACACGTGATTATTTATTGATTCATTTTGAAATAAAGTCTTTAGATAAATTTGTCTCACGAAAGATTCGTTTTTGTCATTAGTAGGTTGTGGTTGTAATTCATTTTCAGCCGTGTTGAGATATCACATACCTTCACTCTCCTTACTCTACACTGTCTTTCCTTTGTCAACCAAAAATGGGGTAATTATGATTTACAAAGGAACGAGGATTGCAAACAGTAAACTTGGAGAGTCTTAACAGACATTTTGACGTGTAATTTTACTTTCGTAGCTAAGTAATATTTCAAATGAATAAAGGGGGTAAGTTTCTAAAGAAACTGTGATGCTGCGTCGGTGGGAGAGTATAACAAGGTAATTTAGAATTATCGACTGAGTGGATAACGTATATTGGCCATCGCAAAGAGTTTAGAAGCGGACGTTTTGAGCGTTGAAGTTTCTCGTCACGTTGAATTCAGTGTTTACACGAGTAAGCGTCCCCCCTACCCCCGATAACTGCCGCGACCGAAGTTCACTACACCTAAGTCGATTTCACCAACATTATGAGGAAGACTATTTCAATACTTTATTTACCACAGAACTAAGGAGAGTTTACAATATATTGGCACCCAGCCACTTGTACAATTATGTAACTTTAAAAATTTATGTCTGGAGTTTCTAACTTTCATAGGTAATATTCATACTCATGTAAATCTCGATCGTTTGTTGTTGTAAGTCTACGCCTAAGTTTAGAACGCAAAGTTTATGCTCGGGAGAACATTTCTTGCCTAAGTGTAATTTGCTACGAATATCTTAACTAACGAAAACATTTCCATACGTTGTCTTGCTACCATTTCAAATCTAGTTACTTATATCTAGAATCTTGAGCAGATGAGGTGAGTTGCTGGCCGTACAATTAGAGTATATTTTGGCGACCGAAGCTACGAGTAGAAGGTATTGAGAGATTGCAGTAATTATTAATTATTGTAATTTGAAAAGTTATTCAGGGGGTTTGCTGATGTAGCGAGCTCGAAGTTGAATAGTGAAAACATGAAGTGAACATGTATTTAAATATAGCGAATATGTAGCGAACATGAAGCGAACATGAAGCGAACATGTAGCGAACTTGTAGCGAACATGTAGCGAACATGTAGCGAACGCGAACTTAGCGAAAAAATATAAAACTTCGGTTTCACCAAAAGCACTCGCACGTTTCATTCTGAAGCCTCTTGTAACTTTCGGAAATTAAACTTTTTCTGTAGAATATATCAGACTTCTTCCTTTTTTTCTATTATTTTTAGCATTATTATTCCCTTTTAAAGAGATGTTTCTTTTCATCTCTCCTCCCATATATTTCTCAGAACTCTGGGACTCTAATGTGAGTCGATTATAATTAAGGATTTCATACAGAAAGAGGGTACAATTCTGCATTTTGTCACGATTTTCAGCTCTTTTAAACTATCAGAGTTAGCCTTTTTAAATAACGGTAGAATCACACGAATCTTTCACCGATTCTCCAATTAAAGATGTACTTCCAAGAAACGACTCCACTAGTAATTAAAAAATAAGGTAGTAACTGCTGAGTGTATGTCACTTACCACAAGGAAGCAAACTATTCACCAAGATAAAAAAGCGTGATTCCACGAATCCGATAACGGGTGCATGGGCGCTCCCTATGTGACAATGACAGGCCGTTCGTTATGACAAAACCGAGCGCTTTAAAAGAAGTTGTTCTCCGATGATGTACCTCCATGCCAATAACTTGTAACTAAGGGATTTTAGGGAACTTAACACGTCACATAACGTATACATTTGTGGATTTTACTTGTATGAACATATTGTATTATACTTTTGTAAAATTGTAAGGCCCATAGTACATTTTAAAAATTAGGTAAGCGTTTAAACTTTTTGAAAGTTCGTATTCATAAACAACGATGCATAATGATTTTATTAACATCAAATATATTTATTTATAAATAGTTTCAGGAGTCCAAACAAGAAGTTAAAAAAGACCCGCTGACTTTTATCCAAAGCACAATATATGTCATATATCGAGTTCAAGGAATGGTATTTTTTCCTCGATGTTTTAATCAACAATGAGACCCATTTTTCTGTCACAAGTGTTTACCGTAAGAAAATCTTCAGGGGCCTGTAGACTAATTATTTTAGTTTTATACCTTATCCCTACAAACTGGGTCTCACCTGCACTCTTGTTGATAGAGTCTACAAGATCAACAACGCATGGTCGGGTTTCCACGAAGACATCAAGAAACTCACTGAAATCCTTGAAAAGAATCTTTTTCCAGCCCATCTGGTTGAAAGGGTTGTCAATCGGTACCTGACGCTCACCCATAATGAGTGCAATCTCCCGGTCTCCGTTTCAGACCCTACGCCTACCTTTTATTTTAAATTACCTTACATTGGCCCTTTACTGTGGTCAAGCAAAAAAGGGCTCACCAATTTGTGAAGCGTTATTGTAACAACATCGATGTTAAGTTGGATTTTTCATCTTTTAAAATAGGTAATATGTTTGGTGTGAAAGACCCAATCCCTCGTGGGCTCTGTACGTTTGTGGTTTACAAGTTTTTATGGGCGGGCTGTAACGCCTACTATGTTGGCGAAACCTCTCGGCATTTATCCACACGCGTACGTGAGCACTTGGTCAGTGATAGGACCTCTTACATTTTAAGACGTCTAGACATAACTCTCCACAATGTCGCCTCTTTGTTCTGATGAGTGTTTTAACATCTTAGATCACGCTTCCACAACTTTTCAACTTTAAATCTAAGAAGCTATCCGCATTCAATGGGAGAAACCTACACTACACAATTATCAACTTTATCATGTTAATTTAAAACTTTCCTTGTAAAAGCATACATTATTCTGTTACTGTTGCTTGTTTTGTCCAATCAGCATTTTGTTACACACTTTAAATTAAACTTTGTACTTTGTATTATTCAGAAGTAAAGATGACAGAATAACTATCGAAACATGTCTTTAAAAAGTGTCGTTCATTTTCTTAAATTCGTTACATATCTGCTTCTATCCAGACCTCATGTCGTATATCACTTGAGAGGTTCCGGAAACAAGCTAAATACCAATTGAATAACAAATTGGCGCACATGACTTTTATCCAAAGCACAATATTGTTAAAAGTATTTTTAAAGGAACTGGGTGCTATTCGTAAGAGTTACCTGATTATAAATTCAGTGCGGAGGATGAAAAGTACTACTTGTTTACACCTTAAGTCACCTCTGAGGAAAAGAGATGTCGAACGTGCTAAATTTAAGAATTTGTTCATGCTTAGCATGCGTATATCGAGTTCTGGATGCACACGGGAAGTTTGGAGAGCACGAAAACTGCGTAAGAGTAGCTCGAGACACAGCCGAGAGCAACTTTAGCTTTTTGAGTGTATAGCGGCTCAATAGGACTTATATGGGGCAAGCACGCGCGCTATGTTACAATTAACAATTGGTTCATACGTCAGCGTGCGTTCATCGAGATATGAAGCACGCGGGAAGTTTGAGAGCACGAAAGATGCGTAAGAGTTGCTTGAATCGTAGCCGAGAGCAACTCCCGCTTCTTGAGTGCTCTCCAAACCTCCCAAGTGCTTCATATCCCGATGAACGCACAGTTGACGTATGAATCAATTGTTTTATAACATTTTCAAATTTTTTTCCTCAAGGGATTTGTTTGCTAACGTCATGAGCGTGCACAAAAGAAATATGAAGCACGCTCACGCAATTGACTTTGATTAGACAAATTTACTAGCTATGTTATAGTAAAATTTAAGAACTAATTTGTTGATTGGGAATTCAACATGGATTTAACCTAAAAAACGAGAATATCAAAGAGGTTAAAAATGTGAGAAGGGTCATTGTCAGGAAATTCCTGTGCAGGATCAATTCTTTATAACTTAAAGTCATTTTCTTCGTAAATAAACATCTTTTCGCAACATGGAAATATTCCAATTTTTAGCCGGAACTTGTGTTTACGTAAAAACATCTGTCTCCATGTCAATTTCACGATCACAATATGAAAAAGGTGCCCGACCGAAATTCTACCTGTGAGAAATAATCTAAGTACTAATTGAATAACAAATTGATTGCAGACGCACAACAACATGGGAGCTATTTTTAAGCATCTTTGAGGGCCGGAATCTTCAATCCTCGAAACTTATCGGCTAATCACGCGCTCGTAAACAATCTATCTTTTTACAATAGGGACCACGGTCTGGAATTTTCCACGACACACGCAGCAAAGCAAAGAAAGCAAACTAGCCGAAAAAAAAGTTATTCATTGGTGTATGTTAGTCTGCATGGGAAAAACTGTGCCTTTTGTCTTGATTGCCGCATTCAGCTTTCGGACTTGTTCTATCCTCACTGGAGATCATAAGGACCCCCACCCAACCCCCTGGTAAATAATATGTATCAGAAATTGAATATAAGACATGCTAAAGCACAGGTATAAATTTTGATAGGTTGATAAATATTGCAATGTAATACGAGACCAGATGAGGCAAAAGTATAGAAATTAAGTATATTTAATTACCATTACTACATTTGTTCAGTAACGCTAAGTAAACCAACCATCGCACTTTTTGCTGAAAAATTACCCATGTTTCACAGATATCTGAGTTGTATTTTTCCCCGAACTAATTCCTTCGGGGTTTTAATCAATTTCCGTCTTCAACAGTCTTGTTATCAATTTTTTTTTAAAAAACGCCTTGTTTTTTTAAATATATTGATCTCATGACTTCTCTTACAGAACCGCTCAGGAATATGCTTGATTGACAGTGTATTCTGGTTTTGATTTGTATAAAAAATCAACGGCAAAACGACAATCGTTTAGTAGAAGTGTCCTTCCCGGAGAACTGAGTCAGAACACAACCAAGGTAGGTTATGGATCGTCTTAGAATGCTAAGCTGATTCAAGTTTAAAAGAACGGAGACCACTTATGCTAAGTCTCTGCCTAAGATGACGAAAGACAATCTTTTGCACAATAACTTCCTCGTTCTTTATGAAACACGGTTGAAAACTTATATACGTTCACGCCCATTCTTCACAGGTTCCAAACTGCGTGAATTCAGACTTGTGGAATCGTTGAAACTTCAAGAAGATTCACGGTATGTACAGTTTCTCTTATAACCGATCGTTCATCACAGAAGCACAGAGGCAAAATATCAAAGAACTGTTCCTTTTGAGCCAAAAAACAAAAGTCAGTTCGAGCCAATTCTCTCAAAACTTAGCAATAAAAAACCTTTATGAGGTTGTTTCTGGTCCAAATTTTTTGTGTTGGTTAGATTCGATCAGTAATCGTTATCATTTAGTGGGGCATGGCGCTCTGGCAGGACTAGTAGGTTTCCTAATATACCAGTAACAGTTCTAAACAGTCATCGATCTTGTCGTTTCAAAAATCCTGACCTTCACCCTCTTTCGCATGTAAAACCTTTACCACATGATCCTCGGAGAAACTGCGAGGAAAACTCTTAGAACAAAATCTGCTGTAAGAAAAACGGGGTTTTATCTTGAGAATTTAAAGATTATCTGAATTTGATGAATTCACTTCCTCTGTCATCCACGCCCGTTACTGCTTTAATGAGTCGGTTCATTTCCTTTATCACTCCTATGATTACAGAACTAATTAATTGGGCTTCCACTCAGTTCTACCACCATTACTTATGGTTGATTTAACCAAAACCCGATCCACGGATGTAACATTATGTTTGAATGGGATAATATTATAAATTCTACCTCATTTTTGTCTCTCTGTAGATATTTGCTAAACATGAGAAACTTGGTCATTTTGTTGATTTTCGTGAGCTGTGCATTGTCTGTGGCGGCTGGTAAGTGCAGAAGGAAGCTCAAAATTCTTTCAAGTGACTCTGAATGCGAAGGAGGAGAGATTGTGAGCTGGAGTTGGTTGGTTACAGCTCCTCCCCTCATGAAAACTTTCTACATTGGAGAGTGGTGGGGCGTGATGTAGGAAACTATAGTCAGCTCGGATCCAAGGCTAGGGTTCGCCACATTATGCTCGATATGTTACACTATTTAGTGAATTCTTAATGTTCAGAAAATGTCACGATTACGCTCAGTTAGCATCACTTTTGTGTTGCATTACAAGCAATATGAGAACTTCCAGAACTGCTGTAAGCCATTTTTTTTGCTTCTTTGTAACCAGGCCTGGCCTCGATTTCATTCTTTATTACTTTTTGTTTGCTTTTTCAGTTTTGTCCTTTTTTTTGTACTTTTTTTTTTTTATGCTAGATGCTTGATTATTTTTCCTCGCTGTTAAACTCAAAATTATGCTTGAAGTGGAACACTCTAACTAAGGCCCTGACTGATAGCAAGGGATTTGAATCTATTGCTGATAGTAAGTGAAGGGAGAGGTAAACGAGCAAAGAAGAATGACTGGTAAAATCGTTGCTTTCCTAACGAAAGACTGCCATATTGATTTTTTCCAAAAGAAGCAAGGAAATATTATTCAAAGGGACATGTTAAAGAAATCTGACTCACGGAATTCTTTAGGAGTGAGTTTATGTTTTCATTGCCTTACTTTTTTTCCGTCAGCTTGCAAGGATAAAAACAAAAATTGTAAATCATGGGCATTGAGCGGTGAATGCAAAAAAAATCCAAAGTTCATGGTGATCAATTGCCCCAAAAGTTGCACAATCTGTCCAGGTATGCATGATACTCAAGAAGTGAAAAAGATTACCCGTAACGTTTTAAAGTTTTTTGAGAATAGATCCATGTAATGCTTTTTTCTCTCTTTCTTGTGCTTACATTTTGATTATGCTGCCAATTCATATACACTAATGGGCATTCCCTGACTTTTCAATCAGAGCGTTATTCTTCAAAAAAACGTTCAAGCTCTTTCCCCTCCACCCCCCCCCCCTTTCTTCTCCTTCCCCGACGGCCTCCTCTACATAACTGTTAGCTTTCTTTGTAGTCAAGATGCAAGTTCAGCGTTAAATTTGGGTGATTTTTGTAAAGACATCAAAGCAAAAAGACCTTTTGCGTTTATTAGCGCATGCCACATACCACAATGGGTGAATTCTCGTTGAATTTAATTGCAACCCTCTGCACAGTCCCTCGTAATTACAGCTCTTCTCCTCACTGAAATGACTTACATGGGAATTAATTCACAAGGAACGATTGGGGAGGCGAAATTAAGAAAAAAAAAAAGGTCCGGCAGCACGGGTGACCAGGCATGAAGAGATCCTAATTCAGAAGAATGTGATTCAAAGGAATGTGATTCAAACAGAAATGTTGATGAAATCTGGTAAGATGAAGCGATGCACTTACATGTTATTGCTTTACTTTTTTTCCGTCAGGTTGCAAAGATAAAAACAAAAATTGTAAATTCTGGGCATCGATCGGTGAATGCGGAAAAAATCCAAATTTCATGCTGTTCAATTGCTCCAAAAGTTGCGGAGTCTGTCCAGGTATGCATGATGCTCAAGAAGTGAAATAGATTACCCATAACGTTACAAAAATTTGCGATAATAGATCCATGTAATGCTTTTTATCCCTTTCTTGTGCTTACATTTTGATTCTGCTGCCAATTCATCTATACCAATGGGCATTCCCTGACTTTTCAATCATAGTGTTATTCTTCAAAAAACGTTCAAGCTCTTTCCCCTCCACCCCTCCCCCCCTCTCCTCTACTCCTTCCCTGACGGCCTCCTCCACATAACTGTTAGCTTTCTTTGCAGTCAACATGCCAGTTCATCATTAAATTTAAGTGATTCTTGTGAAGACATCAAAGAAAAAAAAAGACCTTTGCGTTTATCAGCGCATGCCATATACCACAATGGGTGAGTTCTCGTTGAATTTAATTGCGACCCTCTGTATAGGCCCTTGTATAATTACAGCTCTTTCACTCACTGAAACGAATTACATAGGAATTAATTCACAAGGAACGAGTAGAGAGGCGAGATTAGGAAAAAAGAAAAGGTCCGGCAGCACGGGTGACCAGGCATGAAGAGATCCTGATTCAGGGCCGGGAATACGATTCAAACAGAAATGTTGATGAAATCTGATAAGATTACGCGATGCACTTACATTTACACTGCTTTACTTTTTTCCTTTCAGTTTGTAAGGATAAAGTCAAAGGTTGTAAATCTAAGGCAGCAAACAGTGAATGCACGAAAAACAAAAATTACATGAAGCGTAATTGCCCCAAAACTTGCCGCTTCTGTTAGGTAAGCATGTGCACAAGTAATCGTTTAAAAAATCAAATACATTAGCGGAAACTTTAAAACGTTTTAAAAATGTGTGTTTTGTGTCTCATTTAATTCGCTTAGTTATTTATATGTGGTGATGAGCATTCTTTTCTTAAAAAAAAACAAACAAACAAAACAATAAAAAAAAAATGAAATCACAGAGGTTTATCTCTCTTGACAAAAAGTGCGATTTGTCACCCTGTCCGTAATAACAGCTGTCTTCTTAAATTCATAAATGTGGCTCAAATGGTTTTTTAAAATGGCTTTCGTAATGGGGAAAAAGACCAATGAGAATGGATTAGGAAGATCTCCCCCCTTTTCGTATTTAAATTGAGAGGTCTCTAATGAGATAACAAGGTGTTCAAAAGGAAAACGATGGCAGCGGTAGGAGGAATTTCCAATTTCAAGAAAAATTGACTTAAATAGAGGTGAAACTTCTAAAATGCAGTTCAACTATGGTACAAATATTTGCCTTTGGTTAATCATTGTGGTGTTTTTTTTCTTATTACAGGATCAAAATAAAACCTTCTGACCTGTCTTCTTCCGGATCAGATGGAAAAGATTTGAGGCAGTAGTATCATTTTTCTTGCATGATTTGGGTTGGGTGAAGGAATGAGCTGGGTTGCTAATGTAAGGGGTTTTTTCGCTGTGCTTATTGCCGAATTTTAAGCCTCGTTATCTGGAAAATAAACAAATGATCAACTCAAAGTCTGTGGTAGATTCTCTTTGTTATTAACAACCATTTCTTAATCAACCCAAGGGATAAATTGGTTGAAAATGAAAAATAGGCCGCGCTGATATGACATTTTAACTTAAACCGACCATTTTTTTTATCTACCTACGGACGCGATGGCCCAATAGGCAGTGCGCTGGATTTCGTTTCGAGAGGTCTGGGTTCGAGACCTGACCGGGTATTGTGTTGTGTTCCTGAGCAAAACACTTCATTCTCACAGTGCCTCTATCCACCCAGGAGTATAAAAGGGCACCGAATAATTATTAAGAAAGACTGATGAAATGCTGGGGGGTAATCTCGCGTACTAGCATCCCATCATGCCAAGGGAACCGAGTTAAACTATAGCTTGGTTGGCCACGTGACTCGAATACAGACATTTTTTACCCACCTGCATCTATGAAATACATTTTTGAGTCAAATTCATAGCTGTTTCACAGTTCTATTTTCATATTTTCTTTACGAATTTACCAAACTAATGATATCATATCAAGAAATTGATGACTTTACAAAATTAAATTACTTATCTACTCTGAAAGACCGGCGAATTGTTCAAATAAAATAAACATTCCGAAAATCAATGTTTTTTTTCAATGTGAATGCAAAACAAACGCGAGACTACGCAAACGTTATTAATTGGGCTAAATGAAAAGCAAATTATCACAGAAATATAAAAGATTAATTGCCTTTTGGTTTTCTGGATAAAGCAATAATGAAATGGCTTAATACGTGCAACAGATTGAAGGTCAGTGAATAATGATTATTCAAAAACGAAACTTCTCTCCAGCAATAGTTTACGCAACACCAAGAAAAACCATAAGGTCGAACTCGTAGATTGAACCAGTTAACAAGACAGTGTTTTTCTCACTTCCATGGGCCGTTACGCCTAACGACTAGTAGGAGAGTAAAAGCAGGCTCAGTCCAAATAATGAAAAGAACTGAAATTAAAATGGCACTTATTTAAGGTATCTTAAGAAGGCTATACCGTTACCATAGCTACCAAATAAATGATCGAAAATTGAGGGTTACGGGAGATTCTGCGACCGCACAAAAATATTCATTTTTTTATTGATGTGCCACTCGAAATTCGCTCAACCTTGTAAACGCACTTTCTTTTTTCCGAAAGCTCCTGAAACAAAATTTGTCGTAAATCAGAATCACAGGAAACCCTATTTCTTACGTGCAGACGCTAAAAAAATAAGTCCTCCATTGCAATTTAAGTGTTGGCTTCCTCTACGAGCAAAAGTCATGTTTCGTCGTAGAGGATTTGGTCTGTTTGACTTATTCAGTTTTAGAAAGAAGAGGAACTGAGTTGAGCTATGAAGTAAGCTATCGCGCGAAGAAGAAACTGCGGTGCTGCGTCGATGGGGTGGGTTCGGTGGACGTTTCGAGCGTTAGTCCTTCACTCTGGAGGGATGGTAGCAGTCAAATTTGGTAAGTTTTCATTTCCAACATACGTGAATGTTTGTTTCCATCGCATCCCCCTTCACTGCAAACGTAGATTTAGAAGAAAGCCAACGTTTATACCACAGTTTAAGTCGAATCTATGACGTAATAACACGTTTCGATTCAAAGAACAATCAAGAATTCTAATGTCAGAGGAAAGAAAGTAACGGAATATTTTGATTTTCAGAATTTATTTCCTCTTTCTGTGCGGGAAAGGGGGTGGGGTGAGGTTGAATCAATTCAACCGAGAGATGGGAATGTCGGTCCAATGGTAAAAGTGCCCATTTTTCGTTTATACAGGTGCATTTTAGTAGATCCTGGGTTAAATGTTTGGCAGGGTAATTTTTAATTTGAGGCTAAAGAATAAGGCTTAAACCCCTTTAGCTGTGACAGCTAGAAGCGGAACCTTTTTGTGATAATGTTTCGTCAGTATGACCTTGACGTCTGCAAATTTAATTTTTGCTGTATTATGATCTAAAGGTCGGGAACTGATTAAGGACAAAGATAAACAAGTACGTTCCTGAGTGAGGTGGTTAAATAACAGTAGCTGACTTACATATGTGTTCACTATACACGTGATTATTTATTGATTCATTTTGAAATAAAGTCTTGAGATAAAGTTGTCGCACGAAAGTTTCGTTTTTATCATTAGTAGGTTGTGGTTGTGAGTCATTTTCAACCGTGTTGAGATATCGTATAACTTCACTCTCCTCACTACTCTACACTCTCTTTCCTTAGTCAACCAAATAAAGGGGTAATAATGATTTACAAGGAAACGAGGATTGCAAACAACTTGGAGAGTCTTACAGTGAGGACACTCGAACCGTGAATGCTTGATTCTTCTTTCTGCCTCTTTTTGATGATTATCCAATAAGAGCTCTTAAAATAGACAAAAGAATTCGCAATTTTTGTAGCACTGTCTAATCACATCATTGACGGGAAAATATAATTTTAATTTTTTTCAAATCAACGTCTCGGGTGATTCGGCTGAACATTTTTTTAGCTTGGAATGGCCTTTGTGCCCATAAATTAGGCTGGTAAGTTCAATTTGGCTCACTGACTTCGAGCAGTTTTTTGGGTTTCTGATGGTGCGCAGAGTTTTTTATTTCATTTTCGCAAAGGTGAATGCAAACTAAGTGTCAGTCGACAGCAAGGAATATACGATAATGGTAAGGCTCTGCCACAAGGCTACCGGGAAAGAGTACTTGACTTGCATCATCGAGGCTTATCGCAAAGGCAAATTACACAAAACATGCGACTTAGCGTGGGGTATGTAAATAAAGTTGTTCAATTCTACGAAAGACACTAACTCCTCCTTGGCTCCACCGCTGAAAACACCGGTTCGGAATAAGTTGTCAGCCACTATTGTTGAATATTTGGAACCAAGAAATTAAGAAAACCTACTGTGTATACAAGTGAGCTTCAACAGCGTCTCTTACTGCATGGAATTTCTCCCCCTGGTCATTTGCCATCTCAGTCAGGAATAAAAAAGTGCATTCGGGAAGACTGTAGAATGACACGGAAAAAGATTTCCCAAGTACCCAAAGAGTCATTGTCACAAGCAAATACGGACTATACCGATTATTTTCTCGAACAAATTGGACATATTTTTTGGATTAATTTAGTGTTATTGTAAAATCAGGAAATCGAGTGTACGGTAATTCCTACATTGGTGAACCTGCGATTGAAATTCAGCGCTACGCCTCCAACGTAAACTAGACGCTGAACTTGCTTCATTCCGCCACTGGAGTGGATTACTTTGATGTTTTGACAGACCCCTTATCGGAAAGTTCCTCTATTAACGAAACAACAGCTGCTCTATCCGCGACGGTCATCTTGTTTTCGTTTTCAAATTTAGCGCGCGATTCCGTTGACGCGCTCTACGATTTCGCGCCAGCTGTCATGGTAACTGATCTGATGAACTAAAGGTGTGTTCCTTTGGGAGGATCCGGATTAGGATTTGCGACCCAAGATCGCTCAGATCACGGGTGCATCAAAGGAACAGAGCTTTAGTTCATCAGAGAAAAAAAAAAAACGAAAACAAGATGGCCGTCGCGGATAGTGCAGCTGTTGTTTCGTTAATAGAGGAACATACAATATACATTTTTCCTACGCTGCTTAGACCAATCTTTATATTTTTATTCTATTGTTTTTATTATGTCCCCGGAAAGCCATTCCAAGGACACTCGTCCTGTACTCATTGCTTTATTATAATCTTCCATTTGTTGGGTTAGACGTCCCTGACGATATGGCGCCTGAAGATGAATCTGGAGGGGATAAGCAGGGTCGCCAAAAACGCACATAGGTTGGTCAGCTGAGGAAAAGGCGAAGTTCCCCATGTCGTTCAGAAGCCCAGAGTCAGCAAGCATACTTGCGTCATGTTTTCGTCCCTCTGAAACAAAAGTTCATTAAAAACAAGAAACTGGTCCTGGAAAATATCGAATCATATCGCTGAATCTACAGGGATAACTTGTTCGTCTCAGTAGCACACACAGTTCCTCCAAACCATCAAAAATGCTTCTCTGTTTGCAATGGAACACTACGGGAATCTGCAAGGCGAGGAAGTTCTGCCTTTTCAACTCGAAAGCGGGCCTTTCAGTCAGCTGAATTCATTTTTTCTTGATCGAAAACATGATACGATTGATAGCCGAAATCTGGATTTTTTTTAACAATAACTGTCGCATAATGGAACAAATTCTTCGTCCGAAATGTTGTTGTCTGCATTGATAAGCAAAAGTATCTCTCGACAAGTCTTAGATTTGTTTATTTTTAAAGAACCCGGCAAGTTGCTGTCGGAAAATGAAGGGTGCTAAAGGTTTATATCAGGGACCTTAAGCAGTCAGGACGGCAACGCCATGGAAGATGTCGATTGAAAAAATGAATTTCTGCCTTTAATTAGAATTTCGAAAATGGCTGCCTGTAGTTACTGTCTCATACGGCGCCACACCTCAACTTCAGCATCACGTAGGAAGGAAGTGTTGAGTTCCTAATGGAAATTAAAATAATTTGCCGTCGCGGTTTCTGTTCGTAGACGACGCAAGTTGTGATGATTTCACGTTGCTGTTTTGCACGGGACGGCTAAGAAATGTACAAAGTTATGAAACGCACGTGCTGAGCTATTGTTCTGCCAATTAGATCTTTTTTTTTTCGTGTCCTCGTTGCCGTCGCCATCGTGGTTTGCTTTTTTTGGCGGGAAAAACGCCGTCCTCACCTCAGTCTCTTTCGTCCACCGACGTCGCCGTCGTTATGAAAGTTCTCGGTGCTTAAGGTCCCTATTAGCAGCTTGTCAGGGAACGGGAAGAAGGAGTCCAAATCCTCCGTTTTAACTGACGCAAGAGACCTTCGCCAACGGAAACCCTTTGTTTCAAATTGTAGCGAAAGTCTTTCCAATTTCATTCCCGGGAAGAAGGATTTTAGCCAACAGAAAACTTCGCTTCTGTCAGCCATTAATTACTCTTACCTGATTCAACATATATAAAATGAGTGCGCCCCGACATGAAGTGAGCTTGTGATTAGATGATGACAAAAAGGCAAAAAAAAAAAAAAGTCTAGGTGTTCATGGTTCGATTGTCCTCGCTCTAAACTTTGGAAGACATCGTGACATGCGTAACTTCACATTCGTGGCTAAGTAAGATTTAAAATATACAAAGGGGGTAAGTTTCTAAAGAAACTGTGATGCTGCGTCGGTAGGAGAGTATAACAGGGTAATTTAGTATGATCAACTGAGTTGATGAGTAGATTGGCCATCGTAAAGAGTTTAAAAGCAGGCGTTTCGAGCGTTAGCTCTTCGTCCATTGCTCTGACGAAGGTCTAACACTCGAAATGTCAGCTTTCGAACTCTTTACAGTGGCCAATTTACGTCATCAACTAAGTTGATAATACTAAATTACCTCAAGTAATATTTCAGATGGATTTAAATGTTTTAGATGGAAACTGAGTTCTCTGCAAGCAGCAACAGTTTTGAATGATT
This sequence comes from Pocillopora verrucosa, assembly GCF_036669915.1. NCBI lineage: Eukaryota > Metazoa > Cnidaria > Anthozoa > Scleractinia > Pocilloporidae > Pocillopora > Pocillopora verrucosa. The sequence goes on from NC_089318.1 coordinate 3,991,607, forward strand.
TTATCAGGCAAGAGTTGTCCTTTACGCAGGCGGATATTCATCTAACGAGCTGATCTTCAATGCAAAGGGATCAAACAAACATAACTAGTTCGATTTAAATCGACTGAAGAACGAACCCTGGTCTGATATCCAAACAGAATCGCTGACCTTATCGTTATCGCTCCAATTCCCGAATATGGCGACAGCTTTATTATCAACAGCGTGTACAATGGATGTCTTGCTGATGATGAATGGATGGTGGCAGCAGAATCGAAGTGAATCACAACGGAACTGCCTTCCACTGGAACAGATGAATAATATTTCAAAGTTCAAGCCTAATAATCTGGAAAATAAATCAAATAATCAATTTCAAAGGCTGTGATCAACTCTATTTGTAGCTTACAACTCTTCTCATCATCAAAATGAATATTACGTAAGGACTTCCATTAGCTTAGAACGAGAAGATTTGAATTTTCTTGGCCTCTCATGATATAGACTAAAGGACGGTTCCATATAATTTAGAAAAAATTTATTAAAGTTCACACGGCAACCAGGTGGACAATCAGACATAGTTTGATGCTACACTGGTTTGCAGATTTAATGAATGTAACCGAAGAAGTTACAATTCATAGACCCAACGTTTCGACACTCCTGTCTAGTGCCTTCATCAGGGGTGATCTAAACGCTGCAACAAGAGGTCCTTTTATATGATCACTAATTAGCGGCCTTTTTTCTGACGAGGTGTAAATAAGCGTCAGGAAAC